>NW_027530222.1:0-217599 GCF_008692635.1 Crocuta crocuta | reverse complement strand
CTAAATGGTGAGCAACTTAAGAACTGGCACACTGTCATTTTTATCATTTCTTATCTCATAAGAATAGAAGAATGTTTGGTGTATTTTAATTATCCAATACATGCTGAATATAATGATAAATAAATAAAAATAATATATAATGGTTTTAACTAAAGACTCTGAGATTGTCTTTTCTTTTCTTTTTTTTTTTTAATTTTTTTTTTAATGTTTTTTATTTATTTCTAGGAGAGAGAGAGAGACAGCGTGAGCAGGGGAGGGTCAGAGAGAGAGGGAGTCACAGACTGAAACAGGCTCCAGGCTCTGAGCTGGCAGTCAGCACAGAGCCCGACGTGGGGCTCGAACCCACGAACCGTGAGATCATGACCCAAGCGAAAGTCGGACGCTCAACCGACTAAGCCACCCAGGCGCCCCCGAGACTGTCTTTTCAAAGGGTCATCTGTATTCATAGATAGCTAAGTAAATATTTTTTTAGAAAAGTAGATTCTGCAAATCACCATGACAGTTCACAGGCTCTAGAAGGAAGTATTAGCAAGTAGCAAAACTTCTAAATGAGCAGCTCATATTTATATCACAGATTTTCAATAGCACATAGTGTTTATGGATGTAATATTGGAGAGAATCTCAAATTTAATGAGGTGTTGACATTAGATGCAGATGAATACTTCAATCTACATAATATATACATATTTTCTTTTTGTACAAAAATCAAATAATTTGAATTGATTAAATGTAAAGTCTGGGCATATGATAAAAAAATATGCTCACAGAATAAAGTCTTACTATATAACCAAACAAATCTCCTGCAAGGACTGAATAAATTGTTCTTATTTTCTCTAGACCATGAGTAACTATTTTTAATTGTTGAGTATTCTTTTGTTAATATTATGTTCCAAATGCCAAAATTATAAAAATAATTAAAATAAGGATTATAATGTAATATAATATTTAGTACTCGGAAATTGGATGAATCCACTATTACTAATATTACTTTTAAACTTAGAGTAAGGCAGAAACAGCAAAAAAGAATAGTATCATTTATCTATGAGAGTACAGATATCTAGTATTATATTTTATCCTATATAGTATGACATATATTTGAAGTGTGAAATTTTGAAGTATATTTTGAAGCCATCTTATAAGAATTAAGTAGGGTTGGGGTGCCTGGGTGGCTCAATTGGTTAAGCATCCAACTCTTGATTTTGACTCAGCTTATGATCTCACGGTTAGTAGGTTTGAGCCCTGTGTCAGGCTTGAATAAATAAAAATAAATAAACTTAAAAAAAAGAAAGAATTAAACAGTTACTGTGATTTAAAAATTATATTTAATTTTCCAAGAGGATTTTGATTTAAAATATTTTCTAAGGTGGCTTGCCTTCAGAGTCAATCTATTTTGATATAAATCTTTTTTAATGTTTATTTTATTTATTTTGAGAAAGAGAGCAAGCAGGGGATGGGCAAAGGGAGATGGAGAGAGAAAATCGTAAGCAGGTTCCATGTTGTCAGCTTGATCTCCTGAACTATGAGATCATGACCTGAGCTGAAATCAAGAGTTGGACACTCAACCGACTGAGCCACCCAAACGCCCCCATAGCAGTCTTTAATGACTCTGATATTTGCACTGAAAAAGCCATAAGGGGCGCCTGGGAGGCTCAGTCCATTAAGCATCCGACTTCGGCTCAGGTCATGATCTCACAGTTCGTGGGTTCAAGCCCCGCATCGGGCTCTGTGCTGACTGCCAGCTCAGAGCCTGGAGCCTGCTTCTGATTCTGTGTCTCCCTCTCTCTCTGATCCTCCCCTGCACACTCTCTCTCTCTCTCTCTCTTATAAATAAATGAAAACAAAAAATTTTAAGAAGTCATAAAATTGTGCCTTTTTTAAATTTTTATCTAGCTAAACATAAATTATAAAGAATAGAAAAGAGCTACCAACAATTAACAATTAAAAGTAATTTTAGGGAAATGAGTTCATAATTTAAGTAAATAAATTAACATAAAGCTAAAATTTATAGAACTGTGAACCATTCTAAAGAACTAAAAGGAAGAACTGAAATGCTCATCCATGATGCGTTTTTTTAAGCAAAAACTTTGAACACAGTACAATATGATTAATTATTTTCATTTGCCTTATATTCTGATTCTATGCATGTACTTGTTTTATTCTTTTTATGGTACTTTGGAGTAATTATATAACACAATTTTTGTTTTTTGTGGGGTTTATTTTGGTCACTTGTTTTAATTCAAGTGTAGTTAACATACAGTGTTATATCAGTTCCAGGTGTACAATATAGTGATTCAACAATTCTATACATTCTTCAGCCCTCATCATGGTAAGGTACTCTTTAATCCCCTTCACCTACTTCAACTATCCCCTCAAACGCCTCCCCTCTGGTATCCATCTGTTTATTCTCTATAGTTAGTTAAGAGTCTGTTTTTGGTTTGTCTCCCTCCCTCCTTCCCTCCCACCCTCTCTCTCTCCCTCTCTCTCTCATTCTCTCTTTTTTTTCTTTGTTCATTTGTTTTACTTCTTATACTCCACATATGAGTGAAATTATATGGTATTCATCTTTCTCTGACTGGCTTATTTTGCTTAGCATTGTACTCTCTAGATCCAACCATGTTATTGCAAATGTTCCAATTTCATTCCTTTTTATGGCTGAATAATCATCTTTGTGTGTGTGTGTGTGTGTGTGTTTGTCTGAGTGTGTGTATACCAGATTTTTTTTATCCATTCATCTATTGATGGACACTTGAACTGCTTCCATAATTTGGCTAATGAAAATAACGCTTCATTAATCACAGGGGTGCATACACCCCTTTGGATTTGTATTTTCATATTCTTTGAGTAAACAGACACCTAATGCACTTTTTGATAGCTTAACTGACCTTGTCAGAGGACAAAGTAGGTTGGGTGTCAAATATGCAAAGGAGTTCAGTGAATCCCATCACTATCATTCCATATATATTATTACTTCAATAAGAACTTTTAGCTGGTCTAATAAAAAGTAAATATTCTGGAGACGATCTATTCAACAGATAATCTTACAGCAGATTTTCTTGATAGCTAGCTGTGATTAAACCCCAGGAAATGCAGACATAGGTGAGTACATGGAAGAGGAAGGCAATATCCAAAGGCTACGAAAGAAGTATTAATCTGGAGAATGAAGAGACTTCTACAATGGAGACAATGCATGGATTCATTGCCCAAACCAGTTTTCCTCGTCCAGTGTCCATTACGGGGATCCCCTGCTTTTCAAAAGTTTAGGTTCACCCCTTTGCTTTTAAGAAAAATCTACATTAGTACCTGTTTTCACCCACTGAAAGAAATCTGAAGAGGTTTTTGCTTTTATGGAAGAAGGTGAAAAGCAAAAATAGCATTCAACATTTGTTTTGAAGCAAGCCGTGGTAGTGGCAGCACACACCCCAAGCAGCAAAAGTGGCTCCGCCACGCTCCTTCCCTGGCAACTGTTCTCAGCATCTTGGCATGAAGCTGCCATATGGGAGCTGTGTCTGGGAGCATCTGTGCTTTATCTCGATTTGTTTTGTGCATTCATTAGCAAGATGTATTCTCAGGTACGAGAAAAGCCTAAGAGGTTATTTTGGGGATCTGAGAATGTTCAAAAATTTTCACTATCAGTTAATGGTAACTGTTTCTTTGCTTTACACCGTTTCTGCTTACCAACAATTTTATAGAAACACTCCATTTTGGATAGTGGGGAAAACCTGTTTAAGAGTCATGTTTCTAATTCTAGGCACAGGATATGGCAAAAGTGACGTTTTTAAGTATATTGGAGAATGTAGGCTGAGTATTGACTGACTTTTATCCTCACTTTGTCTACCAGCAGATGAAGGAATCCGATTTCTGACTTCTTACCATCCTTTCTTTTCTCTTCTCTTTCTTCCTCTCTTCTTTCATCTTTCTTCTCTGATTTCTCTTTCTCCTCTGCCTCCTCCTCTCTCAATTTTTTTCTTCTTTTTAGATGATTCATCAATTTTCAAAGATGTCTAGATGGCCAAGTTATTCTTTCTATTCAACAGATATTTATCTGTATACCTCCATGTAGGATCATCTGCTTGAGATGCTGCAGTTTATGAAAGGTCATTAACTGTGAAGTGCACATTTTCTGAATATTTTTTGAAATAAAATATTTAGGTTTTTTTGCATATTTGTTTACATTAGTATAAGTGACAGAAATTTCATTTATTTAAAATTGAGATATAATAGTGCAGATCCTAAGTATGTCAAAATTTTGGTTAAATAAATATTTTAATACATATTTGGGAATTAACTTTTATGAAATATGCTACAAATGGGTGGAAATTAAGAGACATTTAATTATTTAGAAATGGTAATGATTATTAAAACCCTTATTTATGTATTTATAAGAAATGTAACAAATAAGCTTTCTCAAAAATATAACTGTGAAGGTTAAAACTATTTATGGATGGAGACAAATTTTATTATTTGTACATTCATGCCATTGACCCTTTCTAGCAATTTTTAAATTCATTGTAGTATGCATATGTGAAAACTTCTCTGAACCATGAAAGCTACTGGCAGCATCACTGCTTTATTTTTTTCAATTTTATTTATTTATTTATTTTTTAATGTTTACATGTTTTTTGAGACAGAGAGAGCACAAGCTGGGGAGAGGCAGAGAGAGAGGGAGACATAGAATCTGAAACAGGCTCCAGGCTCTGAGCTGTCAGCACAGAGCCCAATGCAGGTCTTGAACCCATGAACCGTGAGATCATGACCTGAGCCAAAGTCAATGCTTAACCGACTGAGTCACCCAAGCACCCCTATTCTTTTCAATTTTAAAATGAGATAATTGTATCATCCTCTGAAATGATGGCTTAAGAAATCAATTTTATCTTGTCGCTTTCCTAAGGAAGCTGCAGTAGGAGAAAACTACTTTGTAATAGAAATATTCAGACATTTTTCCAGTAGAGTGTAGTATGTCACATTTATAGCCCTTTATTTTAGGGCGTGTGAAACCTTCCATGTGCTCTGTAAAACATTTTATACTGTTTAACTTGTGTGATTTGCAATTAATCTCAGTGTAACAGAAAAGCAGGAAATATTTCTGAGGTTTAAGAATGCTTTCTTTTCCCACTTTTTCTTAGAATATGTAAGCTGGATATGCCACAAGAAAATTAGTTGTCCTAAAATTATAATACAATCTTGTTACAATGCCTGGCACTTTTGTAGCAAGTTGCTCTTCTGTCTGTTTCTTTCAAAGTTATTATTATAGTGAGGTGATCATTTTACTCTGACAATAAGCTCTTTTTCATTGCTGTCATCAGCTGTACTCTACTGCCTTATTGGGTATCTTCACCTGCTCTTTGACTGGTCCTTTCAACTGAGCATGTATCAAAATTTCATTTTCCATTAGTCATATGCTTTAGTCAAATCACTTCTCTGAACCTTGATTTCTTAATGTGTGAGATAGACAAATTATCCTACTTGATTTCTAATCTGTCTCCCAGTCCTTAAATTATATACAGTTTTGTTTTGTGTCTGGTCTCCCCAAAGAGAAGCTCCTCCTTGTGATTTTCTTCTTGAAATGACACCACTATTTCTCCAGGTATTCACATTTAAATTTTCAAATTCAAATGTTTCTTTTAAAAGAAATTTTCTTTTTAAAATTTCCTCTTCTCTTTTTTAAGTTTATTTATTTATTTTCTCTGCCCCTTCCCTTGTTTCTCTCTGCCCTTTCCCCACATGTGTGTGGCGAAGGGGCCGAGAGAGAGGGAGAGAAAATCCCAAGCAGGCTCTGCGCTGATAGAAGTCTGGACCTGGGGATGGAACCCACAAACTGTGAGATCATGACCTGAGCTGAAGTCAGATGCTTAACCAACTGAGCCACCCAGGCACCCCTCCACAAACATTTTGAAAACCATTGAAATGCATGGCTTAGAATGACTTCCTATAGTCATATGTAATTGTAGAACTAATTTAACTTTTAAGTTCAAAAAACATGACACAAATTATCGAAAAGATTTGATATTTAATTGAAATATTAATTAAATATAGTTTACCAGTTCTGCATAAAATCAGAATTTGCTCATAGTTAAACTTACCTTCTTATGCCACCTTTGACATTTGAATGTTGCTCAGATGTCTAACATTCTGTCTTTATTTATTTTTTTTTAATATTTTTTTTATTTCTTTCTAGGAGAGAGAAAGAGAGACAGCGTGAGCAGGAGAGGGTCAGAGAGAGAGGGAGACACAGACTCTGAAACAGTCTCCTGGTTCTGACCTGGCAGTCAGCACAGAGCCTAACGCGGGGCACGAACCCACGAACCGCGAGATCATGACCTAAGCGAAAGTCGGACGCTTAACCGACTAAGCCACCCAGGCGCCCCTCTGTTTGTCTTTAAATAAGAAAAGTTCTTAACTGTAGGCAAAGTTTCAATTTAACTCTGACTTTATTGAAACAAAACCAAACACACACACACACACACACACACACACGTATGCACACGCACACACACGTATACATAATCTTCCATACATATTTCAGGGAAGAAATCTAAATTTTCTATTATCTTCCTTTACCAATATTATAAAACATATAAAAATATCTATATGTAACTGATTGCTATACTTTATCATCTTGCATGCTTAAATAGCCTTGATTTTCTTAAATATATATATGGGGCATAACTGGTTGGTTGACTGATTTTTTTTTATTATTTCAAAGAGAAACCCCACATCTGTTATCTATCACTCCTCAATCCCCCCAACTTACCCCAGCCCTAGGCAGCCTCTAATCTCTACCCTCTGGACATAGATTTGTCTCTTCTGGGCATTCCATATAAATAAAATCATGTAATATGTGGTCTTTTGTGACTGAATTTTTTTATCTAGCATAATGTTTTCAAGGTTTATTCATGTCGAAGCATATGTCCAGAATTCATTCCTTCTTATGGCTGGATAATATTCTAAGGATATCCCACATTTTGTTCATCCATTCATCAACTGATGGACATTTAGGTTGTTTCTACTTTTTGACTGCCAGAGTATTTTTGTACAATTTGTTGTAGACATACCTTTTCATTTCTCTTGGGTATGCACCTAGGAATGGAACACTGCATCATACAGTAACTCTGTGTGTAGCTGTTTGAGGAATTGCCAGACTGTCTTTCACAGCAGCTGCATTAATGTACAACTCACCAACAGTTTATGAAAGTTCTAATTTCTCCACATCTTTGCCAACACCTATTATTAACTATCTTTTTACTACAGCCATTCCAATGGTGTAAATTGGTATCTCATTGTGGTTTTAATTTACATTTCCCTGATAGCTAATGATGAACATCTTTTCATGTATTCCTGGCCATGAATCCAAATCCCTTCTATATTTATTAATTGGGTTGTTTATTTTGCTATTGTTGTCATTGTTGTTGGTTGTAGAAGCTCTTTATATATTCTGGATATGAATCTCTTATCAGATCTCGGATTTAAAATGTTTTCTGCCATTCTGTGGATTCCTTTTACTCTGTTGATAGTATTCTTTGATACATAAAAGTTTTTAATTTTGAATTGGTCATTTTATCTATTCTTTATTTTGTTGGCTGTGCTTTGGTATCATATCAAATAAACCATTGCCAAGCCCAAAATCTTGAAAATTTTCTCCTGAGTTTTCTTTTAGACGTTTGTAGTTTTAGCTCTCATGTTTAGGTCTTCAATACACTTGAGTTACTTTTTTATGTGGTATCAGGTAAGTCTTTTGTCTATGTTTTAATCGGATTATTTGTCTTTTTATTAAAGAGTTGCAAATTCATTTATTTTTGTACATTTATAATATGATCATTTCTTTCTTTGGTTTGTGAATTCCTTAGGGCAGAGGTATCTTCCCAATTTTGGCATCTTCAGAGCTCAGTCTGATGATAAGCATAGAGTAGATGCTGAAAAATTATTTACTGAATTGAGCTTACATAAGATTCAAACAATATTAATCATGTTGTTACCTAAGAAAGTATATGGAAGATTATGCATTCCATCTATTTTGTTCATTTAATAATATTCAGGTTTGAAATCACCTAAAGTGCCTGCCTTTATTGCATTTCCTTGATGCTTTTCAGTCTCATTTGGTGAGTAATTTCTCTTGCCAGCCCAATCCAAGCCTAAATCATGTTGGCTACTCTTTCTTTCCTTCGAAGCCTTTACTGTCAACCTCCTTTCCTTTTCAATAGTCCTAAACCAGGATACATAGGTAAAGAAGTATCTACTTCAGATAAAGCCAACCCCACGTGTATGAGGACGATATGCCCTATGATAGCCTGGATAACATCTTATCTAATGGATAGCCATACAGCTACCCACACAACACCTTCACCTTTTAAAGGCTTGGTCTTCTAAATTTGCATGTTCATGAGAAATGGCTCAACTTTTAATTAATTCTAAACAAACACCCAGAAGGACAACAGTTTGCAAAATTGCCCTTATCAGCATTTACTATATATATGAGTGTCTGTATGTTAGTCTGTATTTATCTTATATACTTACATTTAATACTTACTTTATATAATATATTTACATTATTCATAAATATTATTTAATGTATATTCATATACACACATACATATAACATTTCATAGACATTTCTGGAGAGAGGTCTAAATTTTTTATTATCTTTGTGTAGACTACAAAATATAGATAAATCTGTATATGTAACCATCTGGGATGGTTAAATATATTTGATTTTTAAAGATATATATCGTTGGCATGATTTTATATTAATTGATATTTTTTGAGAAAGTGCATATTGAGTAAGATTGCTGAGAATCACTTAGAATTAAAAACAAAAACAAAATCAAAACAAAACAAAAAAACTCTTATCCGAGAGAAACAGCACTTGAAGCAGGGAGATATTTTTAAACAATGAAAAACAAGGAACATGTTTAAACAATGAGCAAAGCTAGGAAAAGGTAATCATTTTTATTAAAGAAAGAATATACATGCTTGGTGGAGAGTGATAATGAAAATATCCTTGGCCTATATTTGAAAGTGTCTTGTTATTTCACTTCATGTACCAGAATTCAGTGGGAAGTTAGAGGTTGACTCTGACTATGCAATAATGACATCAATACATTCAATTAAGTGGAAAAAAAGTCACCTTATTGAGAAAATAATAACATCACTCAAATTGGTCATTTTTCATTGTGTAGGAAAAGTATTGAGATAATTAGCTGAAATTCCCAAGTAAACAAAATACTCCATCATTGTGAAGGCATCATCAGTGTAAGTAAAATATCAACTGGACAAATTAGTCTCTCATATCAACACTGGACTTTCCAATTCTGGCACTTACAAGATAAGTGACTTTTACTAAGCCATTTATGTTCTCTGAAATTCAGTTACCTCATTTTAAAAATGAAATGCCTAATTCAAAGAGTGGCTGTAAATTTAAAGTGAAATAGAATGATTTCAAATGAACACAGAATCTATCATGTAATAGAAACTCCTTTTTACCTTTTTCAGGCCAAGACCTCTTAGTCAGATATATGATTTGATTAAATCATGTGATATTGCTATGACTTTTAAAATTTACTATCAATGCCAATGGGGAGTATCTAAAGAATCAAGACAAGTACTGCATGATAGAAAATAATCTAATTTGATCCTGAGATTTACAGTGAATTAAATGCATTTCATATGATTCATCTAATTCACATAGTACATCAAATATCTCATTGTGGTTAACATAAAAATTGTATATAAACACACACATTTTTTAAAGTTCTCTAAGGAGAATTATGTATGTTAATTTTACCTCATTAGAACATGCATGCAATGTTTTATGTGTCAGGGGCAGTTCTAAGATGTAGGGGATATAATAACAAATCATGCTTGTACTATTACATGGCAAGGAATAATGGCCCAAATTTACTGGGAGTTACACTGCCATGTTACACAAAAATGCCACGACACAGGTAAATGGAGGTTACATGGGGTGGGTGGGTGTAGAGAGAACCATTGCACAAGTCAGGGTTGTCACTAGCCCATGCGGTGTCTTTGTGTAAGTGAGAAAAGGGTGTCTCTTACTCCAGCTACATTCCCGAGCCACCAAGTAAGGCTGATGAGTTGAGTGATAACTAGATTTCAATCAGATCTGTCCCCTTGGTTAGGGTGTTAGTACAATACATACAAAGTACAACAGCTTGGCCCTAGATCAGAGATTACAACCCAGTTTTATTTTGGTAACAACATTAAAGAGTTTCCCCACTGTGCTAACTAGCAATTTAGTGTACAGAAGGTACAAACTATGGATACAGATGGTGACAGAGTGTGAGCAGCGATGGCAGCTCAGTCACTCCACACTCTCGGCTCTGGTAAAACCTGGTTTTTTATTTTAGCTCCTCCTTTGAATAGGATAATGGGTTTCCTATCAGCCTAGGTCCAGGAAAAGTTTGATCCAGGCAAGCCATTCCTCTGCCCCTCTTGGTTCCTGCCTGAGTCCACTGATTGCCTGATGATTCACATTCTATTTACATCTCATTCTCTGAATTTGTGGTTTTCAAATTA
The DNA here is from genome assembly GCF_008692635.1 of Crocuta crocuta. Lineage (NCBI taxonomy): Eukaryota > Metazoa > Chordata > Mammalia > Carnivora > Hyaenidae > Crocuta > Crocuta crocuta. Next base: position 207,069 of record NW_027530222.1, on the reverse strand, counting down.
CTTTTTCCTACATAAATATCTCCCCAAAATATTTAATATGAATTGTCAATTTATTGTGAAGAACAGCCAGCTTCTAGTCCCACTGATTTCTCTGCTTCCCTGCTCTCAGGTACCTCTGGGACATCACTAGGGCACCACAGACTGACAGGCCACTCCAGAATAGTCAAGATTCTTGACTTTGTTCCACAGAAGATCCATCTATCTCCCATTTCTCCTGGAAGAACTAAAACTATATACTTAAACTCAAGGGTTAATGGCTTCTCCCTACCTATGCACTACTTTGAAAAAAAGTTTCTAACACCTTACCTTAAAAGAATAAATCTAGTGCCATGGGGGAAAAATTATATTGTTATCCTTTCACTCACTGTAAGGAGCTGATTCTGCTCCCAATTAGAAGTGGTTTTCCTTGATCCTGTTCTAATGACCTTAGTAAAATGCTCAGGGCTGTGATCGATCAAATTAGTTAATATCTTAGGGTTTGAATTTCCATATACACAGTGGATTTAATGTTTTCTATCTAGCAGGGCTATTATAAGACCTGAATACATTATATATCAGAAGCCTATCAGGAAAGAGTATTAATTATTATAGGAAAGTAACAAGGATGAGCACATTAAATATCCTTTCCTTTGGAATTCAAAATTCTCCTTGTGAACTAAAAGTGCATGCATTGGATAGGAAACTCATGGACAGAAGTCAAGATACCAATGGACTTCAAGACTGCCACTTTACCCAAGATTCATGAAGGCTTCTATTTAAGAAAACATTTGTTGAGACTTGAGGAGGCAGTGATACGGGAGTATTTTTACACACTTTTAGGCAGGTGTGACTTTAGGAGAAATACAAGTTAAGAAATTACATGTATTGGAAGCTAACCTCCAAAATTCATGGCACTTTCAGAAAACTATGCCTTTTACAAGACAGGGTTCTCTCATGGAAAATAAAACTATCTTCATCAGCACAAGAGTAAACACTACTTTGGAAATAAGAAATATTAATCATTACTATCCCTTTTCTTTAACCTCTAATATGTTTCTCTAACATATGTTTCCCAAAGTTCAGGTAAAATACCTTTTATTCATTCATTCCAAAGGCAGAAATGATGTGAATATTTTACTCTGTCTTCCTGGATATGATAGGAACCAGAAGCTATTCTATAACTTAAATTTGGCAAGTTTCATTTTATTTTCACTGACATTATAATGTTGACTCAATCAAAATTTATATCTGGGAATGACTGAATTACTTTTTAGTAGTGCAAATATTGCTTTCCATGAAGTATAAGTAATATACATTTTATTTTCCAGTCTCTACTAATAGTGAGCCATTATTTTAATTTCTAGTGGAATGTTAGCAAGAAAATCCTGAGTACATTAACCAAAAACTCTGTCTTTGTTTTGACTGCCTTTTCTTTATATATAACTGATAGAACATATAGACTGGTTTCTACTTGTGTGATTTTGAAAAAAAATTACATATAAATAAAGAGAGCGGGGTGGAATTTGTTAACCTATGAACTGTCCTTTGATGTAGTTATTTGGTACTCTGCAAAATTTTTTTAGCATCATGTTCTTTTGATTGTGGATAGATGTTTTTTTGTTTTTTTTTAAATATTTTTATTTATTTCTAGGAGAGAGAGAGGGAGACACAGACTCTGAAATAGGCTCTAGGCTCCGAGCTGGCAGTCAGCACAGAGCCCGACGCGGGGCTCCAACCCACGAACCGCGAGATCATGACCTAAGCGAAAGTCGGACGCCTAACAGACTAAGCCATCCAGGCGCCCCTGGATAGATGTTTTATAGTGAATTGAAAACAGAGGCATTTGTAAGGAGACAATCCAAGAGCGGTTTATGCGCTGCCAGCAATTTGAAGCAACGAGGTGATTGGGAAGCAGACCTACATGTTGCAGGAACACAGTGTAAATTAAAAAAAAAAAACAAAAACAAAAAACTGGAGTTGAGAGGTCTAATTCTAGACCTGGTTTTACTGTAATCTCCTGGTATTCCCATTACTCTTATGTAAAGTAACTTTGGGTAGCAGCCCCACAATTCTTAGATTTTCTACTCTGTTTTATTCAGTCATTTCCGACGGTGTTTAGTTTGGGAGGCTTCTTCTACAGAGATATCCTCAAGCTCAGAGATTCTTTTTTCTTTTTCTTTCTTTCTTTCTTTCTTTCTTCTTTTCTTTCTTTCTTTCTTTCTTTCTTTCTTTCTTTCTTTCTGTCTCTCTCTCTCTCGAGAGAGAGAGAGACACAGAGAGAGAGAGGACATGTCTATGCAGGGAGGGGCAGAGGGAAAGGGAGCGAGGAAATCTTTTTTGTTTTTTTTATGTATTCACCTGTTGCTGTTTTCTTTCTTTCTTTCTTTTTTTTTTTTTACAAATAGTTTATTGTCAAGTTGGTTTCCATATACCACCCAGTGCTCATCCCCACAAGTGCCCTCCTCCATGCCCATCTCCCCCCTCCCCCGCCATCCATCAGTCCTCAGTTTTTGTCAGCATTCAAGAGTCTCTCATGGTTTGCCTCTCTCCCTTTCCCTCACCATTTCCCCCCGTCTTCTCCCCCATGGNTTGCTGTAAGCGGAGTATTAAAGTCCCCTGCTATTAGCACATTCTTATCTATAAGGTTGTTTCTGTTTGTGTTTAATTGTTGTAGATATTTAGGTGCTCCCATATCCGGTACGTTGACATTTATGATAGTTCTTCCTGATGGATGGACCCTGTAATTATTGTAGTGCCCTTCTTCATCTCTTGTTATTGTCTTTAATTTAAAGTCCAGTTTGTCTGATATAAGTATTGCTACTTCGGCTTTCTTTTGATTTCCTGTAGCATGATATATATTTCTCCATCCCCTTACTTTTAATCTGAAGGTATCTTCCAGTCTAAAATGAGTTTCTTGTAGACAGCATATAGATGGATTTTGTTTTTTAATCCATTCTGCTACCCTATGTCTTTTGATTGGAGCATTCAGCCCATTTACATTCAGTGTTATTATTGAAATATGTGGGTTTAGAGTCTTTGTATCTTTTGTAGGGTTCATGTTTGTGGTGGTGTCTCTGGTATCTTTGTTCCTTGCAACCTTTTCTTCAGAGCATCCCCCTCAGGATTTCTTGTAGGGCTGGCTTCGTGGTGACAAATTCTTTCAATTTCTGTTTATTTGGAAAGGTTTTTATCTCTCCTTCTATTTTGAATGACAGGCTTGCTGGATAGAGGATTCTTGGCTGCATATTTTTACTGTTCATCACATTGAAGATCTCCTGCCATTCCTTTCTGGCCTGCCAAGTTTCATTAGATAGGTCTGTCACCATTCTGATAGGTTTCCCTTTGTATGTTAGGGCCCTTTTCTCCCTAGCTGCTTTCAAAATTCTCTCCTTGTCCTTATACTCTGCCAGTTTCACTATGATTTGCCATGCAGAAGATCTATTCAAGTTACGTTNTCCTTGACTGTCCAGGGCGTATCCTTTCAGAGAGTGTTTTTTGAATGGTATCTCTTGTTCTCTCTTGTTGGGACCTTGGTTATTTTATTTTCCTATTCGTAGTGATATTTGGGACTCTCCACCTTGTGTACTATGGCTTGTTTCTTGAAGCAGTCCTGGAAATGAAAACAGACAGACAAACGCACAGGGAGCAGGGGCACACAAACACACAGAGTAATTCAACTAACATGCAAAGCGAGAGGGAAAACGAAAAAGTTAAGAGAAAAGACGGAGGAGGGAGGGCAAATAATAGAGAGTATAAAATACATAAAAGGGTCAAAAAGGAGAAAAGAAAGGAAAAAAGAAGAAAACCGATGGACAAAGAACGGTTTAAAGCATATAACCGGATTTCCCAGCTACAGTTAAATAGCTGTGTGTATGCAGTGCTGGTTGAAGAGCATAGAGAAAGAGAGAGAAGATAGGGCAGGGATGAGGCAAAATTGGAAATGAATGAACAGGTAGAAGGGATAAGAAGCTTTTTTCAAAGAACTAACGGTTAGAATATGGTTGGATAGGTGAGAGAAGGATGCTGGTATTATCCAGAGAAACTATATAGTCTAATTCCTCCTGAGAGAAAGAGATGAAAATGTCGGTAGGTGTAGAATTTACATCTACAGAATGGAATAGTTGTGATTGTTTAAGCAAGCCGGCGACCAGAGTTAATCCTGTCAGTGTTCTTGGGGAAAAAAGAAAGAAAAGAGGAAAAAAACAAAAAAAGGGAGGAGGGCAGCTCTCAAGCAGGGATGTGAATGGTGTGATCCAGTGGGTAGGGTGGGAGTTCTGCCTTGGCGGTTGTGGTGAGGAGAGTGGCGGTGCTCCAGTTCCTTCTTGAACCAAGCGCTGCACCTCGCTTTTTTGGGCATGTAAACTCCCCGTACTGGGGGCACAGCCAAAGTGGGTCGCGTTCTTCAACTCAGGCCAGTCCCAATCTCCAAATCCCAATCCGTGCGCCCCGCTGAAATTGCCTTAGACACAGCTTCCCAGGCAATCCTCTCGGGGCAATTCCAGGCCTTATGCCTGGCTCTGAGGGTGGAGTCAGAATCGCTGCTTCCTTCTCTGGGTCGGGCTGGCGAGCATGGGCGGGGGCTTGCCTGCCGGGTGCACCGAGCCCGCTGGAGTGAGGAAAACCAGGTCACTCTATGGCTTGTCACCTGAAACACGAACTCGCGGGCAAATCTCCCAGTTTTTAGCTCTTTGCCTTCCCTCTAGAGTTCCATCCAGCCAGGAGCGCGGTCGCCCGGTGTCTGTGCATGGCTCTTCCAGGGGCCCCAGCCCACTGAGGGTACAATGGCGGCAGGTGCGCCGCTACTCTAGAAGTGCAGCCGCCAGGAGCCAGCACAAATGAGCAGTCTGTGCGCTCAGCCCCTCCGGTACCAATTGGCGCGAGGGGACCTGGCGTGCAGGTATTTGGTGCACAGGGTGTTTCTTTGCCCTGAGTGGAGGTTTTTCCACCGGAGCGGAGGTTTTTCCTTTTCAGACTCTCTCTTTTTCCCCTCACTTCCCGCAAAGGGGGATCGCCTCCGACTCTGGAGTCTCCGATCCCGGCCCGATTTTATCTTCCCCAGTTTGCACTCACGTTAGACGGCTTTCTCAGTGGATTCTGCATCCTTTTTCTCCCAATCTCTCAGGTTTTGTAAGGTTTCCAATGGCTTCAGATCTTTTCCATGTGAGGTATGGGCGCGAGTGCAAGTATAGAGCTCCTTACTTCTCCGCCATCTTGCCCCTCCCCCACCAGAGAGAGCAAATCTTAAGCAGCCTCCATGCCCAGTGTGGAGCCAACATGGGACTCAGTCTCATGACTATGAAGTCCTGAACTGAACTGAAATCAGGAGTCAGTTGCCTAATCTACTGGCCACCCAGGTGCCCCTCTGAGATCTCTTCTTTAGCTATATGCAACATACTAATAAGCCCATCAAAGACATTCTCTGCTGTTGCGGTATTTTTGATTTCCACTACTTTTTGGTTCCTTCTTAGAACTTCCATCTCTCTGCACACATCACTCATCTGGTCTTTATGTAATGTGATTTAACCATTAGAGCCCTTCGCATACGTATTAATCATAGTTATTTTAAACTCCTGGTGTGGTTAAGGCGAACATCCCTGCCATATCTGAGTCTGCTCCTGATGCTTGCTGTGTCCCTTCCAACTGTATTTCTTGCCTTTTAGCAGGTCTTGTAATTTTTTTTTTCTTCATAGCTGAACATGATTACTGGTAAAAGGAACTGCTACAAATAGATCTTTAGTATAGCAGAAGTGAGGTATGGGGAGGGGACGCATTCTGTAGTCCTATGAGTAGGTGTCATTCTTTTAGTGAGTCTGTGCCTTGGATTGTGAACATCACAGTTCCTCTCTGTTCCTCTCCCTACTCCTTTAGGTAGGATCAGATGGCCTTGTGGATGGCTGGATCCAGCTGGAGTGGGGTAATTCCCTTCCCTCACGTAGGTTAGGTTCTGATAATACCCCAGCAGACAGGTTGTGGTTAATTAGCTTCTCCCGATGGCAGCCTTTGTTAGAACGATGTGCTATGACATAAGTTCTAAACGGTTCTTTTTCCCCTCCGCCTGCCAGAAGCGAAGACTTGGGTAAGCTCATGGAGGTAAAACTCACTGTAACTGGGTCAAGCAGAAATGTTTAGCTCTTGGACTTGTCCACATTGAGGCTCCTTCCATTCAGCTGTGGTCCAGGCCTCCCCACGCCAGCAGTGGGTCCCATCAAGACTGCCGTTTTTGAGTATCTGCTACCACAAGCTGTGATACTGTGTTCACTCCAATTTTGGAGACAGTGTTGTGCCTTATGGCTTCTCTTAAGGATCTCAGCAAAGTGGTTGAGCTTTCAGTTTGCTCAGGTTTTTACCTGTAGTTAGAACAGGGTGGTGACTTCAAGCTTCTTCAGTACAGACTGGAGACTGGCAGCCCAAATATTCTCTAGTCTCAACTGCCTCATCAGTATAATAAAATGAACCCACTTGGTCACTAAAGTTTTCCACACTCTGAGGTTAATGGAGATGGAAAGCTCTTCATAAAAAGAGTGAGGACTGTTATTTTGTTTCTAGCTTTTTTCTGTCCTATCCAAGAACTACTCAAAACTGAATGAAGAGTTTACAAGTTCATTTCACTTTCAATATGAGTTATTTCTTCATTTATTTCTACAGTAAACATTTGTAGGCAGACACATTTTTGCTTGTCTCTCAAACCAAAGAAGTCTGTAATTCTATCGTTTATACTTATTCAACTTGTTTTATAGCTGGGTGGAGCTAGATATATTAACTTACATTTGTTTAGCACTTTACAAAGTAAAAGGTGCTCGCTAAGGGCTAAGGAGCAACAGAAATGATGGAAGCCCAACATATTTGGTAAACATTTTTTACCATATTTATTTGACTTAATGATAACTTACAGATAACTTAAATGCAATATTTACATCAAACCTCATATCAGCTACAGTGTTGGAATGTGAGCTATACACTGATTAGGAAAAGCTCAGTAGTGTAATTTTTTAAGTTTATTTATTTATTTTGAGAGACAGTATTAGCAGAGGAGGGACAGGAAAAGAGGGAGAGAGAATCCCAAGCAGACTCTGTACTGTAAGCATAGACCCTGACGCAGGGCTCCTTTTCACCAACCCTGAGATCATGACCTGTGCCAAAATCAAGAGTCAGGTACTCATCACCTGGGTGGCTCAGCTGATGAAGCATATGAATTCAGCTCAGGCCATGATCTCACAGTTCATGAGCCTGATCCCCATGTTGGGCTCTGTGCTGACAGCTCAGAACCTGGAGCCCGCTTCAAATTCTGTGTGTGTGTCTCTCTCTTCTCCACCCTGTTTGTTCTCTCTCTCGCTCTCTCTCTCTCTTTCAAAAATAAATGAAATAAAACATTTTTAAAAAAAGAATTAGACACTTAACCTAGACACCCAGGGGCCCCTAATTTTTTTTATTATGTTTATTTATTTTTGAGAGTGAGAACAAGCATGAGCAGGGAAGGAGCAGAGAGAGAAAGTGACAAAGAATCTGAAGCAGGCTCCAGGCTCTGAGCTGTCAGCATAGAGCCCGATGTGGGGCTTGAACCCATGAACTGTGAGATCGTGACCTGAGCCAAAGTCGGACACCTACCTGACTGAGCCTCCCAGGCACCCCACCCCTCATTTTTTTTAAGCTTAACCTACATGGAGTTTATAATGGGGCAATCCTTTCTCTTGCCAATATGCATTAGGTAGATTGAGATATACTTTGAGGTTAAACCATTATTTATTCAAAGAAATATGCTTAAATATGCAATCTGGGACACCTTCTAATATTTCTATAATCTTCGATATGTTGCAAACATTATTGACTCAGTTTCTCGACCTATGTTCCATCACTGTTTATCCATACATTATATTTCTGTGCTCCCTTAGAGTAGATAATTAAATATATATATATATGAGCGTATGCTTCTAATGATGTCCCAACAGTTCTAAGCTAATAATACATGTTTGTGGGACTGCCGTATTTGGGTGTATGCTATGAAAGTGAATTTACTTAATCATTATTAATGAATTTTGTTAAATCTCACAATTTATGGTTTAATGATGTTTCTTTTCCACAAGAGATTTCTACAGTAAAAATACAGAGGTAAGATAATTTATTTTCAATGAGACAGACTGACTTTATAGGTTAATGTGCTTTCATTTTGAAGGTAAACTCTATCATTTTAGTCAATTAACTTTTTGTCCTTTGTTCAAAGTTCAGAAATGATATGAAGTTACTTTTCTTACTTTATCCAATCTGAGAATTTCTCTGATGTTGTAATTACTGTATTGAAAATTTTAGATTTATTGCGCTTTGCCAGTCTTGAAGAGGCAACACGTATCCAGTACAAGTGGAATTTTCTGTAATGGATTTTATCTGGCGGTCAAGACCTTTCTAAAGTAATAGAACTAAGGTCTTACTGTTCATCTGATACAAATAACTGCACTGAAAGGAAAAGAGTTTTGATTAATATTCTTTTACAAATGCAGTAAGATTGTGCTTCTGCTGTAAGTGCAAAAGCTAAAGATGGGAGTCTGGTTGCAACTGCAGTGAGAATTTAGCACACATACCCTAATGCAGAAATTCCACGTTTCACACATATTTCAACTGATTCTTAACTGGTTTACTGCCCCTAAAATTCACTGTTAATCACACAGACATATTAATTATTTGAATTACTATTATGCATCTGAAAGACAGATTTGAAAGCTTGCATTGGGACCCAGACTCCTGCACTTGGCACGAATGGATAAAAATCTGTTTTCCAGACTCTAAACGTTTTCCTTCTGGTTTCCTAAAGTGATCTACTCTGATTTGACTCACTGAAAATGCCATACCCATTTCTCTCTAGTTACTTAAATATTAATCTTCCTTCCAAATTCAGCTTAAGTTTGTCCTATCCTCTATAATTCTTTGCTTGTGACCCCAAGCCATACTGAACTCTATTATTTCTCATCTTGATCAATCATTTGGCATTTGTTTTAAACATCCTTAGATTTTTAGAATGCAGTAAAGCCTATATGTACTTGTTGGTAATCTCTCATCTATTGTTAATAATACCAGTGGGGTAAATAATCCAAGATATTAAATGTGTATCATGCAATAGAAGAAATAGTATTTAAGACTCTTGTCTCGCTTGTTTAAATTTAAAAATGACATTTTTTCACAATAATAACCTTATTATAAGTGAAGCTATAAGAAAATGGAGTCAAACAAATCACTAGTGCTTACTGGAGAAGAGTGTACAGGCAGCTATGCAACAAGAATATTAAATTTATATCATTAATGAAGACTTCAGTTCCTAGGAGTTCAATAATTAACATAAACACTTTTAAAGTGACTCTGAGGAGCATGGTTCCTGAGCATAATGAAAATAGTCTGCAATAAATGAATATTTTAAAATATAATATGTACAGCAGGACTGTCAGCTATTTTAAGAACAGGGATAGAATGGTTCAGTATATGCCTTGCTTGTTTTTTGTTTATTTTTGTCATTATATTTAACATAAATTTGACTAAATAAAGATGAAAAAGTCATCAGTCTTGCAAAATATTTTTTTCATAGAAATAACACAAATTATTAATTCAGTACAATTTATAAGATAAAATCTTATACAGATAAAATCTTATAAATCTTATAAAGATAAAAGTTGCCTGGAAAGGCCAAAATGACTTTGCTATTAATAATGTTTTATTAATAAAAATAATATAAATAAAATATATAAGTAAAATAAATTTAAAATTTTATAATGAAATATAACTTTTAAAGCTCATACTATTTTTAAAGGATTTTTTAAATATTCAGGAAATATTTCATAAATGTTAATAACTCTGCTTTGCTTTGTGAAGTATATGAAAAACCAGTAACATTTCATATAGATCATCTTACAAAGCTTTAGAGATGAACATAATACTTTCATGCAATTACATGATACCTTAGGGATTATGAGGAATGTAATTGAACTTGTGGTCAAGAGCAGTTGCAGGAGAATGATGAAATGTGGCACAGATCATCAGATGACAAGAACATTCCAGTTTAAAGGAACAGTTTAATCAAATGCAGAGAGGCCAAAGCAAACACATAATATGTGATCAAGATATGAGATGTTAAGAACAATATTTGTCATAATTAGGAAAAAACCCAAATAGAAAGACTGTTACATCCAGGGAGCAGTATTTTAACATATTGAAATAAATAGTGGAGAGCTTTTATAGGTTGTGAACAGTGAATGTTAGGAAAGTGATATTCCAGAAACCTTAGATTTGACATGCAAAAGTAAATTAGACTATGAAGGAAGGGGACCCTTGAAGACAATGAGATTATCAATGAAAACAATCGAAGATGGAAATGCTGGGGTCTGGGATGGTAGCCATATAATGATGAAAGTATTCCAAGAATAAAAGTATTTCAAAGAATAAAATGCATGACTTTGATGACAATTAAATAGAATTGTCACTGTAGAACAGTGGAGAAAAAGAGTAATTATTTGAAAGCGTAAAGATTTACAAACATATCAAATGAAAATCAAATTTGCCCTTGGTGGTTATTTTGTGAAACAAAAAGATCATCTCAGGTCCAGACATTAAATTGGAAAGTTTCAAGTGACTATTGGATATCCAATATCATAAAAATGATATAAAAGAAAAAGAAAAAATGATATAAAAGAGGTGTGAATTTTAGTGATTGAAGTGCATTTTATACAGTTTGATGAAAATTATGAGAAAGACCTATGGGAAACTGGAGACATTTTGGAGTAATTTTCAGGTGATTTTATTTAGGGAGAAAAAAAGTATAAAAGAAGATAGTACCCTAGCTTTTTTTGTAAGAAAGAAGTGAAAATAAGAAAATAGACCTATGCCTGCTTATCATTATGAAAATAAACACTGAGACAAATCATAAAATTATGAAGTTTATACATAAAAAGATAAGGTATGTGTGGGATAAAGGGACACAAAAGGGAGCGACAAGATAAACCTTTTAATACAATTTCAGTTTGAAAAGTATGTTAATACTGTATGTAAAAATAAATTAAATCAGTAATATTGGCAAAGAGTGGAAAAATTCAAACTAAAAGCAAACTAAAACAAATGACCCCAAATATATTTCAAATGAATACTTAAACCACAAAGAAGGAAAAGGAAGAAGGGAAGAAAGGAAGAATGAGAGAAAATAAGAAGAAAAGAAAAAAAAACCTCATGCAGATAGCTTAAGAATATACATATAAATTGATTATATATTCTGAGTCTTGGGTGTGGTGGGCGGTGGGGATTAAGGAACAAAGTGCAAAGAAATTCTGAAGTCTTTTTAGTAGATATATTTATGGTAGTGGTAAGTGGAGATTCAATTCTGAAAACGATTACAGTGAAATGTAGGATCAATCATGAATAAATATGCTGGTGCTGGTGGCTGGAATTCTCAGTTCTCAGAGTGAAAGAAAGAAGAGGCCTCATCAGACATTTATAGAGTAAAATGGTCCCAAAATGCAGGTTCAAAATTTTGGGTCTCTTTGTTCTTCAGGCCTTGGCCCAATAATTCTTTTATTAAAAAAAAAAAAAACTTCAACATTTATTCATTTTTGAGAGACAGAGCACAAGGAGGGAGGGGCAGAGAGAGGGAGACACAGAATCCAAAGCAGGCTCCAGGCTCTGAGCTGTCAGCACAAAATCCAACACGGTGCTTGAACTCACAAATTATGAGATCATCACCTGAGCCGAAGTCACTTAACCGACTGAACCACCCAGGTGCCCCTCAATAATTATTTACCTTATCAGTAGCTCACCAATGCCTTTGAGCAGATTTTTTTCTTCATATATACATGTATATACATGTATATATGAAGATATACATGTATATATGAAGAAAAAAGAAAAAAAGAATCTGTTATATATTTTATTTCCACCAGTACAACCTACTGGTTCTGTTTCTCTGGAGAATCTTGAACAATGCACATGCATACATAGTTTGTAAAAATGAAAAAAAGTATGAAAATGCACAATAGATAAGTGTATGAGAGCTTCTATTTTATTTAGAAGCAAAAATGGAAAATCTACATTGCAGGAGTGCCTCATAACTCATTTCTCACACTTTGATCTTCTTATTCTATAGTTACTCCTTTGGGAGATCATCCAGTCTTATGGCTTAATATATTTTCTGACAACTATCAAATTTCTGTCTGTAGCCCAGACCTCTCTTTGGAATTACNTATTAATAGAGAGAGAAATTAAATATATAATAAATATATAATATTTAAATAATTTAAAATAATTAAATATATTAAACATATATTTCTATTAAATATATTAAATATATATTTCTATATCTTTGAAAATATGGTCTGAAGCAAAATTTTAGTTTTTGCCTCCCTTGTCATTTGGAGTTATGCCTACGTCTGGTTAAGTAGATTTCTAAGACACCAGGAAAGGCACTGAAAAGAAAAGCAGAGACACATTCTGATACACTGTTCAATGGGAATTGGCAATCTATGCAACTGTTCACTATAGCTGCTCTGAAATAAATTGGGCCAAGGAGAGTTGGATCACACATATCTGCAGCATTGTCCAAAGCCAAACTCTTGTTTTACTTTTTGTTTTCCTGAACGCTGGCATTTTATTTATTGATGCAAAAGATATTACCCCCCAAGACTTAGTAGCTTAAAACAATAGACATGTATTGTCTCGTACAGGAATGGCTCAGCCTATTATTTCTAGTACAAGTTTAATCATGACTTCACAGTCAAGCTCTCAGCTGGGGCTGCATTCATGTGAGGGCTTGCCTAGAGCTGGGAGATCCATTTCTGAAAAGGCTCACACATCTTGCAAAGTTGTCTCTTGCCCTATGGCCTCAGTTCTTCCCCACATGTACTTCTTCATGGGGCTTCATGTGTGCCCTCATGACATAGGAGTTAGCTTTCTGCAGAGTGAGTGTTTCTGGAGGGAGCAGGCAGATATACACAATGTCTTTTATGAACCAGCTTGGAAATCACACAATATCCTGTTAGTTACACAAACAGCCCTTCCTGACATGGGCAACGTTTACATATCACATGAATATCCAGAGTCAGAGACATCCTCAAGTTTGGCACCATACCTCCTTTAACTGCAATTTTCCCAATCTCACTCGGTGACCACTCTATCTCTCCTAGTGTTCAAACCAACAAACTTGTATTTATCTTTTACTACTTTATTTATCTTATATTCCTAATATTCCTAGATCAAGTAAGATGATAATATGAGAAATTCATTTTGGGGAATATATTTTTACATGTGTACCATACACTTGAAAAAATAAATAAATGTTTGAAAATTCATATAATTTAAAGTTTGGAAAAGAATCAGGCAAGTTACCTAAAATTAAAGCAATAATAACAGGTACTAAGTTATTTGACCTTTACATCATGGCTGGCATAAAACATGTGGCTCAGTATTACTGATTATGAATCTGATAATGACCATGAGACATGTATATTCATATTTTAAATATGAGCTAGTTCAGTCTTCTAAAAGTTAACTAATTTCTCATGATCATACAACCATTAAAATTAATATAGAGGATTCATTTTCAGTAATCAGCAAAATGACCCAAAGGGAATAACCAGGAGACTTGGATTAAATAAAAAGAAAAAAAAATCTGTTTGAAGGCACTGGACGGCTAATGACAAGATAAAGTCTTTGTTCAAATTATGAGAGAAAAAGAAATATTTCTTTTCTCTTGTAAACCTTGATTTGGGAGTGAGTCCCTTTTACTCTACAGCTGTCCTGGTTTGAACTACTCTGACTTGAAGATGAAATAAATAAGAGGCTGAGCAGTTGAGCAAAAGTCTTGACTGAGAGGACAAGAAAAATAATACTTAGAGATCAGAATCTGCTAGGTGAGGAGCCCTGGTTACCATGTTTGGTATATTCTAAAAGAAATAAAAACTAGAAATAAATTGGCCATCACAGGCCCTGAAACTCAGCTTCAAATTATCTCAATGGAAAATAGAATGAATGGATCTGGTATAGTTAGTGCCTCATTTTAAAGGAACTAATACCAGACCTGGACTTAAATTAACTCCCAAATTTCTTTCTTTGTTTGGCATTTAATCAAAACTCTTCAAGTGCACAGGGTATCAGTCAATGTGATTAAAAATATCAAGGAAAACAACAGACAATAGAATCAGACTTTCAGTTACCTAATGCACCCAAAGTTACTATATTGGAGTCTAGAAGGACAAGTAGTGCTAAAAAGAAACTGGATGTGACTATAAAATATGGTATTAGCTGAGATTAAATACATGGAAATAACACGAAGTTCATAACTGTATTCGCAAACAATAACAATAGCAACAACACTGTCAGTCTGTACTTCAGGAGATAAAGACTATTCAAGAGACAATAGAATTCTGGGTCAACAATTTTGCACAGAAAAGAAGCAGATTAAGAGAGCTCTATTAAAAAAAAAAAAGTACATTACCCAATGGCCTTTTTAGGAAAGAGTAAGAAAAATAATAGAAAAGAAAGTACCGTGTCGATTATGGAATCCAGTCATCAAAGACTTGAGTATGGAGCCATGAGAGCAGTACTGGAGTCTAATTTTAGAGTACATGGCAAAATTTCAAGTTTTCAAGATTGTTTTGAAGCAACAAATATTTGTGGCTTCCATTCTCCCTTTTGAATAAGAGTTTATTGTATTTCTGATCTTGCTCCATCATTGTGTCGGGATATTTGTGCTTGTAGGCAGACAACTTTCTCTTACTTTATAGGTGTCTGTGTGAAGAAAACCCATGCCTTGACCTTATCTATCTCGTGAAATCCAGAATTTTGTTCTTGAAGAGATGATTGGGTTAGATACTTGTTGGTCATGGTAGAGGAGAGGCATGAGTAATTGTAATAAAAAAGACAAATCATATATTGAATTATTGACCTTGTTTATTTACCACTCTTTGAGTAATGCTTGTTTTCATACAACTTTGCAATTCTTCTCACTAGAGACAAAGTACTTCACCAACTTTGAGGTTTGCACTTGACCATGTAACATTTGATCAACAGACTATTAGTGACATAACACAAGGAAAGCTTGAAATGTGCTTATGTGGTGGAGTGTGCCATATTGAAATTCTACCATTGCCAAGTAATGAGTGTACCATGGTAACTGCTGCTCCTTCAGCTTCAATAAGAATGAACTCACATTGGCATATGTGAGACAAAATGCAATAAAAAGCCAAAATCAGCTAGCTACATATTTGAAGAAAAGCCACGTAGTCAAACCCTGTCTTTATCAGTTGACCCTCAACCAATACATAGATATGTATTGAGGTTAAATGATTATTGCTTTAAGCCATGGGCTTGGGGCAATGTGTTATGGTGCATTATTGTGCCAATAGCTGAAAAGGATGAGTGAAAGGATGAGCTGGAAAGGATGCTGCATGACTGTCTTCTATAAAGTTTTAAAATAAAACAGTCAAAGAGTTGGGAAAAGTGAGTTAACTATTATTGGAAGGGCGTGAGGGAGCTTCTAGGATGCAGGCAATTTTCTTTTTCTTTACCAGGATGATGGTTAGATGGGTATTTTCATTTTTGATAATGCATTTGTCTGTGCACTACAATTTGTGCACTTTTCTGTATGTTTATGACATCCCAATATATATGTTTACAATTCTATCCTTTTAACTGCTTTGAGATATATAAACCAAGCTTTTATGATATTAGGACATATAGAGATATCAAAAAATAAGTACCTCTTTAAAATAAAAAAAACACCCAGTTATTTAGGTATGATTAATCTAGGTGGTCAATCCCCTCGTAAAGCCTAGAAATTTATATGTTAGGATTTACAAAATTATAATCCCATTGATGAAGAAAAATTTGACTATTTTGCTCCCTGTATACCTCATCAAGCATATAGGAAGACTTAAGTAAATTTATTTTTGTAAAAATAAATACAGGAAATTGAAGGAAAGGGTCAATGACTAAGGTTTTGCATGTACAAATGAAAGAATTAAGCAAACATTTAATAAAGTGTTGAAAATTGGGTTCTCTTCATAGATGCACATCAAACAAGTAAGTTGATTTTTCATGTGAGGCAGTTGAGAGTTTAGGAAGGGATAATCTAAATGGGGCAATCATTTATTTTTGTCCACTGAATTTGCTATTGCTGTTAATTTGTAAGAATACTTCGGTAGTATGGTAAGAAAATTATTTGATATCAAGAAAGAATGAGAGGGGTGCCTCAGTGGCTCAGTCAGTTAAGTGTTCGACTTTGGCTCAGGTCATGATGTCATGGCTCATGGGTTGGAGACCCTCACTGGGCTCTGTGCTGGCAGCTCATAGCCTGAAGCCTGCTAAGGATTCTGTGTATTCCTCTCTCTCTACCCCTCCCCTGTTCACTCTCAGTCTCTCTCTCTCTCTCAAAAATAAACAAACAGTTTAAGAAAGAAAGAAGAAAGAAAGAAAGAGAGAGAGAGAGAGTGAGAGAGAAAGAAAAAGAAAGAAAGAAAGAAAGAAAGAAAGAAAGAAAGAAAGAAAGAAAGAAAGAAAGAAAGAAAGAAAGAAAGAAAAAAAGAAAGAAAGACTAAGTTATAACCAGGTAGTGGGAAGATAGAGGGCAAGAACAAAAGAGAGGAGATCAAGTTTTTAAGAGGACAGATTGTTGAAAAGCTATCTTATATAGTATTGAATACCTCAAAGATTATAATATAATTAATCTTGAGGGTATTTTGAAGCTATGCTCTTCAAACCTTATGAATTTTATAGAGAAGGGAGAAACAATTATCTAGAGAAACAAAGAAGACATCTACCCCAACGTCAGCAGGGGGACCTACATAGCTGAAGAAGAGCTTGCTGAGGGAAATCAAGGTTTCAGCTAGACAAGAAGTTGGGAAAATTCAGAGAAGAGGTTGAGGATATAGGAGATGACAGATGGTGACATACTGTGAGATCCAGAGAGCACACTGGGAAAATTTGGGGAATGGGAAAGAGATGAGAATTGGAGAAAAAAATGAGCACATGCACAGGTCTAGAGATGACTATTTGATAATCTTTTTTTTTTTAATTTTTAACTTTTATTTATTTTTGAGAGAGAGAGAGACAGCATAAGCAGGGGAGGGCCAGAGAGAGAGAGGGAGACACAGAATCCGAAGACAGTCTCCAGGCTCTCAGCGAGCTGTCAGCACAGAGCCTGACGTGGGCCTCAAACCCACCAACCGTGAGATCATGACCTGAGCTGAAGTCAGACGCTTAACTGACTGAGCAAGACCGACTATTTGATAATCTTGATGAGAACTGTCCTGACAGTATCTTAAGTAGATTGGGTTGATATTGATGTGCATATGGTGAGAATGGGCTTATTTCCTGACACATGAAGGTCTGTGACTCCCTCTTATAAACCGTGAAATAATATGTTTTGTTTTTTACTTTTCATTATGTATAGCTTGAGATACAGAAAATATATATAAAAAGAATAAAAATATTACCCACATATTAAAATAGTATAAGAATGTAAAATAAAGCCACAAATCAATATAGTTTCAATACTATGTAACCCAATGCTCAATACTATCATCTTTTTCTGAGACTACTCCACAGTTTTCTAAGTTGTCAAATAGTATCAGTTCTTGTCTGCTTCCAATTTTTCATCCTCATTGCAGCTAGAGAACTATTTCTGAAACACACATATGATCATATAGCATTCCCTGCTTCAAAGACTTCCATGGCTTTCCACTTAATTTTAAGACAGAAAATATATATACTTCTTTAAACACAGCTCAAAATCCCTGCAAGAATTTATATTTACTCACTTTTCAAGCCTCATCTTTGTGTTTACTCCAGATCCCCCTAACTATAGAAATTCTGTACTTGTGATTACTTCTGCATCTAGGTTTACCTAGATGAAATTAACATCTTCATATCTATACCCAAGCCTATCATCATTTCGAAAGACAAAACTTCTTTTGTCCTCCCTGAGTATATCAATATGTTAATAGCTGCTTGTGTAGTACCAAGTATCTTTCATTCCTGGCACTAGCTACCTTTGTGATGTTACATTTACTTGAACAGCTATTTGATTAATATAAGTCTTCCTCTCTAAACTCTAAACTATTCTATTTTTTGTCATTATTTAACTAAGTCAGGCATAAATTGGGCTTATAGTTATTAAGCCAATTAATTGTCTTTTTTTTTTTCTCTTTTCTGTGAAGATCTCTGAACATAAAGCACTCAGTAGACCTCTAGGAGTTAGACAAAACGCAGACATGGCTAGGGTACATTTGCATGATGACTACTGAAGAGAAGAAAGGGAACACAGAGAATTCCACAGTGGAGGGGGGGAAGAGAAATACTAGAGATGGTGATTTTAGGAATAAAATGGTAGGCTTCTGTATTTGAAACATGGTCAATGAAGAGAACAGATAATAACTAGGAAGAATCAATTCTGTTGTGCCTTCCTTACATTTCACATTTTCCAATGTGTGCTGCATGTGAGGAAAACAACCTGTTTAGACTGGTCTTAAAGGTTACCTGCTTAGTGACCAGAAAATTCTCTTATAGAAGAAACTTTATGTGCCAATGATTTAAACCTGTTCCACTCTAAACAGAGCACTTTCAATGGCCCTGAAGAATGCTGTTCAAAGTGCAGCCTTTGGGAGCATTGGAGCCAAGGCGAGAGGTCACATTCTGTTTTCCATTCACAACTCCTTTGTTGCCTGCTTCAGAATTTCTTTTTCTCTTTTTCCTAGAAGTCCCTATACACTCACGTTGGAGTTCTGCTAGCATTTGAAAATATACTAAGAAAATACAGAAATTTCTTTGAGGAAATTTCAAATTATTAGAGGTAAAGTCATACTCAAAAAGACTATGTTATCGGGGCACCTGGCCGGCTCAGTCAGTTGAGCATCCAACTCTTGATTTTGGTTCATGTCATGATCTCGCAGTTGATGAGCTCAAGCTCTGCACTGTCAGTGAGGAACCTGCTTGGGATTCTTTCTCCCTCTCTGCTCCTCATCCCCTCTCTCTTAAAATAAATAAACTTAAAAAATAAAATACTTTTCTCTCTTACAGTGCTCAGATTAAATTCATCCTCTGCATAATCCCTTATTGGTTATGAAAGCAAGCTTTTATAATCTTGTGACAGAGAGAGAGGGAAATCAGAAACCCATGTAACACTAATTTGCAGATATTAGTTTGCGTGTCTTTGGAATATCTTTCTTAGAAATACACAAGTATTCTTGTAAAAGGTGATTAAATTTGGGTACATGTTTGGTTTGCTGGATAATTTCTTTTTTATTTTTCAAAAGGTGAACTGCATCAAGATGTGACATTGCCATTATCAAGCTTTGTATGTCTTCTATATTGCCTTATGAAAAACATTTTTTTTCATTCTTTGGGATATTTGTGTGTGTTTGTAGTAAACCTTTTAGTCTCTCCTTATTTCTTTAAATTTTTAAAAATGTTTATCTATTTTTGAGAGACACACAGTGTGAGCAGGGGAAGGGCAGAGAGGGAGATACAGAATACGAAGCAGGCTCCAGGCTTTGAGCTATCAGCACAGAGCCCAATGCATGGCTTGAACCCAATGTGTGGCTCCAGCCCAGGAGACTCAAGGTCATGACCTCAGCCAAAGTTGGATGCTTAACCGACCGAGCCACTCTGGTACCCCAGTCTCTCCTTATTTCTAAATAATGCATACTTTCCTCTATTTGTAAAGGGAATTTTTGATAGATTTGGTTTGGTGTATAATTTTTTCTTAAATATGCAAAGGTAAGAAATGTATACTTAAGGCAAAAACTAAGTAGTCTTTTGTAGATTGGACGTGGAATTACAATTTTTCAATGTAATGGTAATTAAAATATGGCACTGTTCAAATTGTAGCAAGATTCTCGCATAGAGAGTCATGACACCGAGGCTTTTCTTTCCTGAAAGCAATTTTATTTGTGTCAGCACTGCTCAGTCGGGATAGTACCTTAAGAACTGAGCCCCGAACACCACGTGGCATAGCTTTTTTTATATATTTTCTATTTGTCTACTATATATGGAAAACACAAATATCCAGTCTGATTAAGTGGTCTCTTGTTACATGGTTGCGAGGGATGTTGTCATGTACCTGTGATCAGTACACGTAAAGCCTGGTTGCCTTGAGTTTTGTTTGTTTGTTTGTTTGTTTTGTTGTTGTTGTTGTTTTTCCTCTCCNATGGAAAACACAAATATCCAGTCTGATTAAGTGGTCTCTTGTTACATGGTTGCGAGGGATGTTGTCATGTACCTGTGATCAGTACACATAAAGCCTGGTTGCCTTGAGTTTTGTTTGTTTGTTTGTTTTGTTGTTGTTGTTGTTTTTCCTCTCGTTAGGGAGGGGATCCTACCACAAAATCAACTCACATAAAGCATGAACTAAGAAATGGAAATCCTAGAACTTATCATACATTTTTAGGAGTTTCATTGATTTCAGCTGTATGCATTTTCATTCACATATTATACTCCATTTAATAACCAGACAGTCTTTATAAATGCCAGTGTCCGTTTATATGTATGTCTAACTTGCAGCTTGAAGAGAACAATCTTTCTGGTTAGAATGTAAACTAAATGAATGTAAAGATTATAGATTATAGATATATATAGCTCATGTGTGAGAGAGAGGGTAAAAGCAATGTGCAGGATACTCATGGTTAACAGTTTCATATGTGTTCACTTGGAATTGTTCAAAAATAATTTGGGAAACAGAAGAAAACTGTTTGATTCCAATTACTGCTCATCCCTTGCACTACTAATCCCACAGCACAAACCACTCTAATGTCTTACCTAGAGTAATAACTTCCTAACTGATACTCCTTCATTTTACCCCTCTTCAGAGAACAACCAGAGTCATAATTTTAAACAGACATAATATTACTGTTCTGCTCAAAAATGCCCAATGGCTTCATAACCCACTGACAGTAAAATATGAGGTTCTCAATATGGCCCAAAATATTTTACATAGTCTAGCTCTGATAATTCCCCTTCCTTGCCTTCTACCATTTATCTCTCATTTGTTATTTCCAGCTGCATAGACCCTCTTGGCTGTTCTTAAAAAACAACCAGCAGGTTTCCGCATAAATGCTTTTCTCCTAATAGCTTCTGACATACTCTCTGCTCTCTTCTCTTTCTTTTTTACTCAAATTCCCACCTCCTTATGGCCTTTAACAATTCATTTGATTAACAAACCATAGGCATACCTCCAAGATACTGTGGATTTGGTTACAGATCACTGCAATAAGATGACTATCACAACAAAGCAAACCAAACGAATTGTGGGGCTTCCCAGTGCACTTGAAGATATGTTTATACTATTCTGTAGTCTTTTGAGTGTGCAACAGCATGTGTCTGAAAAAATAATGTGCATACCTTAATTTAAAAAACATTTTCTGCTAAAATATGCTAATCATCATTTGAGCTTTCAGCAAGTTGTAATCTTTTTGCAGGTGGAAGGTCTTGCTTCAATACTGATGGCTGCTGACTGATGCTGAGGGTGCTTATAGCTGAGGCTGGGGTGGCTGTGGCAATTTCTTAAACTAAGACAACAGTGAAGTTTACCTCATCGATTGACTCTTCCTTTCACAAACAATTCTCTGCAGTCAGTGATGCGGCTTGATAGCATTTTCCCCACGGTAGAACTTCTTTCAAAATTGGAGTCAATTCTCCCAAATCCTGCTGTAGCTTTATCAACTAAGTTTATGTGAGATTCTAAATGCTTTGTTGTCATTTCAACAGTTTTCACATCATCTTAGTCAGGAGTAGATTCCATCTCAAGAAAATACTTTCTAAAATAAAGATAACCAAAAAGCCAAAACAAAACACAAAACAAAAACAAACAAACAAACAAACAAACCAACCACTTTCTTTGCTCATCCATATGGAGCAACTCCTAATCTGTGCAGGTTTTACCATGACATTTAAGCAATTCAGTCCCTTCTGCTGGTTCTCTTGCTATTTCCACCATGTCTGCAGTTACTTCCTCCACTGAGGTTTTGCGCCCCTCAAAGTCAGCCATGAGTTTTGGAATTAATGTCTTCCAAAGGTCCATTAATGTTATTTTGACCTCTTCCCAAGAATCACAAATGTTCTTAATGGCATTTAGAATGGTGATTCCTCTGGAAAAATTTCTATTTCCTTTGCCCAGATCCATCAGAAGAATCACCATGAATGGCAGCTACAGTTTTACAAAATTTATTTCCTAAATAATAAGACTTGAAAGTAGAAACGACTCCTTGGTCAGAATGGATATTGTGTTAGCAGGCATGAAAACAACATTAATCTCATCGCCCATCTCTATCAGAGCTCTTGGGTGACCAGGTGCATTGTCAATGAGCAGCAATATTCAGTGGGCTTAAAATTCAAAGCCAGTCACTGATTTCTCCTCTGCAGGTATGAAAGTCCTAGAGGGCATTTTCTTCAAACAGAAAGCTATTTTGTATACATTGCAAATCAGTTGCTTATTGTAGCCAACTTTGTTAATGACCTTAGCTAGACCTTCTGGATAAGTTGCTTCAGTTTCTCCATCAGCACTTGCACTTTTCTGTTACGGACATGGCCTCTTTCCTTAAATCTCATGAATCAACCTCTCCTGGCTTCCAACTTTGCTGCTGCAGTTTCTTCACTTCTTTCGGCCTTCATAGAACTGAAGACAGTTAGGGTCTTGCTCTGGATTTGGCTTTGTTTTAATGGAATGCAGTGGTTGTTTTGGTCTTCTATCCAGAACAATCAAACTTTCTCCACATCAGCAGTAAGGTTGTTTTGCTTTCTTGTCATTTGTGTGTTTACTGAAGTAGCATTTTTAATTTCCTTCAAGAACTTTTCCTTTGCATGGTCAACTGGAGTAAGAGGAATCATTTTTAGCCTGTCTTGAGTTTCAGCGTGCTTTTCATACTAGGCTTAATCATTTCTGTCTCTTGATTTCAAGTGAGAGACATGAGACTCTTCCTTTCATTTAAACACTTAGAAACCACTGTTAGGTTTTTCTTGGCCTAATTTCAATATTTCTGTGTCTCAGGTAATAGGCAGGCTTGAGAAGAGGGAGAGAGATGGGGAACAACTGATCAGTGGAGCAATCAGAAGACATAGAGGGGCAGCTGGCTGTCTCAGTCTGTGGAGCATGCAACTGAGATCAAGCCCCATGCTAATCTTGAAAAAGCATACACAATATTTATAAATTACATTCTCTGTCTTATATGGGTGTGGTTCATGACACCCCCAAAACAATTACAGAAGTAACACCAAAGATCACTGATCACAACTCACCATAACAAATATAAAAAAGAATTTTAAAAGTTTGAAATATTGTGAGAATTACCAAAATGTGATACAGAAACACAAAGTGAGCAAGTGCTGTTGGAAAAATGGTGCCTATAGACTCGTTCTACATGGGGTTGCTGTAAACTTTCAATTTGTAAAAAAACACAGTACCTGCAAAATGCAATGAAGCAAAGTGCAATAAAATGAGATATGTCTGTATTTATTAACTCTTATTAACACTTATTCCACTGTTTAATTTGTTTTATAACCCTTCACAGTTATCATCTGGCAACATATTATATATTATATATTTCCTACCTCTATAACTTGACCACTTTGGTGAGCAAAACAACTTATTTGTTTTGTTCATAACTGTTAATATTAGAATAGTACTTGACATATGTTAGTGCTTCACAAATAATTTCTAAATAGATGAATAGGTCCTTATGGTGTAAATGAGGAAACACATTAAGATCACATATTCAGTTACTCCATATCTCTAGATTTCTCATAATCTAATATGTAATATTTTATACATTGAAAGACATGGAAAATAAAATAATTCATTGATAAAACACTAGAGGGATGTTTTTTAAACTAGACCAGGGGTTGGAAACCTATGGTTCCTGGATTCTAGCACCACCTGGATGCTAAGAATTTTTTTTTTCTTTTAACATTTTAATAGTTAAAACACTTCAAAAGGGAGACAATATGTTTTGGCAAGTTAAAACTATATGAAATTCTACTTTTAGTATATGTAACTAAAGTTTCATTGAAACACAGACATGTTCATTTGTTGATACATAGTCTTTTTATCTAAACATCAGAGTTAAGGGGTTGCACCCAAAAATGGCTCACAAAGCATCAAATGTGTATTATTTGGCACATTAGAGGGGGAAAATAGTTTACTAACTCTTGGTTTGGAGATACTCAGATGATTCATACCCAGCTTATTTAAACTCAATTTTTATGTCAGCTCTTCATTTTGGATGTTCATCTTCCTTGCCACATTGTTAGAAGAACAGATTTGGATTTCAGTTTAAGTATCATATAGCCAGCAGGAGTTGTCATTTTTGGAGTATTGCTAATTTTCGTCATTATGATTACATTCCATGATTATAATTAAATAGGCTAAATGAAATGAGATATCATATAGCTAATAGAAACAATTCAAAGACATAAAATATTCCCCAAGCATCTGTCATTTAACTACCAGCATATCAACCTTTGTATTGTAGAAAAAAACAAAAGCAAATGTAACAATACCAAAAGATTGTTGCTATTTTTCCTTCCTTTACTAAGAAAACGATTGTGGCCAACTTTAATAATTCATTCCACAGGAGCAAGTGTTGGAGAGTGATTCAGAGAGTAACTTCTGACATTGAGATTTACAGATCCACTGTTTGCTGAAGTATATGTTCTACCTTCTATTTTAATATTCATTTATGGCCTATGATACTGTTATGATATTTGCAATGAACCATGTTTAAATTTGGTATACTGCCTGTGATCCATGGCCTGTTACATAGACATTGTGACAAATGTATTGTTTAGCAGAGCCTGCATTGTTCTATTTACTTTGAGAATACCCTAGTTCCTTTAACATCCTTTTAAAACATTTGTATGAGCACTGAGTGTTGTATGTAAGCCAATTTACAATAAATTATATTAAAAAACACTTATTAAACTGTTGTGCATCTTTCCCTGAGACTATTATCTTTTTCTAAAAATATATGGATTGCTAAAACTCTACAGTTTAAAGGTACTTACATTTAAATTTTCTCCTATCTCCTCTATGAGAACTCTGACAAAGATTTTGTGTTGGAGGACAGGGTGAGGAATGGACAATGACCTCTACTGAGCTTATTCGCCAGAGTAGAAATAATGTCTGTACAAAACCAAATATTTGTTACCATAACTTCTGTATCATCGTTAAAATACAAACTTAAAAAATAGTTCAGAATCAGTGGTTTCTTTGAAGCCATAATAACACTTAAAAATGGTTAGGACTGAAATGCAAAACTTCTGTTGGTTGGAAAGCAAATGAAACTTGCTCAAATAGAATTGCTCTGTGTTTTTCACAGAGATACAATTCCTGGGGATCACCAACACTGGGCGGTTGTGAGATTATTTACAGTCCAGAGATAATAAGGACTCCAGATATCCTTTAGACCCTCTTCTGTTGTCTCCTTTTCCCTATCGGAGGTCTGTGGGTGTGCTAAATGGCAACAATTGTAGCTTTGATTAGAGAGTCCAATTCTTCCTTTCCACAGACAGCAAGATGCAACTGACTACGAGTAATGCTCTCTTCCTTTAAGTCTTTTGATGAATTTTCTGCCAGCTCAAGTACCTCTGTGGTGAGTTATTTCAAGATGGCTGCTAGGCACCCAGTGGCAGTCATGCTCACATGTCAATGGCTAGTCATCCTAGATTTCAGGTGCCATGAATATAATGTGGCCAACCAAGAACTGCAAGCTGGCTCTCTGTGAGCAGGAAAGCAGCTTGGCCTTGGCCTTTCCAGGGTCCTTCTCAGGCTTATCATCAGCCTTTTCAAATTCTGCTGAAGCTCCAATCAGCAAGACAGAGAGAGGGTTACTCAGATACCTCGTGAGATCCCACTACCATGTCTTTGGTGCACCAGGATTCAAACTGCCAGATAATTTGATCAGTATTTTTATATTCATTTTCTTAATGAGGAAAATGCAATTGTAAAGCTTACAGCTTGTAAAAAGTTATAGTTTTAAGCGAAGAAAAAAGACTAGAACTTGGGTGGTTTTGTCTCCTAATATGGGGAAGCCTAACTCTAGGATTTCAACATAGGCTTTTGACTTCTGGTTCCAGTGTTAATGAGTAAAGCACTTGCAACTCATCACTCATGTCCTCATACAAGAAAAATCTGAACAAACTGAAAATGACTCTTTTTTTAAAAATTTTTAAACATTTATTCATTTTTGAGAGACAGCATGAGTGGGGGAGGGGCAGAGAGAGCAGGAAACACAGAATCTGAAGGAGGGTCCAGGTTCTGAGGTGTCAGCACAAAGCCTGATGTGGGGCTTGAGACCATGAACTGTGAGATCATGACCTGAGCTGAGGCCAGAAGCTTAGCCAACTGAGCCACCCAGGCTCCCCTGAAAATAACTCTTCCTGAACCCATCAAAAAAATAAGGTTGCAGGACAAACTGATACCCTGAAATCTGGAGAGACCAGCAAATCCAGAAAATTATAGTCAAGCTCTGCTTACCTGGGGCAGAGGCCACTGGAACCATAAACTGGTAAGAACAATTAAATGGTAATTTGATAAATGGCTGGAGCCTGAGCAGGAACGAGCTTGTGAATGAGAATCTCCAAGAGTCACAGTGTTAGTAGTCCCCCACATTTGTGGGTTTTATTTGCAGGAACCCCATCAGGTTCTCATAGTGAAGAGGCAAGAAAGGTTTTCCTTCGTCCCAACAGGAGTAGAAAAAGAGTAATCATTGTGAAATGTGCTCACAGAATTATCGATCCCGAAGAACTTCTCTCCAGAGAAAAGATGCTACCAAGTCTCATCCCACCTGGAGGAGAGACATGTC
The DNA here is from genome assembly GCF_008692635.1 of Crocuta crocuta. NCBI lineage: Eukaryota > Metazoa > Chordata > Mammalia > Carnivora > Hyaenidae > Crocuta > Crocuta crocuta. Next base: position 180,280 of record NW_027530222.1, on the reverse strand, counting down.
TCTCACCTAGCTCCTCTGACTCTTCTGTCTCATCTAAGAGGACTAAGAAACACTTAATCCAGTGACACCAGCCTATTCAGAGTGAGATTTGGCACGCCTGGATGGCTCAGTCAGTTGAGTGTTGGACTTAGGCTCAGGTCACGTCTTGTGGCTCATGAGTTCAAGCCCCACATCAGGCTCTGTGCTGATGGCTCAAAGTCTAGAGCCTGCTTTGGTTCTGTGTCTCCCTCTGTCTGTCACTCCCCTGCTCACACTCTGTTTCTCTCTCTCAATACTATATAACAAACACACAAAAAAATTTTTTTTAAAGAGTGAGATTTATTCATAAATAGGACGTCCTCCTTCTTCACAACTTTATCAAAAGAGCTCCGGTAAAATAAAGGTGGATTACAGTTGAAAGAATGGCACAGTGTAGCACCTATCTGAGGAAGCACTTCTTACCGAAGCCCAAAGTCCAATGTAGAGAGAAAACAAGGACATTAGAGGAATTTGAAGCCCCTGGTAGCCACAGAGTTTATTTGCTACACAAACATTAAACACAGACTAACTCCTAGCCAGACTGATACAAAACCTCACACTAAAGGCTATTATCTCACTTCCTGTTACTTGATACATCATAGCTGGCTCTGAACAAAAAATTAAAAGGCATGCTAAAAGGCAAAGAAAACACAATCGAAGAATGAGACACAGCAAGGATCAGTACCATATTCAGATACAACAGTTTTTGAAATTTTCAGACAAAATTTAAAATATCTGTGATTAATATATTAAAAACTCTAATGCCAAAAAGTAGATACTATACAGGAACTGATAGGTAATCAGTGTAGAAAAATGAAAACTCTCTATAAATCATAAGGAAATGTTAGAAATAACAAAAAACACTATAATAGAAATGAAGAATTCCTTTTATAGGCTCATCAGCAGACTGGATACAACCAAGCAAAGAATCAGGAGACCTGAGAATAGCTCAACAGAAAATTCCTGTACTGAAATGCAGAGAATTCTAGAACTATGGAATAAGGTGAAAAGTAACATTGAGGGACAACTATCACCTTCTGCTACTTAGGTGCTCAAACTTGGTAAAGTGAATTTATATAAAAAGTAATAACTATAACACCTAATTAGACTACAAAAAGATTGTGAAATTAATGAGTTACATATCTGTGCAACTGCTCTTTAAAGATGTCCTGTGCTTTTCTTCAATGACCCCAGAAAGACCTGAGTATATATTCTGTTTGTCCTATGCCATTATTTGCTCTTTAAATATATATATATATTTAACAACAACACTATATATATAAAGCATTTAAGGCTTGGGGCACCTGGGTGGTTCAGTAGGTTGGGCATTTGACTTTGGCTGCGATCATGATCTCACAGTGTGGGTTTGATCCCACACTCAGCTGACAGTTCAGAGCCTGCAGCCTTTTGGATTCTGTGTCACCCTCTCAATCTCTGCCCCTCCCCCACTCATGCTCTGTCTCTTCTCTCTCTCTCAAAAATGAACATTAAAAAATATTTCATGCTCTAACAGTCAATTTTTTAAAATTGAGTTTTCTAATAAAAGCACATAATACAAATTAAATATACATACACATATGCATAATACCTTGAATGAGGCATAGTTTTATTCATGACAATAGAATTAATATAATATGATCAGGGTTCCATGAGAGGACAGAAACCACCAAATAATCTGAACAGAGAAAGTTTATTATATATAATTATTAACAAAAGTTTAGGGAATGGTAAATTAATAATAGTTAAAGAAAACTATAAAAACACAATGGTGGCAGATACAGGGAAGAGCCACTACCTCTGGGGTTGACTTAGAGTTCCCATAGAAGGACTCCCTCTTCACCAACCAGGCCTGGAAGTCAGAAGTTATTGGAGGGGGCATAGCAATGGCTTACTGGGTGGTGGCAAATTTGCTCAGGCACTTCACCAGGACTTACTGAAAAATTGAGTTTTGGGGTGTTGGAGAAATTGGTTCAAATTAGAACTCCCTGTAAAGTCACCTAAGGGGAAGCTGGGACAGGTCCTTCACTGGGAAGTGTCTCGCTTGTGGCAGTTCACTGCAAAACGGTTAGAAAAAACACCGCTGGCCTCTGGGTGTAGTTGACTGCCAAGTGCAACAGAAACTGCCACACTTCCGTGCATAATTCTATGTACATTTGAACTTCCGCACAACAGGATAGGCAACACAACAGGAAAACTACTATATTTTTCCAACTAACAAGACACGGTTATTCTTTATTCTTACAAGAACTTCAAATAAGGAAGTTCTCTCCCCAACATGATGAGACACACAGACCCAACCTTATTGATATGTTAATGAGGCTATCGATATATTAATTATTCCTCAAATTCTATCATGGTATCACTGGATAGTATTACATAAGAAGAGTGTAAAGTTGCTCTCCAAGTTGTATCTTAGAAAAAGGAAAGAGAGTGAAAAAGAAAATGGGCAGGAAACATATAATTACAGAGAGAGAAGGAGAGAGAGAGAGAGGAAGGAAGGAAGAAAGGAAAGAAAGAAGGAAAGAAGGATAGAAAAAGAGACTGGAGGGAGGAAGAATGGAAGGAAAGTGGAAGAAGGGAGGGAGGGAGGGAAGAATGCATAGTTAACTATGACCTTCATTTCTCCATACAGTCTGAAAACTGTAATAGGTATCTGTGAGTTCCTTCTTCTAATATCCATTTCAGATTTCTCCTATTCTCAGCCAGAACTTCAGCTGGTCAGTGTTCTTCACCTAGTGGGAAATACCTAACCTTTTATTCTTGAAGGCCTGAGTCCTCAGGCTATTTTTTGGTTTTTGAAGTTTTGTGCTAAGTTTTGCTACTGGTCACAGAAATACCAAGAGATGCCCCCAGAGAATCATCTGGAATCCAAACAGAGCATTCCTTGACTCCAATGGGCAGCAGCAACATCATCTTCCCTTGGTAATTAGAATCAATGACTCCAGCCTTCAGTGTAACTCCTGTCTGCCTAATGGTTTAGTGGCATAAGGAACTGAAATAACCAGGTGACTATTTCTTTTTCTAAACTAGTGAAACCATTATTGAGTCCCTGGTTAAAATACTAACCTTCGTAACCAAGTTCCTAAACTGGAAGAGCTCAAAGCTACCTGAACAGAAAATAAAATTTCTCTGAGTGAATTATTGTGTATAAAAGTGGGAGAAGCCGTTCCCATTACCACACTGATTCTCAGACCCATGCATTCTCCCTTTGGAGTGACAGACTCATATGATGATCTGATTCAAAACATATACTGCACCATCTAAGACCAAACTACATCCTCTTAGGGTGTTTTCTCCAAAACGATGACCTACATAAGATTTTAGTAAGCCATTCTATCTTTCAATTAGCCCAGACATTTGTTGGTAATGTGCAGTGTAGCAATAAAAATTAGTATTATGGGCCTATAAGTATATTTCCTTTTCTATGAAATTAATTCACTGATCAGAAACAATTCTGTGCAGAATAACCTAACTGTGAATAAGCATTCTATGAGTCCGAAGACGGTAATGGCAGTCCACAGATGGTGATCCTCAGCAAAGAAGGCAAATCCACGCCCAGAATATGCACGTGTCTCTTTCGGTGAGGACAAATCTCTGTTCCTTAATTGAAGAGGTGCAATGTAAGTAACCTGCCACAAGGTGGCTGTATGTTCTCCCTAGATAATAAAACCATATTGGCTTACTGTTGGTTTATACTTGGACAGATTACATACTCAACAGGAGTGTTAGCCAGGACAGCATTGATAAGTGAAATTCCAAGATGTTGAGTCTCTGCATAGCTGCCGTCCCTACCCATATGACCACTTTCTTCATTTTTTCCACTTGAATAGCCTATAGCCTATTCTGTAGTGTATGCCCCTTGGTAGGCATTCACATGGACAGAAATATCTTCACTATATTTTTTCTGTACAACTGTCTGTACTTTTTCTGACAGTTCCATCCATATGCTTTTTCCTCAGACTTTTTTGTCACCTAGTCTTCCAACACTCTTCCAGTTCCTGATAAAACACAAAACCATGAGCTTTTGTAGAGGAAGCAGTGAAGATCTTTACTTCTAGCCAATTCCAATCTAGGTACAGTGGACAAATGTTCATTACTATAGAGCAATGCCTACTGGAAGGATTTGCCTCACCGAAGTCACTCACGGGCACTCGGGGCTATAGTGCTTAATACCAGCATATTACAGAGATACATCTATAAACTAGAATTGAGTTTGTTGTTTTCTTTCTCAATTAACTGGTCACGGGGAATGCCTCGGGGGCCCAGAGCAGTACAGAATTTTAAGAAGAGGTCGTGGAAGGGGAATCAGTGTCAAAAGAGTGTGAGTCATATGTTCATGCAACATATGTGTTGTTTCCATATCTGTCTCAGTTTGGTTTCTTATACAACATTTACATTTAATAATAGATTGCAGGAGAGTTCAAGCTGCATGGTCACTTGATATCTCACATTTACTTTATCTACCAAGGCCCAGTAGCAGGCAAAAAACTCAAGAGAATAATATTTATCTGCAAAAGAAGGCATAGGTTTGTTACTAGCCCTAAAGATCTGTGTTGTGACCCTCCACTTTATGCTTGCCAGAGGTTCCATATGGGATTCCTATTTGCCATGGCCTTTAAACATCAGTATATGTGCCACATCATTATGAGACCCAATTGGTAGAGCTACTATCACTGTAGCCTCTACTGCTGCAGTCTTCTCTTTCTCTAGCCCCTTCATTAAATTGGAAGCTTTACAAGGGAATCAAATCCAAAATGGCTTATGAAGCATTGTACCTCTTTTTTCTTTTAATAATAATCTGTGAAATGTGTGAGAATTTGTCTTTCACCTGTAAGGCATATGTTAACATGCCAAGGTAATTGAATCCCTAGAAATTTCACTGATGTGAAGAGCTTATAACTTTTTGTGTAGTTTATCCACTACCTTTTAGTCTATACATGTCATAGTAAGGCATCTAAAGTTCTTTCTGCCTTCATATCCAATCAACAAATGCCATAGGTGGAGTGGACCAGTTTTACATCTCATTGAATGTCAAAGTGATCAAAATCTCTTTATGTCATATTATAGAACAGAACAATAGAAATGAGATAGTCCTGAGGCAAGATATGTAGGATACACTGGTGGATATACAAGGTAAAAACAAACAGTTTCTGGATGTCCTTACAAATTGAAAAGGTATTAGCAATATCTATATACTAAGTTCTGGGGATGTGTTAATTTGCTCCAATAAAGATACTATGTCAGGAACAGTGGTTGCAATTAAAGCCACCACCCAGTTAAATTTAAAATAGTTGACAGTAATTCCCCAATATCCAGTTGACTTCTTCACAAGTGAAATTTGTAACTTAAATAGGGATGGATAAATATCACCATCCTGCTTCCTTCAAGTCATTGATGGTTACATGAATATCTGCAGTTCCTTCAGGGATGCAGCATCGCCTCTGATTTGCTATTTTAATAGTAAGTGAAAGCTCTGAGGGCTTTCATTTAGGTCCTCTTACCATAAAGGTACTATCATTATGGGTCCCAGAGCCAGTATAGGCATTCTGTTAGGTATAAAGTATAACTATTCCAACTATACATTGAGTAAATAAAATGTAACCACAGGGTGCATCTGTGGATAAACTGGGTCTACTATGAAATGGACTTGAATACCAACCCCATCTGTCACCAGATGACCAAAAGTCTCAACCTCAGTAGACCACAGTGGCATTTTGGGTTTCCATCAGGAACCCTGAGAACATAGGTGGATGTATATCCTAACAGAGTTAGAACAAGAAGAGTGGACTAGAACACTAACACATTGATAGGGATGCAATTGCTAGAAATTTAAGATTAATATGTTAACTCTTACAGACATAGGAAGGAAACCGTGGACCAATATCCTTCATGAATATAGACACAAATATCATCAAAAAATAATAGGAAACTAATTCCAGCAATGTATAAAAGGGATTATACATCATGACCAAGTGGGATGTAACCTAGGTATGTAGACTAGTTCAATACAAAAACCAATTAATGTAATCATTCACACCAATATACTAAAAAAAGAAAATTTTCATGATCATATGAATAGTTATAGAAAGAGCATTTGGTAAAATCCAAAACCCATTCATGACAAAAAGTCTCAGTAAGCTAGGAATATAGAGGAACTTCCTCAAGATAATAAAGAATATCTAAAAACAAAAACAAAAACCTATGACTGAAGTCATACTTGATGATGAGAAATTTGAAGCTTTCCCACTAAGATAAGTTACAAGGAAGAGATGACTCTTGTCACCACTTCTTTTTCCACATAGTAGTGGAAGTTCTAGCTAACACAATATGAGAAAAAAATAAAATAAAAGGCATACAGATAAGAAAAAATGAAATAAAACTGTCGGGGTACCTGCATGGCTCAGTCAGTTGAGTGCCCAACTCTTGATTTTGCCTCAGGACATTACCTCACAGTTTGTAGGATCAAGCCCCACGTTGGGCTCTGTGCAGACAGTGCAGAGTCTGCTTGGGATTCTTTCTCTTTTCTCTCTCTACCTCTTTCTCTCTCTCAAAATAATTAAACTTATTTTTTTATTAAAAAAAGAAATAAAACTGTCTTTGTTCATAGATGATATGGTTATCTATGTAGAAAACCCAAAAGAATCAACATAAAACCTCAGGGAACTAATAAGTAATTATTGCAAGTTTACACAATATACAAAAAGGGTTCCTTTACTATATACCAGCAATAAACAGTTGGTATTTGATATTAAAAACATATTAGCACACACATTAGCACCTAAAATATGAATATTTAGGTATAAATCTAACAAAATGTATATAAGATCTATATGAGGAAAGCTACAAAACTTTGCCTAATGAAATTAAAAATAAATATATTCAGTGTTCATGGATAAGAAGACACAATATTTTCCAAGATGTCAGTTCTTCCCAACTTGATCTACAGATTCAATGCAAACCCAGTCAAATTCCCAGAAAATTATTTCATGGATATTGACAAAATGATTCTAAAGTTTATATGAAAAAGAAAAAAACTCAGAATAGACCAAATAGTAAGGAACGAGGAGAACAAAACTGGAGTAGTGACACTACCCAACTTCAACTCTTATTATAAAGCTATCAAAATTAAGACAGTATGGTGTTGGGGGAAGAAAAGACAAATAGATGGACGGAATGAAATATAGAGCCCAGAAATAGACCCACATCAGTACAGTCAACTGATCCTTGATAAAGGAGCAAAGGCAATACAATAAATATATCTTTTTAAATAAATGGTTCTGGAACAACTACACATTCCGTGCCAAAAACAAAAATGACATAGACGTTACATACTTCACAAAAATTAAGTTAAAAAATATTATAGAGGGAGGCAAGATGGCGGAGAAGTAAGTTGCTCCATACATTTCACCTGTGCCTATCTCTCAAACAGAGAAGACCTGAAGTCGTAGGGCACTGAGCCACAGGAGTTTGGGAAGAGAAAGAGACAGAGTACACTGGGAAGGAAGCCTCGTAAGTGTGTGAGTGCGAACTGGGGAAGATAAAAGCAGGACGGGACCCAGAGACACGGAGGGAAGGGAGGGAACCCGGCTTGCCTGCAGCTGTGGTGAGTGATGAACCGGCGAGTGGCGGCAGCTGCCGCGAGTCTAGGGGAAAGGAAAGAAAAGCTGAGATTGCTCATAGAACTGTCCCTGGAGAAGAGAAAAAACCTTGGCTTGGAAAGACAGTGTTTTTTTTAGCTCTGGCTGGGGTGCTGACTTTAAACTAGGTGCCCTGATCCCAGAAGGCACCAGGAAAAACTGAACTGTGTGCGCCCAGCACCATCCATGGCAGAGGCCTGGTGAAGCGGCAGCAATGCCTGCGGAGGCGGTCCCGGCACTAGGTGAAGTGGCAGCAGAGACGGCAACCCGTGATGCAGTAAAGGCGCCCGGTGAAGCAGCACAGGCACCCAATGAAGCAGTGGCAGCAGCAGCGGTGACCCGGTGAAGCAGTGCCAGAGCCCCGTAAAGCAGCGGCGGTGCACTGTAGCGACGCGGACTCTATGGACCTGAAGTTGCTACGTTTCCGGAACGCACTCAGGTTGTATCCCTGCTTGACCCTGGCAGATCTGAGGCTGCGACACTTCCCCCACCCCCTACTCAACCCCCCAGGCAACAGGGGAGCAGTGACCTGCGGGACTGTTCAGGGCACTATAACAAAGCCCGCAGACTGGGACCTGGAAACAGGCGGGGTGTGGGGCATAGAACTCAGCCCATCTTGGCTACATCCTCAGCACAGGGAGATCGGACCAAAGAAGTGATTTGCAACGTTTGGTTGAGAAGGGACTGGGGCGACGCCATTCTTCTCCCCACAACCACCAAGGAGGGGCTTCAGGGAGGCCAGCTGACAGTGGAGACAAGACCTGTCTACACCAAACCACGTCCCTCCCCTCCAGATAGCTGTTTTGTTGTTGTTGTAGCTGTTTTTACCTGAGCCTGGGTTTGCATGCTTTTTGGTTTTGTCTGTGCCTTTGTGTACCTGTGTTCTCTCTGTGGTTGTCTGTTTTCTTTTTCCAGGGCTGCCTCAAGAAACAAGCCAAACTACACATGGTGGAGAGTCCCAAATACCACTACCAGTAGGGAAACAAAATAACAAAGCACTCAACAAGAGAAACCAAGAGACACCATCCAAAGAACACTTCCTGAACAGACAGGCCCTGAACAGTCAAAAGAGCCCTCTCTAAAACAGTGGAACTCGCAGGGGTCGTGTGTACAACAAGGTTTTAAAATAAACAAGAGATAGAAAGCTAACCAAAATGACGAAACAGAAGAACTCTCCTCCAAAGAAACTCCAGGAAGAAATGACAGCTAGAGAACTGTTCAAAACAGATAAAAGCAACATAACTGAACAAGAATTTAGAACAATAATCATAAAATTAATTGCCGGGCTTGAAAAAAGCATGAAGGACATCAGAGAAACTATGGCTACACCACTATGGAGCTTAAAAATAGTTATGGTGAATTAAAAAATGGGATAAATGAGATACATAATAAACTTGAAGTGTCCAATGAATGGATTGAAGAGGCAGAAAGGAGAATAAGTGATTTATAAGACACTATTATAGAAAAAGAAGAAACTGAGAAAAAGAGAGATAAACTGATCCAGGAACATGAAAGAAGAGTTCGAGAGCTCAGCGATACATTCAAACGGAACAATATCTATATCATAGGAATTCCAAAAGAGGAAGAGAGAGGGAAAGGTGCTGAGGAGCCCTGGAACAAATTATAGCAGAGAACTTCTCCAACCTGGAGAGGGAAGTAGACGTTGAAATTCAAGAGGCACAGAGAACTCCCCTCAGACGTAACTTGAATCGATCTTCTGCACAACATATCATAGTAAAATTGGCAAAATATAAGGACAAAGAGAATTTTGAAAGCAGCTAGGGAGAAAAGGGCCCTAACATACAAAGGGAAACCTATCAGAATGGTGACAGACCTATCTAATGAAACTTGGCAGGCCAGAAAGGAATGGCAGGAGATCTTCAATGTGATGAAAAGAAAAAATATGCAGCCAAGTATCCTCTATCCAGGAAGCCTGCCATTCAGAATAGAAGGAGAGATAAAAGTCTTTCCAAATAAACAAAAATTGAAAGACTGTGTCGCCACTAAACCAGCCCTGCAAGAAATCCTGAGGGGGACTCTCTGAGGAAAGTGTTGCAAGGAATGCAAGCTACCAGAGACACCACCACAAGCATGAATCCCACAAAGGACACAATGACTCTAAACCCACATATTTCAATAATAACACTGAATGTAAATGGGCTGAATGCTCCAATAAAAAGACATAGGGTAGCAGAATGGATAAAAAAACAAAATCCATCTATTTGCTCTCTACAATAAACGCATTTTAGACTGGAATATACCTTCAGATTAAAAATAGGGGAATGGAGAAATATCTATAATGCTATGGGAAGTCAAAAGAAAGCTGGAGTAGCTATACTTATATCACACAAACTGGACTTTAAAGACAATAACAAGAGATGAAGAAGGGCATTATATAATAATTACAGGATCTATCCATCAGGAAGTACTAACAATTATAAATGTGTATGCATCGAATATGGGATCGCCTAAATATTTAAAACAATCACAAGCAGAAACAATCTTATACATGAGAATATGCTAATAGTAGGGGTCTTTAATACTCCACTTACAGCAATGGATAGATCAACCAGACAGAAAATCACTAAATAAACAATGGACTTTAATGACACCTTGGACCAGATGGATCTGACACATATATTCAGAAATCTACATCCTGAGGCCAGAGAATTCACTTTCTTCTCAAGTGCACATGGCACATTCTCCAAGATAGATCATATACTGGGACATAAAGCAGCCCTCAATAAATATAGAAGAATTGAGATCATACCATGCACACTGTCAGATCATAATGCTTTGAAATTTGAAATCAGTCACAGGAAGAAGTCTGGAAAACCTCAAAAAACCTGGAGGTTAAAAAACACCCTACTAAAGAATGAATGGGCCAATCAGGCAATTAGAGATGAAATTAAAAAATATATGGAAACAAATGAAAATGAAAATACAACAATCCAAACTCTATGCGATGGGGTAAAGGCAGTCTTAAGAGGAAAGTACATTGCATTCCAGGCCTATGTCAAGAAATTAGAAAAACCGCAAGTGAAAAATCTAATAGCTCGCCTAAAGGACCTAGAGGCAGAGCAACAAGAGCACCCCAAACCCAATAGAAGAAGAGANACATCATCCTCAATGGGGAAAAATGGAGACCTTTCCCCCTGAGATCAGGAACACGACAGGGATGTCCACTTTCACCACTGTTGTTTAACATAGGGCTGGAAGTCCTAACATCAGCCATCAGACAACAAAAGGAAATAAAAGGCATCAGAACTGGAAAAGAAGAAGTAAAACTTTCACTTTTCAAAGACGACATGATACTCTACATAGAAAACCCAACAGACTAGACCAGAAGCCTACTAGAACTGATCCAAGAATTCAGCAACATTGCAGGGCNTGATGACTGATGGATGTGGGGGGGAGGAGGGAAATGGGCATGGAGGAGGGCACTTGTGGGGATGAGCACTGGGTGTTTAATGGAAACCCACTTGACAATAAACTAGTTTTAAAATAAATAAATAAAATTAAAAAAAATATTATAGACCTAAGTGTAAAATTAAAAAAAAATCTATAAAGTTCCCAGAAGATAACATAGAAGAAATCTTAGATGTTAGGTATGATGACTTTTTAGACAGAAAATCAAAGGCATGTTTCATGAAAGAAATAATTGATAAGCTGGACTTGACTACATTGAAAACTTCTATATAATAGAAAATATAAAGAGAATGAGAAGATGCTCACTGACTAGGAGAGAACATTTGCAAAAGACATAAAATATGGTTGGGGTGCCTAGGTGGCTCAGTCGGTTAAGCGTCAGACTTCCGCTCAGGTCTTAATCTCACTGTTTGTGGGTTCAAGCCCCGCGTTGGGGTCTGTGCTGACAGCCCAGCATCTGGAGCCTGCTTTGGATTCTGTCTCCCTCTCTCTCTGTCCCTCTTCTGATTGTGCTCTCTCCAAAATAAATAAACATTTAAAAAATAGGTGTACTGTTATCCAAAATACAGCAAGAACACACACACACACACACAACTCAATGACAACAAACTATCTAATTAAGTTATAGAATAAAAAGCTTAATAAGACACCTCACGAAAGACGATATACAGACAGCAAATAGCATATGAAAAGATGCTCCAAAAATTTTTAAAAAATAAGATGATCCACATCCCATGTCATCAAGTAAATGCGAATTAAAACAATGAGATAATACGCAAGTTTTAGAATGACCAAATTACAGAACACTGACAACACCAATACTGGTGAGGGTGTGGAGCCACAAGAACATTTATTCACTGCTTTTGCAAATGCAAAATGGTACAGATACTTTGGAAGGCAATTCGGAGATTTTTTACAAAACTAAACAAACTTTTACTTACCATTGTGTCCCTTGGTATTTACCCAAAAGACTTGAAAACTTATGTCCACACAAAAACCTGCACATGGATATTTATAGCAGCTCTACTCATAACTGCCAAAACTTGAAAGCAACAATCTGTCCTTCAATAGTTGAATGTATAAGTAAATAAATTGTGGCATATCCAAAATGGGATATTATTCATCACTAAAAAGAAATGAGCTATTAAAACATGAAAAGACATAGAGGAAACTTAATTGCATATAACTAAGTGAAAGAAGCCAATCGCAAGTCTACATATTGTGTGATTCCAAGTATGTGACATTCTAGAAAAGGCCAAATTATGGAGATGGTAAAAGATAAATGGTTGCCTAAAGTGGTGGGAAGGTGTGAAGGGATGAAAAGGCAGAGCACAGAAGATTTTTAGGGCAGTAAAAATACTCTGTATGATACACTGATAGACACATGCTATTGTACATTTGTCCTAACCCACAGAATTTACAACAGCAAGAATGAACCCTAAAGTAAAATCTGGACTTCAGGTGATTATGATGTATCATTGTAGGTTCATCAGTGATAACAAGTGTGTCAATCTGATGGGAGTTGTTATTAATGGCAGAGGTTATGCCTGTATGGAGGCAAAAATATATGGAAAGGTCTTTGTACCTCCTCTCAACTTTGTTGCAAACTGCTCTAAAAATCAATCAAACAAACAAGCAAACAAAAAACTCACTGCGAACTCACCTGTAGAGGTGCTACCTAGTCTGCCCATGGGAAAGTGCCTTATCTGCGGCATTCCACTGGAAAGATATCAAGGCAAGTAACAGAGGGATTTGCTGGCTGATGGGTGCCCTTCCTGATGCTGTATGAAGGAACCAGATAGCAAACCCAGACTGCAGCTGAATGCTGGAGAAAATACACTGTGCTCATGTCGGGTGCTGGAGAAAGCTACACCCTTCAAGACACTCATAGGGGAGAAAACCACACAGTCTTCAAATGATGGAAAATGTGCTTTACAGAACCCTAGAGACGGAGAGAAATGTGCAAACTCTGGAGCTAAGTAATGGTAAAAACACACTGTAGAAATCTTGCAAGTGAGACAAATAGCTACCAGGAAGCTTCCTCCTGTGTCTCTCCAGCACCCTCTACTAACATGCTTAACACAGTGCAAGGTGGCAAAGGAGAAAGATTTGCCTGCCTCCATTATCAAGGAACAGTTTGAAAGTGGTGGTTTGGGGTGTGAGAGGTAATAAATTTATAACATATGAGCTTTGTTATAGCATTAGCACAAGCATTAAATGAATTATTGCATATTAAAATCTAAGGAACCAAAATAGACATAATTGAGTTTCTAAACATGCTTTAATGGATAGGGTACTGACTTTCCTATTACTAAATGTACGGCCCTCAGCAAGTTATCCTCTAAGCTTTAGTTCCTAAACCTTAAAATGGAGGGGTGCATTGTGTTTTAAATGGTAAAGAGCTATAAAAATAAGTTGTCACTTCTTAATCATTATTATTGGAAAAATACTCCATAGTGGAACATCATGATGGTTCTTGAAGAGTCTTTGATGTCTGAAATAAATTAAAAATGGTTCTTTCACTCCAGTTTTAGTTTTTAAAATGTTCTCCAGGTACAAAGTAACTAGTGATACTCTGGAGATCTTTCACTGATTTGAAATATGTACTGTTTTCCTATTAAACTTTTTTCTAGGGTAAGTATGAAATCAATTACAGGGGTCCCAGAGTGGCTCAACGGTTAAGTGACTGACTCTTAATTTCTGCTCAGGTCATGATCTCATTGTTCCTAGGATCGAGCCCTGTGTCAGGCTCCATACTGAAAGCTAAGAGCCTGCTTAGGATTCTTTCTCTCCCTCTCTCTCTTCCCCTCCCCTATTCACATTCAAGCTCTCTCCCTCTGAAAATAACCATTTAAAGACATCAATTACAAATTAGTTTTGTTTCCTTACAAACATACACAAAGTCACACATTTCTCTGTGTGTGTGTCTGTGTTTGTGCAAGAAACACACACGTTATAAAATTTTTTCATGTATTGCATTTAGGAATAACTTCCAGAAAAAAGTCATATGATGATTGTGAGAATAGTTATTTTTTACTTGGCTAAAGGTTTAGTGTGATTTCCTTAATTAAAATTAAGAAAATGTTCACTATGTAAAAAGATGTTCTCTAGTGGCTTAAGAGAGAGTTTTAGCTCATTTATGGAAACTACTTTAATTTCCAAAATTTTCAGTTGCATACACTGCATTGCTTCAAATGACCTATTAATCTTTAAAAAAATATTCATATTGTATTCACACTGGCCTACTGACTGGATTAATCACTTTACTTGAAATTCTTGTTTCCTTTCTCTCCAAGTTTGGTTGGTCTGTATTTGCTTATGTTTTAACTCTAATATTTACTTAATGAGAATTATATATCAATATATGGATGGTATTTAACATTTATCTTTGTTGATAATTTTCACATCTCCTTTTTTCTGAGTTTTTCTCTTATTTAAAAAATCCCTTGTGGAATCAAAAGCAAAAATGAACTATTGGGACCTCATCAAGATAAAAAGTTTCTGCACTGCAAAGGAAACTGTCAACAGAATTAATAGGCAACTGATGGAATGGGAAAAGATAGTTTCAAATGACATATCGAATAAAGGGCTGGTATCCATAATCTATAAGGAACTCACCAAACTCCATACCTGAAAAACAAAAAATCCAGTGAAGAAATGGGCAGAAGACATGAACACTTTTCCAAGGAAGACATCCAGATGACCAACAAACACATGAAAAGATGCTTAACATCACTCATCATCAGGGAAATACAAATCAAAACCACACTGAGATACCACTTCATGCCAGTCAGAGTGGCTAAAATGAGCAAATCAGGAGACTAGATACTGGCGAGGATGTGGAGAAACGGGCACCGTCCTACACTGTTGGTGGGAATGCAAACTGGTACAGCCCCTCTGGAAAACAGTGTGGAGGTTCCTCACAAAATTAACAATAGAACTTCCCTATGACTCAGCAATAGCACTGCTAGGAATTTCCCCAAGGGATACAGGAGTGCTGATGCATAGGGGCACATGTACCCCAATATTTATGGCAGCACTTTCAACAACAGCCAAAATATGGAAAGAGCCTAAATGTCTATCAACTACCAAGTGAATAAAGAAGATGTGGGTTATATATACAATGGAATACCACTTGGCAACGAAAAAGAATGAAATCTGGCCAATTGTAGCAATGTGGATGGAAGTGGAGGGTATTATGGTAAGTGAAATAAGTGCGGCAGAGAAAGACAGATCCCAAATGTTTTCACTAATATGTGGTGCCGGGAGCCGTACCGGTCTCTCTGGATGGCAGTCACAGCAAGGAAATGGCAGTGTTTGCAGCTTCTGCCATGAGAAACAAAAACTGGTATCTCCTTCTGCTACTACTGGCTCATGTTGGAAATGAGGCTGCTGGTATTGACCAGGCCTCACATTATTCCATATCAGACCAATATTCCAAACACCGATACCTCATAAGGAAAAGCATATTCCTGCTTTACGAAAGAGATTTTAGATGAAAGCTCTGTGGATGATTGTAAAAAGCCTCTTCCTATGGACCTTGCGTATCAAAGACAATTGAGTCTGGCCCTGAGACTAAGAGCCTAATTTAGAGTTAAGGGCAAATATCCACCCTCACCCATTTGTTTCTGCTTAGAGCATTATCTGGCCTTGTATATGCTGATTGCTCCCTGCGAAGGAACCTATTGAGGAACTTCTTCTTTTGCGATTCTGAGAGCAGAGGTGTTCCCTGAAAGACCTGTTTTTCTTGATACTTCCACATTAAATAAACAAGCTGTTGACCCCTGCCCACAGAGAAGTAACTTCACCCTTTTTATGCTGAAAACTTTGTGTGGTATGCTAAAAACGCCTTCCTTCCCCATAGGATAGGGATCTAAATCCCCTACCTCAATCACTATCGTAAACGTTATGCATGAGTTTTCTACATATCTATGTTCTGGAAAATTTCTTATATAGCAAAGAAGTTTGTTATCAGAAACCATTGTCTAAGGCAAATGCCACTTCTGTGCCTTCCCCCAAACACTTAATGATAAAATAAAGTTGAGCCCCAGTCAGAGCAGGATGCCTGCCTGGTGACCAGAAAGAATCTCGGGGCTCTCTCACTCTCTCTTGCCGACACCGTCCATCCTTCAGGGACCCCTGGACATGCCGGAGCCGGCCTCCAGCAATGTGGATCTTGAGAAACTTAACAGAAGACCATGCGGGAGAGGAAGGGGAAAAAAAAGCTAAAGAGAGGGAAAGAGGCAAACCACAAGAGATTCAAAGATTGAGAACAAACTGAGGGTTGATGGGGAATAGGGGAAGAGGGGGAAGTGGGTGATGGGCATGGAGGAGGGCAATTGTTGAGATGAGCACTGGGTGCTGTATGGAAACCAATTTGACAATTATATTAAGAAAATTTAAAAAAATTTAAAAATCTCTTGTATCTCTTGTTATAGATTTATTTCATTTCTACAAAAAGATAGACTATAATTTCCATGATGTGTTAGACATCTTTTGTTATTTTAAGAATTTAGTCCTTCAATTTATTTTAAAATGCTACTATTTCCTTTCTGTATCAAGAATCTATCCTTCCTTCCTTTCTCCCTTCTCCCACTTTCTTTTTTTCTTTCTTTTTATTCTTTCCTTTTGTTCTCTCTCTCCCCACTTTCTCTTTGTCTCTCTCTCTCTTTTTTTCTATTTTTGCTACTTTTCCCCAGATTTGCTGGAGATGAGACTTTGTGTTTTTCTGACTTCATAACTCTTCTTCATTGTTTTCTTATTTAATGAATCATTTAATGGTAAATGATTTCTTCTGAATTAAGCATTATTCCCCTTAATTAGTAAGATTCTCATTTTATTATTTTCTATGCAAACTATTGCTACATGCATTATTTATTTCCTTTTTATTTCTAATTTTTTTTTAACATTTATTTATTTTTGAGAGAAAGAGCACTAACAGGGGAGGGGCACAGAGAGAGGGAGACACAGAATCCGAAGCAGGTTCCCGGCTCTGAGCTGTCAGCACAGAGCCCGATGCAGGGCTGGAACCCACAAGCCAAGAGATCATGACCTGAGCCGAAGTCAGACGCTTAACTGACTGAGCCACCCAGACACCCCAATTTATTTCTTTCTTAATGCAACATATTTATAAACTTACTTTACAGAAAATTTTCAGCAACACAGAGATAGATATTTTAAGTTTTACAGTGGTTATAAATTTTTTGTTCACTTTATTTCAACATCTACTGCTCTCAAGAAACCATTTAAGAATGCCTAATACAGCACCTTTCTATAATAAGTCAAATAGTCTTGAAATAAAATTCACCTTCATTTGTATTTATGCACAAAATATCTCTAAAATAACTTTCATGAATGGAAGAAGGGTGTAAATCTTACCAAATATTGGATCGCAGTGCTTTAAAGAGTGCTAAGCACATAATGGCCCTAAAAAATTTTATTTATTAAATTGGGAATAAGTGATAAAGGACTAATATTAACCTATAGATATTATTTAAACTTAATTGTTATATATTTCAGAATACCTTGATTATTATTTTTATATCCATGATGTGTCTTAAGGCGATTGCAAAGTATTAAAATCTCCCTACGCAATATGCAATCAGCACTACTTTATTAAAATATTATGATTTATTAAATTATATTAAAATATAAATGGTTTATTGAATATGAAATATTTTATTTACTATTAAAATAATATTTAAATTAAAAGATATTTTAAAATTAAATATTAAATAAAATGTTAAATGTTGAATATTAATATTTTAAAATAAAATGATTAAAATAAAATAATTTAAAAGATTACACAGGACTAATGCAGAAAACACCACCAATTTATATTTTACCAAAATGTAGAAGTATTATCCCCATGTCTGTTTGTTCCCATGATCCAAGCAAGTGTAATTACTCTTACTATTTGAGTATGCTTCTAATAATATAGAAATTACATATTCTTTCACCAAGATCTATTTTTCATGTTAAAAATTATAATAAAAAAGTCCACAAGTAGATGTTTAATTTCCTTGAACTTTAATACACCTAAAAATAGTTTAGTGACCCCTGTGCTCTTATTTTTTTTTCTAAAAATACCTGAGATCACACAACTTAGAATATAGGATTCTTTAGAACTGAAGAAATATACACATCACATGTATTTCTGTGGAAAGATGACTATAGTAAAATGTATGTGAAACTGTGGTTTTTAGTATTTTGTATATAAGTTTATCATTTAATGGTAATACCATTCATACCTTCTAATAGTAATACTTTAGGATTTATCTTATATGGAAAGCAATATAATAGTACACATTACAAGTGTACAACATAGCTCATTTAATTATTGCTGTTGATAGGAAATTTAATTGCCCCTTATATTCTTATTTATTTTTAACAAACAACATGTAACAAGAATAATATTGCATAGATTCCTATAAGTAGAAGTGCTAGATCTAATGGCGTTAAATTTTTAACAATACTGATAGGTACTTCCACCAGCCTACACAACAACTTTGTGTGAATTAAGCAAACACACTAATTCCTCTAGGTAGATGCGGCCCTGTCCCAAGACAGGAGGCTTGGCAAAAAGCATGAGCTGCCTCCATTCCTCTCTTTGGCCTGACATATTCAATCAAATCAACAACTTGCACACTCTTATATGGGAGCCCTACACACTGCATTTCCCAGATTGTGTAATATATTTTTCTAATACTGTATATATTGTTCTTTTTAATTATTTAAATGTTTGCTCATTTTTTTGAGATAGAGATGGAGACAGAGCACATGTGGGGGAGAGGCAGAGAGAGAGGGAGACACAGAATCTGAAGCAGGCTCCAGGCTCTGAGCTGTCATCACAGAGCCAGACATGGGGCTCAAACTCATGAACTGCGAGATCATTACCTAAGCCAAAGTCAGACACTTAACCAACTAAACCACCCAGGCACCCTTGTTTAATTCTTATTTTAATCTTTATCGCTAGTAAGATTGATCATTATATAATGGATATTTATATCCATTATATAAATAAATAAATAAATAAATGCACAAATATATATATCCATCCATTACCCTATTGTTATTACATTCCCTTTAAGATACAGTTATTGGCAATTAATTCACTATTTCTTTAGCAATACTGTTTTGAAATATTAAGTTGAATGAGCTTACCTGTAGGTAAAATAGTAATCATTAAAGTGTTTTAAATATATTTGCATAGTAAAAGCTCATTTAACTAATAGCATTGAATTGAATTCAGCTAACAAATTTACATGTTTTATTGTCAATTAATTTCTGGATACATACCATCTAATTCATTAAAAATTAGCAGATGGATTCAATTAGCTATGATCATGAAAACACATTACCAAGAATGCTATGTATTGTTAATTATGGTAATGTAAAGCTTAATTATTCTCATCAAAATAATGGATAAGTATGTTATATGTGTTTTTGCTATATAAAATAACAAGAAACAGGAGTTTCAAAATTCATTTGCATTTGAATGGAAAATACCTATAATAGCACCAAAAAGCATTAAAATGCATTATTTATTTTCATAAATGGTGATGGATGCTTAGGTTAGCCCAATTAGCAAAAGGACACTATAAAACCAGCTCCTGCACAACTTTGTCATGATCTGAAATTGCATTTCCTGAGGGTACTGGCATTGAAGAACAAGTACAAGTAAACGCTAGGAAGCCATTCTTGAATTGGTCTCACTTCTCCCTCAACCAGATCATCATTCACCTTCCACTCTATGCTTTAAGAATATATAATGCAATTCCTTCCTATACCACAGGAACTAACAAAACTGAAATGATGTCTTGGTTTATTTTAAAGAGCTACTCATTTTGAGAATACTTAATAGGTCAAACAAGGTTCATTCCTATTTCTCTAAGGTATTTATAAAGTACATTTGACATTGTGTTGCCAAGTACTTCCGTCAGTCACCACAACCTGCTCTACTAAATAAAATATAGCCTCAAATGTTTTCTTTTTTAAAGTTTATTTATTTTGAGAGGAAGAGAGAGAGGAAGGGAAGGAAGGCAGAGAGACAGGGAGAGAGAGAATCCCAAGCAGGCTCCGTGCTGTAGACACAGAGCCTAGTGTAGGGCTCAGTCCCACAAATTGTGAGATCATGACCTGAGCCAAATCAAGTCACCCAGGCACCCCACAGAATGTTTTTTTTAAACAAATTAATTCATTTGTCTATTTATGCAAACAAATATCTATTAAAAATGTTAATAGGGGAGCCTGGGTGGCTCAGACAGTTAAGCATTTGACTCTTGATTTTGCCTCAAGTCATGATCTAACTGTTGGTGGGATGGAGCAAAGTTTAAAAATTTTAAAAAATGAAGAAAGGATAATTATAAGAGGAACATATGAATAGCTGAGAAATAAGGGAATCCAGGGCATAAAAGGAGGGTGTATTCCTACAATATGGCCACCAGCTCTTTATCTTTTGAAAAACATGGGAAGTAAAGTCTGGGACAGTTGATAGTCTTGTTGGTAAGAGTGGCAGGTATTTTCTATTGATAGCTTTGTTTTATTATTATTTATCATTATTATTATTATTATTATTTTACTTGAAAGTGAGAAATAAGGAGAGCATGAGGTCTGAGGAAGCAAGAGGTATAAAACAGTCACTGAGATTGGGAGAGTAGCTGGATAAAAGCTTAGTTCTGCTAAACAATATCAAGGGCCAACTTGATGTTAATGTTCATCAATTTAAATTGACACTGAACAATGCAGTTTTATATGTATATACATATATTTAGCTATTTAGATGAAGATATGAAATAGAGAGTTAGGGTTTTCTCATTCATGTACAATAGAAAGCATGAGTCTCTAGAAAGATAAAAGTACATCATATAGGGAGTAAATAAAGAGATAACTGCCACAATATAAACCAGATAAAGAATGAATTAAGGTCATTAGAGAAATAAGGATCAATAGGAAGTTGGTAAAATCAATGGATTAAATATATTGGTGGATTTAAATCTTTTGGAGGTACAGTACTAGAGTAAATGAGATGGAAAAGATAGGTAGTAGAAGCAACCTCAACTAAGATATCAGAATCACCAAAAAACAAAACAATATTAATGTAAGAATTCTAAAAGAACAATAAGTTTGTTGGTTTTTTTTTTTTTTACAGTTTAGTAACCCTACATTAGTTATTAAAGTGCTGAAGAAATGAGAAATGAGGTGGTTGTGTGTAAAGAATGGCAAAAAGGGGCGCCTGGGTGGCTTAGTCGGTTAAGCGTCCGACTTTCGCTTAGGTCATGATCTCACGGTTCGTGGGTTCGAGCCCTGCGTCGGGCTCTGTGCTGACTGCCAGCTCAGAGCCTGGAGCCTGTTTCCATCTGTGACTCCCTCTCTCTCTGACCCTTCCCTGCTCACGCTCTCACTCTCTCTCTCTCTCCCTCTCTCTCTCTCTCTCTCCTAGAAATAAATAAAAAATATTAAAAAAAATAAAATCTATTAAAAAAAAAAGAATGGCAAAAAGCAAGGGTGATGTTGTAATTATGAACTTCAAATGAAGAGTAGAGTTTTAAAGAACTTGGAAAATAATTATAAGGAAGTGACAATGAAGACCAAGGTGAAAATACAATCCATCTCTAGAAACAATGTTAGCTTGGGGAGTAGGAAAGGAAACAAGACAAAACAAAACAAAAATTACCAATCGGGAGGGTTGAAGAGGAATCAGCCATAGCTAGGAGAGATAGGCTGTTATCACTTTAAGCAAGAAAGTGAATGAAACAGAACAACATTACTGAGAGAGGAGATTTGGTTATAGAGATTATGAGCTTCAGATTGGAAAGGTTTAAATTGGGAAAGAGGTGTGAGATTACGTCCATGTAAAGCCCAAAGGAGATCAATATCTATGTGATGAGGGATGAGGATGAATGATGACAGGAATCCTGAGTTTTCTGTAAATCTTGGGGTTGTTGAAATAATGTTTGATGTTTTCCTAGAGAATGTGAATGTGTGTAAAAGGGTGTCTGTAAGGGTTGTCCAAGGAAGTGAGGGCAAGGTTTCCAGGAGCATTTGAGTTATGTGGGTATCTGATTCAGGAAAAGCATTAGCAACGCTAAGCCAATAGATGTGCTTTGGTACTGGAGGGTTTTTTAGGATAGATTAGATTTTTTTTAAACTTGATATATGTTTTCTTTTTTTTTTTTTTTAATGTTTTTTATTTATTTCTGAGAGAGAGAGAGAGTCAATGTGAGCAGGGGAGGGTCAGAGAGAGAAGGAGATACAGAATCTGAATCAGGATCCAGGCTCTGAGCAGCTCAGAGCCCAAAGCGGGGTTCGAACCCACGAACCGTGAGATCATGACCTGAGCTGAAGTCGGATGCTTAACCAACTGAGCCACCCAGGCACCCCGAGATGATATATATTTTCCAGGAATAATATTTAATGCTTACTCTTAGATCCTAGGAACTATCTCATACTTTTCTTTCTGCTCCCTTTTATTTATAAGGAAATCTAAATCCAAAGTACCTTTAGGAACATGGTTATGATTGATTGGTTGAATATAAAAGAAAACTAATATAAATATTCTATTACATATAGTTTGGGATAAAACTAAAATACCCTAATGAGCACTTCCTTCTAGAAGATGCTCTACCAACCAAGGGTCCCATACAAGCAAATACTGTCATTTTTCCAAAGCACCTTGACCAAAACTAAAATTGGTTGATATGATCACACACAAACGTTCAATTTGTTGCAGAAGTGTTTTCTACTGTTAAAGAAGAAACACGCTAAAAATAATCATTTATTTTATAACTTTATTTCCTCCTGAAACTTCTGAGTAATCAGAGCTTTCAAATAAAAGTTAATTGCTATGTATTTTAGAATCATCAATCTATTTATAAATAACAATCCTAATATTCCTCAGTTCTTCAGAGATCAGCCTTCTGACCACATCAAGCATATGGAAAAGTGCCAAACTGAAATGTTATTAAGAAATGAAAACCTAAATGTTCAGCAGTTAATTAATCTATTTGAGGAATGCTGAAAATATTTTTTCACAAAAAATGATTGATTAGCTTAGCAGCCGGAGAGAAAGGAGCAATCATTTTGATGGGAAATATTTAAAATATTAAGGTCACTCCACATAAAATCTAAGAGGAGTAAACTGAAACAAGTTTATAGAGAAGAAACAAATGGCATGTAGGAGTTATGAGCACAATGGAATGTCAATTATTCAAAGAATGGTGATCGCATAGTCTCACTGTACCCAAAAAGTAGGAAAAATAAAATCTTGGTTAATTCATCTCCTGAGATTTAAGTTTTGTTTACAGAGTATATATTTACTGATACCATAGCATATATAATTTTTAAGTTATATTAATGATGATCAGGTTTGGGACCAGTAAAATTTGAACATCAGACAATAATTTTTAAGTAAAAGCATGTCCCATACATTATTATTATTATTCATTGTTATCTGAAGTTCAAATTTAACCAGACATCCTCCATTTTATCTGGCAACTCTACTAATACTGCTTATTTAAACAAAGTGACCTCAAACTGTCAGAGTAAATAAGCCCACTGTAGTTTTTATAATCTCAGAGATAGGATTAACATCGGCTGGTAATTATGCCTACTATGATGTTATCATGAAAAATGTTAGCCTCCTGACAATGGGAATTTATATTATCCTTAGAGTCTTTAACTGTACAGAGGGAATAATATCTACTTCAAAGATTCATTGAATAGATTATCAGATATATATGTGTAGCATTTCCTAATGTCCTTAATAAACAGCAGCTATTATTATCAGGCTTAACCGTATGTTCTCTGGCATGATCAATAGTATGATGTATAAGATGATGAAGGATAGAATATTGGGACATAAGGAACCTTGGAAATAATCATCTCAACTTCACCATTTTACCAGAAATATAAAAATGAGATTTAGAATAAAAAGGTTCATTTAAAAAACATATGCTGTATTTAGGTATTTGAAGTTAGTTCCTCAATAAATTCTTTAAGTTATGGCAAATATCTACAGAAGACCTACATTATTTCTCAAGAAAATGAACAAGGGATAGGCTGTTTCAAAACTACCTCACAGGAGAAATGGATGCTTAATTTATCAAGAGAGAGTTATCAAATTGACTAATTTATCAAGAGCGAGTTAAAGTTAGTAGGTCTAGGTAAATTACGGATTTTTGGCAATATATAAGAATATTTTTAATGCACTTTGCAATTTGGCAAATTGTTGAAAATTATGTGGAGAGAGAGAGAGATGTCATCTCCCTTCTTAATAATGAAAAATATTAGCTCTGACTTTACCTTATATTGCTTGTGGGCATGCGTTTAATTTAGTTGAACTGAACTGAAACCATTACAGAATATAAAGTTACCAAAAAAATGTTTCCATGAGGAGAAAATGCTAGAAGTTAAGGGGAAAACTAGGTATACTGTATCTTTTAATAAATATTATAAGTAAGAATCCTGACAAATGAATGTATTCTACTCCTTACTGTTTGAAATGTGCATGGTTCTTGTGATGGCTAATTCTGTGTGAACCTTGCTGGGCCACAGTGACTATATATCTGGTCTAACATGATTCTGGATGTTTCTGTGAAGGCATTTTTTTGGATGAGACTAACATTTACTTTGAATAAATCAGATGACCCTCTGTATTTTCGATGGGCTGCTTCTATCAGTGGAAGACTAAGAGAACAAAGACTGACCTCCCCTCAGCAAGGAGGAATTCTGCCAGCAGATGGCCTTTGGACTCCAACTGCATCTCTTTCCTGGGTCTACTATTCCCTGCAGTTTTTGGATTTATCAAGCCTCCATAATCACATAAGCCAATTTCTTAAAAGAAATTCCCTTCTCTCTGTCCGTCTCTCTCTGTCTCTCTCAGGCTCCCAATATCTAGCTCCATCATCTCTGTTCTATCTCTTTTTTGTATTCATACACACACGTACACATATTTGAATACACTGATAGAGATGACATATAGATATGTAAATATATATAAAGATGAACTAGAGCTGTGTCTTCTGATGGTTCTATTTCTCTGAAGAACCCTGACTAATATACATTCCTTACATTTTTCATTGATTTTTAACATATAGGAAGTGATGCAAATGAAAGTCAGGCACACAAAGGATAATTAAAAGCAAAGATCTTCCACTAGCCCATGTTTGTTAATGTTCAGTATGAAGATAAGAATTGAAAATGACCCAATAGACAGACCTCATTTGGGTTCATATTTATTAAAGCTTCCCATATTTTAAAGGTGTTGCATCATGCACTAAGTGCTATTATTTTTCTTATGTACAGAGATTAAAAAAATTAAACTTCATAAGAAGAGATAAATGTAACAGAATGTGACTTACTCATGGTATGTTAGTAATGAGGAAGGATCTATGCACAAGTTTCTTTGTGAAGCAGGCATGGAGAGCTGTTAAATTTGCCTCACTTACATACCAATGACGATTAAACAAATATTCTTTTGTTTCCTCCCCCTTCAGGCCTCTCACCTATTTGACACTGAACACACTTGGAGCCTAAGATGTTAACGGTAGATGAATTGCAGTTATCCTGGCTTTTAGTTTCATCCAACCCTTTCTAATTGGAGCCCCAGGCTTGGATCTCTCACAAACCACATCCTGTACAACACTGCTCTGATAGATAAATAAGTAGAAAAAAACGACAACAAGAAAGGAAAACTGAGTTTTCAGAGATGGGCTGAGAGACTACGACATCCAATAGCCTCTAGCTCTGAACTGTGATGAAGGCTGTGAAGGGGTGATAACACACAGTGTTCTTTGTGGCAGACAGATTTAGACAGGTCCTAGAAGGCCAGAAGGTAGATTTAAAATTAAATGGCAAACAGTTACTACCAGTATGAAATAGTGCTCACTGTAGCTCTCTGCACGGAGTATGGATAACATGTACCTCCGATCTGGTGTTCTGGAAAGTACTGGACTGGGAGGGAAATTCCGTGTAAGTAGGTAGGCAAGCAATGGGAACAAATAGCTCTGAAACTCTGGGAAGGAACAGCAAGGCAAACCAGCAGAAGGTATTCTCAGGAAATCTAGGTCAGCTCCGAGGTAGAATTTAGAATCAGAGGGCCTCTGGAAACAGGTTATGATATCATTGTTTATAGCATATAGATGACAGCTGGACAAAGATAGCCTCGTTTGTGCTCAAATTATTTTAAGGATTTGGACATTCTTTTTAAGTCTCTCTAGAGAGTTATTTTACTATAAGAAATTTTGTACTTCTGTGAAGTTCAGAGTATTTGCTGGCCTCCCTCCTGGTGGGAGGTGTTCAGCATGTCTAATGTTAGCACACCGGGCTCTACTAAAAAATGCACAAGAACACTGGCTGCCAGAGCACTAATCTGAAATGAATCCGTACCCCGTTTGTACACATGAATTAATGCAGAGAAAAGATTAACTACATACTTATTAACTACATTAGCTTATTGATAGTCAGTGAGAAAGGTAACAATAATGATATTGTTTTTGCACTTTTGAGTTATTTCTCTAGAAATCAATGGAAAATACAGAGTTTAAGGGAGGGGGTTATTTTCATAACCTTGACAAAAAAGAATGAACAGTTAAGCAAGTGGACTCATCAGGCAGTGATGATATTTACTGTGGTTTATGGTATTTATAAAGCAATTCTTTGAATTTTTTTTTCAGATACTTTTTGGGGAGATGGAATAAGTCACCACTGGAAAGATCTGGATCCCAATTATAGCTTTGTGACCCTTAAATAAATAGACTTTTCCTTCACATATGTGTTTAACTTAAAGTAATGGCATAATTCCTTCTATAAGTTAAATGCTTATGAAAAACTGTCCATTATCTTTACCACTCATCCTTATTAATGAATAAACTGCCTTTTGTTTTGTCTTGTATTTCTTTTATTCAGCAAGTCAACATGGAAAAATGGTTCAGAGCAATGACTCTGGATCAAAAATGTCTGGCCTCAAATCTTGACTCCAGAATTTTTTTTAGCTATGTAACCCTGAGGAAATTAACTAACATCTCCATGTTTAAGTTTTCTAATCTTTAAACTGAGACAAATAATGGTACTTAACACATATACTGTATGAGGAAAAGTTATATTAAATAAATAATCCATATGCAAACTTAGAATAAAATAAGTGTTAAATAAGTTATATGAACTTAGACACATAGGGATCATTTTATACATATTAGTTATCATTACTAGTCCTTTTTTTAAAGTAGGCTCCATGCCCCACGTGAGGCTTGAATCCATGACACCGAGATTAAGAGTCACTTGCTCTACTGACTGAGCCAGCCAGGGGCTCTTAGCCTTTTTAATTTATTCCACTTTATCTGTTTCATTGGCCCTGCCTTGGTCAGATCTCTATCATCTGCCATTTAAGTTATTACAAGAGCCTCCTACCTTTTTTCCTCTAATCTTCCCTTGCCTCCAGTTCATATACACTGTTGCCAGCATGACTTTACCAGATGCAAAAGCGGTTATATAATTCCCCTGGTTAAAATTCTTCAATTTTATCTGTCTTCATCAAGAGGAGGTCAAAATTATTTTTACAACATTTATGTCCCTCTGTGAATTGGCAGCTTCCTGTCCTTTGAGCTTCATCTATTTCCACTTGTCGTCTTGAACTTTATGTTTTAGCCATATGGAACAATTTGTATTTCCTTAAATACATTCTCATTATCCCTATGACAATGGCTTTGCACATTATACTTAACCTGATTGTTATACTGATTCTTTAACAGTAAAATTCAATGCATCCTTCAAAACTCATTTCCTCAAAAAATATTCCTGACTTTCCCCATCTATATTTTATGTGTTCTCTGATCCCATTATTAATGTGTTGACTTCTTCAAAGTATTTTTACATTGCACTGAAATTGTGTACTTGTTTCCCAACATTGTTTGTGAGCCATCTCATAGATCTTTTGTGTTTTATCTTAGAATTTTCAGAATCTACCACTGTAGCACTCTGCGCATAGCAGATCCTTCATAAATGTTTGTTAGGAGTGATGTATTATCTAAAGTGTGTGTTTTCTGGCACCCCTAGTAAAACCTGTAGAGTATGAGATAAACCTGTCGGTAAAGGTAATTTATCTGGAAGGTACAATTTACCAATAAGGACTAACAAAATCTAGACCCGAGAGTGGGTGCTGGGAAATGGTACTTGAAGAAGAAATTAAACATTACTTAACCTTTGCTGTGTGCTAAAAAAAGAACAAAAACAAAAAAACACATAAGCAATTCAGAAATCCAGCTATAATCAATTTAGAAGTACAATTGCAAGTATATACCTTTTAAAAATCCCTCCTTACTGTATTTGCTTCTTTTTAAAAATTTTTTAATGTTTTATTTATTTTTGAGAGAGAGTGTGAGAAGGGGAGGGTCAGACAGAGAAAAAGACACAGAATCCGAAGCAGGCTCCAGGCTCTAAGCTGTCAGCACAGAGTCCAACATTAGGCTTGAACCCCATGAACTGTGAGATCATGACCTGAGCCGAAGTGGGTGGCTTAACCAATGGAGCCAGATACGCACATCTGTATTTGCTCCTTTTTTCAAGTGTTTATTTTTTAAAGAGAGGACAAGAGAGAGCACAAGTGGAGAAGAGGGATAGAGAGAGAGAGGGAGACACAGAATTCGAAGCAGAGTTTAAGCTCCCAGTTGTCAGCACAGAGCCTGAAGGAGGCTCAAACCCACTAACCAGGAAATCATGACCTGAACCCAAGTGGGGCACTTAACCAACTAAGCCACAGGGAACCCCTGTATTTTCTTCTTAACTCACCTTTGAATTAGTCTTTATGTCCTTCCTTTAGGCTGGATCCAAAATTGTGTGCCGCCATTTTAATTTGGTATTGTATGTCAAAGATATTCATAATTCTTTAAATAGTTATTGGAAACTACGATTAAATGCCTTTGTAATATATACGATGCTTTTGTATAACCAATTTACATAAACGTTGGGAAAAAATACGCTACAGACTAAAAATCAAAAACAAGATCTTGTTCTTTATGAGAACTGAACTGTGAAAAGGAAGGAGAGAAGCACTCATCAGCTGGCAGTACCCCAGTACCTTCACACGTTAAAATTATTGACCTTTTGTATAAAACAATACAATCAATGACTCCCTTTCAGATTAGTTTTGAGGTCACCAGGGGAGTAAAAGCCTTGTAACCACAGGTAGGAGATATAAAAGAGCACATATTCAACTAAGAAAGAGGGAGATGGATTTGTAGTTATAAAGTAATTAAAAGCTACTTAAATGTGGTGCTTCTATAAGTCACATGAGCTGTGCAGTTAAAAACTTCAAATTGAAACTGGCATATAGTGTTTAAATAAAGAAACAAATATATATATATATATATATATATATATGCATTAGTTGAGATTTTAACAAACACTAAAGTTCTGTTTCACATGGAGACGGCTTTCTTCATCATAATTGCTCTTGTATTGCTGGGGCCATTCAGTCATATACATTTTTTGCTATTTTAAAAAATATTATGTCAACTTCTCTTTCATCTAGATTTTAGCTGACTTACTAATACTTTTTTCATAAATAATTCCTGGTAAAACAACTAATGGGGTAACATGAATTGTGTTATGGCTTTTGGTAAGCATAGACAAATTACCATTAAAGAGATCTTTAGGGGGGCGGTGCCTGGGTTAATTAAGTTTTGGACTCTTGATTTCGGTTTAGGTCATGACCTCACCGTTTGTGAATTTGAGCCACATGTTGGGCTCTGTGCTGACAGCACGGAGCCTGCGCATATGTTCTCTCTCTCTCAAAACAGATAAATAAATATTTTTTTAAAAAAGATCTCTTTTTTGTTTATAGGTTTTTGTGTTTCACAGTTTATAATATTGGCATATGTATCATCTATCATCATTTAATTTCATCAATGAAATAATTTCACATTTTGTTAGGAAAACATTACTCTATTGCTTAAATTTCCCATTTCACTTGAGAAAATATCTTTATGTTTACAACATGTGTTTCTGGATTTGTTTTCCTTCAAATATTTTCATTTCTGAGAGGTTTACAGTACTTGCAGCTTTCCTGTTAAAAGTGTATATAAAAGCAAAATTTGCTGGAACATAAAATCTATTATTAATTGAGTTTATATTTAGTAAAAGTTTCAATTTGTACAAATATATACACACACATCCACGAGTAGCAGAAAAATATAAAGGAAAACTAACATATAGATTGCTTCTGGATAATTTTTGTTATTTTCTTCTTGCTGTTTTGTGCTTTTATTTTTACTTTTTTAAAGTTTATTTACTTATTTTGAGAGAGAGAGGGAGAGAACGAGAGAGCGAGAGAGCATGTGTGTGCACAGAGGAAGGATAGGAAGAGAGGGAGAGAGAGAATTCCAAGCAGGCTCTGCGCTGTGAACCTGATATGGGGCTTGATCTCACTAACCATGAGACCATGAACTGAGCAAAAAGAGATGGATCCTTAACCAAATAAACCACAGAGGTGCCCCTGCTATTTTGGTTTTTAATACAGGCACAATGAGTATCATAATTTTATAACTAATGAGTAAATAAAAACTTATTTTTATGAAGGCATACTTCATACCAATAGGTAAATAATTATGTGTAATCAAAGTGTATAGTTTAATGAATTATAACAAATACATACACTCATGAAACCATGACCACTATCAGGAAAAAAGTATTTTCATCACTCCCAGAAGTTTCTGTGTGGCCCTTGCAGTGAATCTCTCTTTCCACCACTGGCTCCCAGAACTGTTTTCTATCTATAGGAATTAAAGGAGACTTATAGTTATAAGGAATTGGTTCATGTGATTATTGAGGGTGGGAAGTACCATGATCTACCATCTGTAAACTGGAGATCCAGAAAATCCAGTGGTGTAATTCAGTCTTAGTCTGAAGGACCAAGAGCCAGGTTAGCTGATGGTGTAAATCCCAGTCAAGGGATTAAAAAGGGAAGAAGTCCCAGCTTAATTAGGAAGGCAGAGGAAAAAGGGGTGAATTCCTTCCTCTGCCTTTTGTTCTAGTCAGACTGTCAAGGGATTTGGATGTTTCCCACATTGGGGTGGGCCATTTCTTTACCAAATCCATCAACTCAAATGCCAATCTCACCCAAAAGCATGCACTCAAACATACCCAAAATTATATTTAATCTGGGCACCTGAAGGCCATTCAAGTTGACACATAAAAATGTCTACCATGTTCCCCATTTTCACTGTTTTTATTTCACTAATTGTTGAACTGTTTTCTGCTGGGAGCCATACGGGCCTCGCTGGATGACAGTCACAGAGAGGAAATGGCAGCGTTTCCACAGCTGCTGCCATGAGAAATGAAAACTGGTATCTCCTTCTGCTACTACTGGCTCATGTTGGGAATGAGCCTGCGGGTATTGACCAGGCCTCACAATATTCCAGATCAGACCAATATTGCCCCCACAGATTTCTCATAAGGAAAAGCATATTCCTGCCTTTTCAAAAGAGACTTCAGATGAAAGCATTGTGGATGATTGTCAAAAGGCTCTTCCTATGGGCCTTGCAGATTCAACACTTACATAATAAAGGGGGCTAAGAACACAAGAGTTACAATGGAGTCTGGCCCTGAGACAAAGAGCCTAATTTAGAGTTAAGGACAGATATCCACCCCCACCCAATTGTTTCTGCTTGGAGTACTGGCCCCTCCAAGGCATTTGTGAGTGTCTTATTCTGGCCTTGGATATGCTGGTTGCTCCCTGTGAAGGAACCTATTGAGGATCTTCTTCTTTTGTGATCACAAGAGCAAAAGTGTTTCCTGAAAGACCTGTTTTTCTTAATACTTCTTAAACAAGCTATTGACCCCTGCTCATAAAGAAGTAACTTCACCCTTTTTATGCTAAAAACATTGTCTTGTATGCTAAAGATACCTTCTTTCCCCATAGGATAAGCATCTAAATCCCCTACCTCAATCGCTATTGATAAAGGTTATGCATGAGTCTTCTATAAATCTATGTTCTGGGAAATTCTTACATATCAAAAAAGTTTGTTGTCAGAAATCATTGTCTAAGGCAAATGCCACTTCTGTGCCGTCTCAAAAACACTTAAAATAAAGTTGAGCTCCAGTCAGAGCAGAGATGCCTGCCTGGTGACCAGAAAGAATCTCGGGGCTCTCTCACTCTCTCCCTCGCCAACACCGTCCATCCTTCAGGGACCCCTGGATCTGGTCAGAGACGGCCTCCGACAGTTTTCACTCTCCAATTTATTTTTCTCCTTTAGGAAGAAGTATTTTCAAACCCTAATATTTTCAACCTCCATTAAGCGAGATACTGCCTTTGTAATGAACCTAGGGATGGTGTGCACTGAGTGGCAGACTGGAAGCTATGGAGTGGTTCAACAGCAGGGACTCCTCACTAAGACTGTGCTGCTGGAGACCAACTTGTCAGCAGCAGAGAACATAATCGAACCCCCAATATGGTACTTTCTCCTTCAAGGAGACCATCAGCTCTGGGTAGAAAGTCGGCTCATCACAACCCTTCCACTTTAGACATCAACAATTCATCCTTACTGGAAATACACCTCTTGCAGATGGTGATGTGCCTTTCCTGCATGCAGTGGCTTTGACAGCACCACAATCCTAAGAGACCCTTCACAACATGTTTTGTTTACTGATGTGAAATAATCCCCAGTCTTGTCTCAAAGAAACACATTCTCCAGTGAAGGAGGTGTGATAGTGTACACATGGTCATGAGATCCACTCCAATATACTGCATCATAGAAGCAGACCACCTGATGGAAATTTGGAATTGCCTACAGAAGGGCTGGTGCCAGCCTGGATTGTTATACTTTCCTCCAGGAAGGCATATAGTATCTTTATTGAACCAAAGACCAGCATATTTTGCTGTACCCCCAAATGGTAGAATAGATGGGTCTAGAAAACAGAAAGCTATAACTGACCTTTCCTACTATTAGTGCCAGTAACTGTCCTGTGGAATTTGTCCTTCCTATAATGCTGGACAATTGGTGCTAGATCCCAGGAGCAGAATGCTTCCACCAGTGGGCAGAGTAAGGATTACTAACCCTGATACCACTGTGACCAGGGTATTTTGGGTTTCTCATGCCAGTAGACTCTAGACACTGAAATAAATCACTATACTGGAAGATGTTACCGGTTCTGATCATATTGATCAGGGTTGCTGCTCCATAATATTATCCAGGCACAATAGATCTAAAAGTCACATAGAAGTCTTTTGATACTTTCATTTCTGGTGATAAACTGAACAAAGAATTGCAGTAACTATAGTCTGGCAAGAAGAAAAGCAAGGGTTCAGGCCACTCTATATTTAGGGTTTGTGTTACACTACCAGGCAGGCCACCTGGCCCACCTGAAAGTTTGCCATAGGTAAAATTTAGAAAGTGTGGTGAAGGACACAGATAATGACCTGTCACCTTGGAATAAGCTAAAGCAGTGGTCAATGTAGTTTGTTTCACTAACCTCCCTATTAATCCTTTTTAGAGATGCTAGGTGAACACCGTGGTGAAGAGGGGGTGCCAGAGGAGACTTCAAGAAGCAAGAAGGGGCATGTCCTGTGGAGGAAAGACTTGAGACCTACAGACCAACTAGCCTTTCTTCCTATTTGTTCCTGGAGGTTCAAAGTCATGACCTTTTGAAGTATGAAGGAGGTCTATTCATGTATCTGGCTCACTTCTTCTGCGTTATATTAAGGTCAGAGCTATTCTCTGGTGATTTTTTTTCTTCTGATAATTGCTACTTGCTCTTTTGTGAGCTCTCACTAGGAAGAGGCATATGGACGCAACAGACACAAACTTCCTAGCAACTCATCTGCAATACTTCTATTACATCTGTGTTTTTCTTGCATATTTAACACTTTCTTCAATTCTGATCTAGAGAACATGCAGGACTTAGCAATAAAAAGCTAGTCCTGATATCTGGGTGTATCTACTATTTTTAGCTCATTAAGGCCAATATAAATGAGCCTAAGTAATGAGGCTAGCTCCTTCTGTTAGTGACTCTATTGATCTCCCTATGAAAAATGAAGTTATGTTATGCCAAATTAACTAAGCAAAGGAAATTTTAAAATTTATTTTTTCCTATAATTTTGAGTGACCTATTCAGTAGTGAAAATTTATGGCATTACTGCCAATTATCAGAGTTGACATCCTCTCACATAAGGATTTCATGAGGTTTTTAAAGCATGAGATTATATATGCATGAGAAAATGTGACTGGAAGCCATCAGGAATTATATACAATATTGAAAAATAATGAGAAATGCATTTATTAGTTCAGAAAGCCAGTTTATGAAACTTACTGACTAAAGTGTTTTGACAGGCAGTAGAAATTATAGATAGAGAATTAATAGCATTTCCAAATATAGTCAGAACACAATGACTTTCTTTAATGTCTTATTAATATATTCCAGCATTTTGAGACCAATGTATAGGGAAAAGAATATATATTTTATTTGAATTAGTAGGACAGTTTTGCATTAATTTAATGTCAGGAGTATATGCAACTAGCTACAGTACGATATAAGGAACATTTTCCATTAACCTACTGAACTGAAATTATCAGCTTGAAATTTTCTAATGACGAAGTTACTATAGGCTTTTAATAATTAAAAAAGGAGGGGAGAGCATCCACAGTGAAATCAGTAACTAACTGAAAATTTATAGAACTGTTCACAAAAAATGCATACCAGCCATCTCCTTCCCAATTCTTATGCTTCTGCTGTAAGGAGAGAATGTGTCATTGTATCAATGATTAATCTCTTCCAAACATCTGAATCACAGCAACTCATGCCTTCTCAGTAATCTTTCACTATCAAATATTGTCTGTTTCTGCTGTATATTCGTACTCCTCTCTACAATATCCATTAAGAGAGCATTACAATCTTTCTTTGGAAGACACAGCTCATTATAGCTACTGTCCTATTCTCTCCTTCCCCATCATACCTTATTGTACGGGTCCTTTCTTCACTACCCCAGCCATGGCAACATACAATTGTTCCTATCACTTTGATAACACTGTTCTAACTATTTCAATTCATTTCAGCAAATACACATATTATATGCTTACTCTCTGGCAGACACTATGACTGGACTGTAGAATGCAGCTGAAAACTGCTGGGAGCTGCGCTGGCCTTGCTGGATGACCNTCCCCCAAACACTTAATGATAAAATAAAGTTGAGCCCCAGTCAGAGCGGAGATGCCTGCCTGGTGACCAGAAAGACTCTTGGGGCTCTGTCACTCTCTCCCTCGCTGACACCATCCATCCTTCAGGGACCCCTGGACCCCGGCCAGAGCCAGTCTCTGACAGTAACCAAGACAGCAAAGGCCATTGTTCGTCTAGTAACATATAGAGAGTAAGTAGAGAAATACTTCAATGTTTTAAGATATTTTAAAATAATGATAAAATTTTAAAGAAAAATAATTTGCTGTAGAATGGTGTTGCCTGCCTAAGACCTTAAGAGAAGTGTTTTGTGTATTTGCTTGTTTATTTATTAACAGATGATAAGCTGAGATCTAAAGCCAATCACATATGAAGAAGAAACATTCCTGGAAAAGGCACAGAATGACCAAAACCCTAAGGTAATGAGGAGCTTGTGGTATTCTTGAGAAAAAAAAAAATTTTTAAAGGCCAATAGGAACATTCTAGTGAGTAAGAAAGAGAATGCAAGAGAAGATATTGCAATGGCAGTCTAGATGTTCTAGACCAGACTCTAAATTATGAAAGCCTTTGAATCCTAGGTAGAAAGATAGGGTTTTATAAGAATTATAAAGACAAATCACAGGAAAATTTTAAATAGGTAAGAGATACCATGCTATTTTATCTTCTTTTTTTTTTTTAAGTTATTTATTTATTTTGAGAGAGAGAGAGAATACAAGTCGGGGAGGGCCAGAGAGAGAAGGAAAGAGAGAGAATTCCAAGCAGGCTTTGCACTAACTGCATTTAGCACATGGAGCCTGGACATGGAGCTCAAACCCATGAACCGTGAGATCATGACCTAAGGTGAACCAAGAGTTGAACACTTAACCAACTGAGCCACCCAGATGGACCACGGTTTTATCTTCCAAGATGATGAATGAAATGAAGGGGTACAGGGAGCAAAGGGAGGAACAGAGACAGGTGGAATAGTCTAGGTAAGAGGCAATGGTAGATTGAACTAGAATGGTGGTATGATAAGTCAGATGAAAGGGAGAGATGCAAAGATATTTTGGAGGCAAAAAGGCCAGAATTTGTTAAAGGAACTTAGAAGTAGAGAAAGGTCAGGTCAATAATACACCCAGATTTCTGGCTTTAATAAATGAGTATATAATGACAGATGGGTGGATACAATTCAAGTGATATGTGAATATGGGGGCTGGGGAGGAAAGAAGCCAAGAATTTTGACAAATGACCTCAAACAAATAAATCCAATAAATATTTGTGAAGTTTCTTTTTTCACATGGCCTCATAGTTACTGGAGCCTGTTAATGATGCCCTCTTTCAAACACATTCTTCCTTTAGAGTCTCAGAAACACCACACTATTCTTTTCTTCTGGTCAGGCTGTTGATTATTGGTTTTCTTTTCAAGGAAAACGCTTTGTTTCTAAGAGCTCTATAGTTGAAGTTTCACAGTATTCTGTTCCAGAATTTCTTTTATTTCTTATGCTTTTTGCTTAAATGATGTACTCTACATCATTCTTCTACAGTTTGCATGTGAACAGATCCTATATGTATATCCTTCAGGCTCAAATTTTGAATCACAGGTTCAAATTTTCAACTATCTCAATAGCCTTATTTTGATATCTCAGAGCTCTCAATGTCAATATATTCAGAATAGACCTAATAATCTTCCTTCACGTAAAATAAATTGTCAGACTTCTAGCTGTCTACGCTAGAAACCTAGAAGTTATCTTTTATTTCTTTTTTCCAGATCATTTTCCTAAGCACATCAAACTGATTTATTCCAAAAATGTTCTTTGCTGGGGAGCCTGGGTGGCTCAGTCGGTTGAGTGCCGACTTCGGCTCAGGTCATGATCTCATTGTTCGTGGGTTCGAGCCCTGCATCAGGCTCTGTGCTGACAGCCAGCTCAGAGTCTGGAGGCTGTTTCCGATTCTGTGTCTCCCTCTCTCTCTGACACTCCCCTGCTCATGTTGTATTTCTCAGAAATAAATAAAACATTAAAAATTTTTAAAAAAATGTTCTTTGCTAAACTGTATGTCATGAATGGTGACTTCAGTGACAAATAAAAGGACATGGAACCTATAGTCATGGCCTTTATCAAATAGTGAAGGACAGTATGTTTAAAAAGTGACAACATAAATAAGAATATTTTTACAAATTTTTGAAATTTTATTACAAGTTACCTAATTTAGTTGAGAGAGATTCAGCATAGACATCTCTGAGGAAGTGCTGCTACTTTTACTTCCTATTATTATTATTTTTAATCAATACACATCTTTCCATATTCATTGGGCAAGTCACCACCTTCTCTTGGATTTTTCTATTACACTCTAAATGTTCTTCCTATAGTCCTTCTTGTCTCTATATTCTAATTTATACTCAGAAAATAATATTACAAAAACAGTAAAAATCCCCACAAATATAAAATGTCAAAGTCTGATATTTGGTTATTTCTTCACTGACCTCTCAAACTATATACTACCCCGGTCCAAAATATATGTGCTCAGGCCATTGAACTTTATCTTATTGCAATCATTACAAATGCAATTCATCATTATTTATGTAATTACTGGTTAGTGTTTATATTCTCTGATATGTCATAAACACAACTAGGCAGAAAATGTAATTGTCATTATTTGTATCTCCTGTGTTTGGAATACAGACCAGCTATACCAATAAGCTCATAAAATGAGTGAATGTTTCGTATTTAGAATAATCTACAACTAGACCAGCTTCATGCAGTGACAAAATATTCACAAATTGATTACAATACAGTCAACATATTTACCAAAAATGATCAATTGCACCATTTAAATAAAAACATAGGTAATAATTTGTAATAGGTAGTACATTTGGCAATTTATTAATGGAAGATCCCTAATGTGAGACAAAGTGTAAATCGGTTATTCTTTAACTTAATTAATTTGGCAAAAATTACTAAAATTTCAAATCAATTTTGATAGTCAATAGTGGGTGTTATTTTCACATCATTATTAAAATATTTCTTTTGATATGCGAGTCACTTATTTGTTCTAATTTTGTAACAATGAACATTGTTCCACAGTCAAAGAAACTGGGTTGATGAAATCTGGTAACTATTACTTTTAGCTACTGGAAAACACTAATTTTCATCCTTCAGTTTACATAAGGTTTCATCCTTTCTTTTAGATGTTGACTTCAGTATATTATAGATTTATTCTGTATCCTCACTACATATCTCTTATAATACATAGTAACATTCTGAAGGCTAGATATGTGTTGACCCCTGATGATGTGAAAGGAATTCTAAAAATTCTCACAAAATGCAAATGCAAAAAGATGTGGTATTAACAAAATAATGTAATATAAATAAGTACTTTCTTTGTCTAAATTACTGGGGTTCTAAAATCCTATCATAATTCAGTCTGATTTCTAATTAGCTTTTATGTCAGAAAATATACATTTTAACATAAAAAATTGGAGCTATGTAATATAGTGATTCCTAGTTCTATTCCATGGATTAATTCTAGGTTAGTTATATGAAAATCATTTGAGAAACTTTATAAAAATATATATTAACATGCCCCCACTCCTAGAGATTCTAATTAACAAGGTAAGAAGATAGCCGACATTTTCTTTTCTTAATTTTAGAATGCTCCCAAAGGGATTCTCAAGGGCACTCAGCTCATCCACGTCTGAGAATCAATAATGTCACTTAGAGGTCACAAACTGGCTGCCAGTGGGCTGAATCTAACTCACAGAAATGATTTCCCTGGCCTATGGAGCATTTGCAAATGTTGGAAATTAACAGAGAATTTTCACATTTGTAGCTTCTCTTGAAAAAAAGAAAACCCTGACAAAACAGAATCTAGATTATTGAATAACAGCAGTGTGCTAGAGCAGGTAACAACTGCCTCTTTAATAAATTTATTCCTTCACTTGTTTATGCAAGCTAATATTTATTTATAGCCTGATCTGCATAATATTCCTCTAGTTGCTCAGGAAATTAAAATGAATAAAGTAGACAAAAATCCCACAACTATTCGAACTTGAGCTCTTACAGGAAAAACAGAAAGTACATATGTGCTCCTTGGTTAAAGAGCACATATGTCTCAAGGTGAGTGTTTCTATCAGTCGCCACACATGGGTCTCAAGACACCACAAGCCAAGTGTCTTCTTGTGATTTATCACCACACTTGCATATCTGTATTTTTTTAAGGTAAAGACAATTTCTCTCTTCCATTTTTATTTTTATATTAGTTAGAGCAAGGAAAGCTTCTACGAGAAACAGAAACAAAAACAAAATGTTCAGTGGCTTAACCCAAAATAACTGGAGTTCTCTTTTGTGTTACTGTTCATCATGAGTGCTCTACAAGGTAGTTATTTGGGAACTCATTCTCTCCTTTCATCCTGTGACTTTTAGATCCCCTGAGACTTCAAAACGATCTGTGAGCATTTAGTGAAGGGAAAAGAAAGGATGTGCATAGTATATTTCATAATACGCTATGAAAATTATTTCATAATTTTGCAACCATGTAATTTTACGACCTGGAAGTGACTCATATCATTCCTCCTGACATTCCTTTGGTGATAATAAGGCCTATATCCTACTGAGATGCCAGGGGGGCTGGGAAAGTAAGTCCCTACCTAGCAGCTCCTTCAATTCTATAGTATGGAAGAGAGAATAAGAGCATTTGCTGGACATACAGCTTGTCTTTGCCAAACCCTCAAAATTTATAAATGGCGGCGCGCCTGGGTGGCTCAGTCGGTTAAGCGTCTGACTTCGGCTCAGGTCATGATCTCACGGTTCGTGGGTTCGAGCCCCACGTCGGGCTCTGTGCTGACAGCTTGGAGCCTGTTTCAGATTCTGTGTCTCCCTCTCTCTGGCCCTCCTCTGCTCATGCTCTGTTTCTCTCTCTCTGAATAATAAAATGAAACATTAAAAATTAAAAAAAAAATTATAAATGGGAAGATATACCTAGAGGGTTGCATAGTTCAAAAAAACAAGAGAGAACATATTTCTTTTATTTTCTTTTGTTCAATATGCAAACTAAGAATAGCTAGATAGAGGGCTGCAACTTGCCAATGTCATACATCTTGTTATATTCTTGGCACCTATAGGCGATTGAATTTGACTTCTGATCTAGTACAAAACTTGATTTTTGGGAAAGAGAACCAATCATAGAAGGGAATAAGATTTTCCTAAGGCCATAACATGAATTAACAGCAGAACCAGGAAAAGATGTGAAATAAGTCTACTAACTTTGAGTCCTATTTCTATTATACTTTAATTTCTCTCTAACATTATATAATTACATAAAATATGTAGATTTGTGTGCATGTCCAGACATATAGTCTCTTTCTACTTATATGTTAACAGGTATTTATTTATTTATATCTTCACAATATTACTCTTTTTTCTGGTCCGTGCCAGAGGCCGGCTCCAGCAGGTCCAGGGGTCCTTGAAGGACGGACGGTGTCGGCGAGAGATAGAGTGAGAGCCCCGAGATTCTTTCTGATCACCAGGCAGGCATCTCCGCTCTGACTGGGGCTCAACTTTATTTTATAACTAAGTGTTTGGGGGACGGCACAGAAGTGACATTTGCCTTAGACAATGATTTCTGATGACAAACTTCTTTGATATGTAAGAATTTCCCAGAACATAGATTTGTAGAAGACTCCTGCATAATGTTTACAATAGTGATTGAGGTAGGGGATTTAGATGCTTATCCTATGGGGAAGCAAGGCGTCTTTAGCATACCAGACAAAGTTTCTATCATAAAAAAGGTGAAGTTACTTCTTTGTGGGCAGGGGCCAACAGCTTGTTTGTTTAAGGTGGAAGTATCAAGAAAAACAGGTCTTTCAGGGAACACCTTTGCTCTCATAATCACAAAAGAAGTTACTCAATAGGTTCCTTCACAGGGAGCAATCAGCATATACAAGGCCAGAAAATGCTCCCAAGCAGAAACAAATGGGTGGGGGTAGCTATTTGCCTTAACTCTAAATTAGGCTCTTTGTCTCAGGGCCAGACTCAAGCCCCTTTTATTATGTTAAGTCTTGGATCTTCAATGCCCTTAGGACGAGCCTTTTAACAATCATCCACAATGTTTTCATCTGAAATCTCTTTGGAAAAGGCAAGGACATGCCTTTCCTTATGAGCAATCTGTGTGGGGAATATCGCTCTGATCTGGAATATTGTGAGGCCTGGTCAATACCAGCAGCCTCATTTCCAACATGAGCCAGTAGTAGCAGAAGGAGATACCAGTTTTCATTTCTCATGGCAGGAGCTTTGCAAATGCTACCATATCCTTGCTGTGACTGTTATCCAGCGAGGCCAGTGCAGCTCCCAGCAGGTCTAAGCACTTTCTTTGTGATACTTCTCCTACTTCTCATGATTATTTTGGAGCAACAATTGTTGTACTATTATGGTCACAGGGCTGAACATATTACACAAGCCTATTACAGTATAAATTCATAACAAGGAACTTGGACCATGAATGTGCAAATTATATAGACTGGATTGTAAGGCCACAAGTCTAAACGTCTAAACCAAACTGACTCCATGACAGGTTTTAAGTTTCCCCTCTGAACTAGAAGGCCTGAGTTTCAGCTTTCCCGAAACTATCAGGCAGTTACCCAATCAGGAGAGGCCAGCAACCACCCTCCACATTACTGAGGGAGAGGCCTGGAGATAGAAACTATAGATAGGACACTGTTACCTAATGTTAAAGTTAACCCGTTAGTTAGTCACCGAACAAGACCCTAGGCTGGCTCTGTGATTGGTTGAATGTAAAGGTACTCTAAATGTTGTAATTGGATCCCGCCAAAAGTAACGAATACTCTAGACAATGTGTATGGTCAAACCCGCTGTCAATGATGTTGAATAATTATGATTGGATCACTGTTCCCATGTCACAACTTCTGTAACTCCCCCGTCTCAAACCCCATAAAAACCCTACTCTGCCCTTGTTTGGGGCTCTCAGCACGGACCCATACGCTGGTGAAGTCTGTGAGCCCGAGCTCGAACCCGTAATAAAGCCCTTTGCCTTTGCATGTGTGACTCGATCTCCCTGGTGGTCTCTGGTCGGTGAGGATACTGCGATCTGGGTATAACAGGATCAGAAATCTTCCTCAAGAATACAGTAGAATAACAGAAGAATGATGATGGTACAGAATTTGATATGATCCCTTTACCTCATTTTCTACAATGTTTGGGAGATAAACAAGTCTCTCCTCTCCAAATAACTGAAGGACTTGTGATAATCCTTTGTCTGAAATGTGTTCATCCTCTGAAACTATAATGCTGGGACATTAGGAACATGAAATAAACATAATGGATCTGAGAGAGGTCATGTAGATGGGCATAGCAGTGAGGGTAAAGTTGCATTACTGAGGTTAATGCGACAATTTTGCATGAGTTTCCTGATGAAGACACCAGCAGAAAGAGGACAGCAAGAACATCCCAAGTATATGATGTTGTTCACCAAATATGGCTTAAGATAAACCAAGTCAGAGCAGGTAGCTAATTACGACAGGTAACATTAGAAAAAAGGGCATTTTCCCTCTCTCTCCCCTCTGCTAAAATACTAGAAAAGATACCAATGGTTTTGAGGGAACTTTCCGGATGCTGAGCAGAAAGTTTAATCATAAATCCAGTAGGAGTGGTACTCTGAAGCGTTTTGGTTTTGAGTTTCTCATTTTAATGAGTGAAGGTTTTACTTAGTGATAGACTATTTCTGTACACAGCAGATTTGGTGTGAAACTGACCTATTCAACCTGAGACTTC
Source organism: Crocuta crocuta (assembly GCF_008692635.1). NCBI lineage: Eukaryota > Metazoa > Chordata > Mammalia > Carnivora > Hyaenidae > Crocuta > Crocuta crocuta. Next base: position 137,271 of record NW_027530222.1, on the reverse strand, counting down.
TGCTTTTGTTTTTAGAACAAGCCTGACCTTCCTCAGATGGTACATCTCATTTCCCCCCACATTTTATGGAAAGTATAGCACTTTAACATTTTACTCCCCAGAACGTTCTCCTTATTTGAGCAGTGCTTCTGAGCATTTCATTCTAAGCATTTCATTCTTAACTGAAAGCTCTTGGGAATTTAGTGATTTGCCTCACTTACCAGAATAAGGAATTTCTGGGGATAGGAGTAGGGATGTATAACTTGAGAAAGGAGACTGTATTCAGTAAAAACCGACCACTGCTATTTCTAATATCTGGATAGTGTTGTTTAGTCTGGCCTATTCTACTGACCTTTTGCATCACTGATGGTGACTTTGTCTTAAGGGGTATATTGTCTTTACCTCCATTGTAGTTTCTTGTAGGATTATGAGTCAATGTGTGGGATCTGTACATATTAGAGACCTAATTTTAGACAGAGGGTGGCTACTTGTTGACCAAACTCATTTCTCTTTCTCTTGGGCAAAAACTTGATTTTCATTCACCATTTCAAGTAGGTATTACTATGTAACTAGGGTTTTGATAGTGGAATGTGGGTGGAAATGTAATATACCATTGAAAGAATTCAAAGGACCTAGAAGGTGACACAACCACAACACAAACCCAAGTTGCTGCACCGCTTAATGGAAGGCTGCTGGCAAAACATCCATACTGAATGAGAGAAGATATGGAAAGCTACTGAGAACTTGTTAGTTTGTTTCAGAAGTTCTCTACCCTAATTAGAAATGAAATATATTTTTGACCCAGTACTCCTGGGTGAAATCAAAGATATTTTCTGGGCATTGGACTTTAATACTTAGGCATAGTCAAGGACATTTAAGACTTGTTTCAAAACCAGTTATGCTCTGCATATTGGTTTTCTATGAGTCCAGTCAACACCACAAGGGGGCAGAGTTGCCTAATCCCATCAATCAGCCAAACAAATCCTCATTTATGACCCATTTAAGACACAGGCTTTTCTATCTAAACTCTTGTTCCTACCATGTGTAGTAGATTGGTATAAAACTTTTTCAGATAAATAGGTATATATTTTTATCCATTTGCCCCAGCTCAGGAACAAAATAGATTCATACAGTAAGTGTATCTTATTACTTAAAAACTCCATAGATCTATTTTGTATTTTACAGATATACATATACCACAGTATATATTTATGTATTTATACATAGAGAATATTGTTGTAAAAGTACATATATACACATGTACATACATATATATGTACACACACACAACTATATATATATAAAGTTTATTTTGAAAGACAGAGCGTGTGTGTGTGTGTGTGTGTGTGTGTGCACATCACAGGGCTCCATCTCACAAATGGCGAGATTATGATTTGAGTAAAAATCAAAAGTCAGATACTTAATCAACTGAGCCACTCAGGCTTCCCATATATGACATATGTATATGTCAATAACTGTAGTTATAAAGGACACGGCTATTAACTTAGTCATATTTTCCCCAACTTCTAACTACATTGTATACAAGCCAATTTTAATTTATATATATTTGTACATGTATGCATTACAAGCATTAAAGGTTTAGAAGGTCCAGGACCCCTTCCCCTCATTATAGGGGTCTTTTAAAAATGTGTTGATTGGAGATAAAGTTTGTATAAAGGTACTACTTAAACGTGTTTGTACCTGTACAGATCCCTAAGCAAAGTCGCCATTAGATGGATGACTAGAATTGCAATCCACCACCCTCACGTAATAGAAATTTTGACTCCTCTAGACCTGGCTGTAAACTAAAAGTTATAGTTGACCATGTGGTTATAGGGAGGTAAGTGTAAAAGACAGAGAAAGGAGGGGAGAAAAGAGAGAAGTATAAGTAGAAGGAAGAGGAGGAGGAGAAGGAAGTGGGAGGGGGGAGAAAACGGAGAGAAGTTTTCACACAAGGGGAAAAGAGAATACGTGGTTTTCCCCAGAGTGCTTAGATACAGCATGAGTCTAAAGTATAAAGGGAAACAATACATCAAAATATTAATGAATGTTTTCTTTTCCAACTTCCTTATCTTTCCCCTTATTAATTAAAACAATTTTTTGCCTCCACAACAATTTGCATTATTAATGCAGAAATGCAAAGATAGAAGAATACCAATGTTCCATCTTTGCCTCTCAAAATAATTTCTTTCTGCTCATTTCAAAGATAGTAATTTAGGTGTCAGAGATTTGTTTACAAAAAAAAGTTTTGATAATATAAGGATCAAGGCCTGAAGATGCTGAACAAGACTGAGGGGGTGGATATAGATTCATTAAAGTTTTACACACACACACCCCACATACACACCACACACACACCCCACATACACATACACACCACACACACACACCCCACATACACATACACATAACACACACACAGACACACAGACACACACACACACACTACTTGGTATTTTTCCTACTGGTTTACATTCCAGTTTACATTGATTAGCTTCTTGCCACTTAATCTTTTATACTAAATGTGATACTCATGAGTTCCAGGAAAGTAATCAATACCTTTTTCTCCCTGTAGCATTAATTCTGCTTTTTTACTGAATTGAAATCTAGGACCTGACTAATTATTTTGAAATTTTTTTGCTTAATAAATGTAAATTTAGAAGAATGGCCATAGAATAAATATATGTGTGTATACATATACATATATATTAAATATAGGATTTCTTAATCTGCTATTTGGATATCTTTTCTGCTATTGTGAATATATTCATTGATAACAGTATTAGATATAGGTTCTTCTAACATAAAATTGAGAAAAAAATTACTAGATATTGTGTAATTTTATTTTATGTATTTTTCTTCAAGTGCTTCTGAGTAATTTAATGTAACTTACTGAAATGTTCTGTCATCATTTGTCTTACTTGTTTTTTGTTTGTTTTAGATGCAAAGAACCTGCAGACTTTTGTAAAAACTCCCTTGGGCCAAAAGGTGAGGGGCTTGCAAATGAGGATACCAACCATTGTTTGATCTCAAACTCTATTCAGGTAAAAGGTCAGGGGTTGAGCAACCTAGCTCCTCCTGGCTGCAGCAAAACCCTGAGATATAAATCTTTAGTGAACATTGTGATTAGAATGGTCAAACATGTTCTTCAAGCAACTGTTAAGCAACCCCCACCTCTAACTGCAAAATTCTCACTTCTGTACACCGGCTTCACCCCTCTCCCTATATAAACCCTGAGCTATGGCTCGCGAAGCGCTCTTCCTAGGACTCTTTGGGTGCTCCAGAGGGCCCAGGGGCCGTAAAATAAGCCTGAATAATCAACTCTTTTTATGTTTTGTGGGCTTTGTCCTCAGTGATTCTCCTTTGGAAAAGGTGGTCTAACACTTTAAGTGAATTATTTTTTGAGGACATTAAAAATGTTCTAACCAGATCTGATGCTAAAGTTTTGCCTTATAATAAAAAAGAACAAAGTTTAAGAATTTAGTGATAAGTAATATGGTTCATATTATCAGCTTAGCTATAAAAAAGATTACTACTTTAAAATATTTTATATATAGAAGATAGTGATATCTAATGTATAAAATAATGTAGAGAGATTGACCTGCTTGTTCTGGGTCAAAAAGTCATATGGTATCAAATAATTTTTAAAATACATATTACTCTTTTTTCCTGCCATTATTCTAAATGAATGAGATTACTCTGGTCTGTGGATTCAACAGAGTAAACTTAAGACCAAGTTTTGCTCTCTGAGTAAGTTTCCTTGGTACTTGGTTCTATTCTCTGGCTTTCTGTACCCACTTTCTGAGTCGTATTTCTTTTTCCATAAGAAACAGTCCATGTTTATAAGTAATTTTCTCAGTCTGCTTCCTTTTTGTAAAAGATTAGGGCTGACTGGGGACTCAAGGTTTTTTTTTCTTTCTTTCTCAACTGTTCTCATCCTTTTTAGTTCATGCTATGATGCTTTCATGAAGACTTTACATTTGAAAACATTTGGAATTTCCTGTGAATCATTTTGGGGTTTACTCTATTAGAAAGCCACACCCATAAATCTCCTAGAGATTCAGGCTCACTTCAAGCTGTGAGTCAAGATCCTGTAGGATAATGCCCTTAAATCTTTCTGAGGTGGTAACAAAGGGCCTTACATCTATGTATGGGACTTCATCTTGAGTCTGATTTCATTTTTATCGAAAGCTCCCTGGGTTTGATCTTTGAGATCCTCAGACCCACTGGGAAACGTTTGTTACCTGCAAGGAATGAAAAACATTTGTATCCCCCTGTCCAGAAAGTTCTGGTTTGAAAAATGGTCTTCCAGATTCTGCCTGAAAACTTCTTTAATTCATCCCTCTCTAAACTTACTTTATCATATTCAACAAAGGAAGCCATTCAAAACAAACTTTGTTTTGTCTTCTTAGCCAGTTTACTATGTACATTTACTGTTTTCCACATCTATGTAGATGACAACTGTCACAATTCCTACCTCTGCATATCACAAGTTGCATTTTCTCCAGTGTGTAATAAAAATTCTTCGCTGAACTTCCAGCCTTCACCAATGTCTTTATATCTTATATCCATATCACCTATCTATCCTCCTTCTATGCCCCAATGCCAATATCATGTATTTTGTTTTGTTTCAGCGACACCCAACTTCTAGATATCAATTTCTGCTTCACTCATAACAAATCATTCTAAAACTTAGAGGCTTGAAACAAGAATCATTTATTCACTCGTGGTTTCTGTTTGGGAATACAATTCCAAGATGGCTCAGTTGTTGTTTGGTAAGTAGATGTTCACTGTTGACTGGAAGTTCAGTCTTTGGTCAGAGTCTTGATTCTCCTCCATGGGGCTTTTTCATATGGCTGAGCTGGGTTTCTCACAGCATGATAGTGAAATTCTAGGAGGGAGAATCTAGAGTACAGGCCAAGAGAACAAGCCCCTGTATCAAAATGCTTCTCAAGTCTTCACTTACATCAAACTTGTTAACATCCTTTTGTCCAAAGCAATTCATGTGAGCCAACCCAAATTTAAATAAGAGGATATTACACACAGTTATAAAACTATAAGGTATAGGGTTTTGGGTGTGTGTGTGGGGCAACGCAAAAATAAGTTTTAGCACCTCCAAATAACCATGTTTATTTTAATTTAATTTTTTTTTTTTTTTTTTGAGAGAGAGAGCATGCAAGTAAGTGGGGGAGAGGGACAGAGGGAGAGAAAGAATCCCAAGCAGGTTCATGCTCAGCACAGAGCCCGATGCAGGGCTTGATCCCAAGACACTGGGATTGTAATCTGAGTTGAAATCAAGAGTCAAACAATCAACTGAGCCACCCAGGTGTTCCGTTAGTTTATTTGTAAAAAGTAAATTTCCTCCTTCCTTTCCAACTACCCGCAATGTTTGTTTTCATTCGAAAACTTGGCAATTACCTCAAAATCATGCATTTCTCTCCCATCCAATTAGCCATCAATACTATTGATTGTATCTCAAAAACGTTTCTGAACTCTGCCTTGTCCTGCGATTTTATGCTTTTCAGTGTAATAATTCTTTTTTTTTTTTAGTTTCATGAAGGCAAGAGAATGTCACTTTTTATTTGGAAGTAATGTCAAATTTTGACAAGTCAGTGTAATAATTCTTGAAACAAATCTACATCAGTATTTCTTTCCTTTATGTAAAAATTCCATATATTTATAAAATTCTGTTGACTTTTTAATTCTTGCTCCCCATTTTTTTTTACTTTTTTTTTTTTTTTATTTTTTATTTATTTCTAGGGGGGTGAGAGAGAGAGAGAGAGAGAGAGAGAGACAGCGTGAGCAGGGGAGGGTCAGAGAGAGAGGGAGTCACAGACTGAAACAGGCTCCAGGCTCTGAGCTGGCAGTTAGCACAGAGCCCGACGGGGGGCGCGAACCCACGAAGCGCGAGCTCATGACCTAAGCAAAAGTCGGACGCTTAACCGACTAAGCCACCCAGGCGCCCCATTTTTTTACTTTTTTAACTGTTAGATAAGTTTTTCAGTGGGTTCTGATTTTTTAAATGTGTATTTATTTATTTTGAAAGGTGGGGAAGGACACAAGGAGAGAGAGAAAGAGAGAGAATCGCATACAGGCTCCACCTGTCAGCACAGAGCCTGACGTGGGGCTCCATCCCAGGAACCCTGAGATCATGACCTGAATTAAAGTCAAGAGTCAGACACCTAAGGGGCGCCTGGGTGGCTCAGTCGGTTAAGCGACCGACTTCAGCTGAGGTCATGATCTTGCGTCCGTGGGTTCGAGCCCCACATCAGGCTTTGTGCTGACAGCTCAGAGCATGGAGTCTGTTTCAGATTCTGTGTCTCCCTCTCTCTCTGACCCTCCGCCGCTCATACTCTGCCTCTCTCTGTCTCAAAAAGAAATAAACATTTAAAAATTAAAAAAAAAGTGAGACACCTAAGCCACTGACTGAGCAACTCAGGTACCCCCTGATTTTTTTTTTAAACCTCTCTGATCAGGCATCAGAAATACACATTTTAAGAAATGCTTCATGTGGTCCACGTGAACACTAAAACTTGAGTACTGCTCTTTTAGACCATTTCAAGATTTTTTGCTTTTTTTGCATGTGTCTCCTGCCTAGAATGAACTTAGCCCATTCTGTTTCTGTCAGTTTTTAGATGCAATGCAAAATACAAAATTATAAATGTTGCCTGATTCCTACAATATTTTTAGCTCATACTTCCTTTATAGCACTGAGTATATATTAATGACTAATATAATCAGAGGTATAATTTTCACATGCATTAAATAATTCAAATTCATTCATTATATGAGTTTAAAGTACTTTGGTCTCTCATTAATTCAAAGAAATCTTAACTGGTGCATATCATGTGTCAGGTATCTGGGGTACAGGAGTGCATAAGATAAAACTCATTCTTACAGGACAGTAGGAAAATATGCAAGTAAAAGTTCCTATGGTAGTAAGTACTAATGGTGGGATAGGAGAGAGAGAGACAGCGTGAGCAGGGGAGGGTCAGAGAGAGAGAGGGAGACACAGACTCTGAAATAGGCTCCAGGCTCTGAGCTGGCAGTCAGCGCAGAGCCCGACGCGGGGCTCGAACCCACGAACCGCGAGATCATGACCTAAGCGACGCTTAACGGACTAAGCCACCCAGGCCTCCCGGGATAGGAACCATATATGGTAATGTTATGGAGAGAGAAATGGAAGGGGGTGTAGTAGTTAGCACATTCAAGGTGATCAAAGGAAGCTTCTTTGCAAAGAAAATACTTGAGCTGTGAAGTACTTAAAAGGTCCCTGGAAAAGCAAGTACCAGCCTTAAAAACCTATAGGCACAACAGTTTCTTAGTAATTTTAAGGCAGACATTTATTTTTTTCACAACACTAAAAGACACATATTTAAAATCTTAGAATACTGAATACTGTTAATGTTATCAACAGTTTGTGGGACTTGTTAACCTACTAATTAGTAATATCCTAAAAAAGTTGGGATAGTAGTTTATTCTAATTATTTTGTTTTTCAGTGGAGGTGAGTTGAGGGGAGAAAGTTTTATAGGAAGTTGATAATAGTAAAGTACTGCCTATCTAATACCCCTTCTCTACTTCTTCTTTACCAAAGGAAATCCTCTTTTGTTGGGAGCATGGTTCCTCCATACTTAAAAAAAAAATTCCTTGTTTTACATCTCTGTAAAATCAAACTACCACAAACTTAGTGGCTTAAAACAGCACACATTTATTATCACACAGTCTTGCAGGTCAGAAGTCTGGTGTAGGCTTCAAAAGGCTAAACTCAAAGTTTGGTACACTGCATTTTTTTCTGGAGGCTCTAGAAAAATTCATTTCCATGACTTTTCTGGTTTCTATATTATCTCCCACATGCCTTGACCATCTTCCCCCATCTTTAAAGCCAGAAACTGCAAGTTGAGCCTTTCTCACAGCATATCTCTGTCTCTGACCCAGCTGGGTAAGGTCCTCAACTTTAAGGATTTATGATTAGATTGGGGCCACACAATAATCCAGGTTAATCTCATCTCAAGGTCTTTAATCTTAATCACATCTGCTAAGAATCTTTTGTCAGATAGAGTAAGAAATCACAGGTTCTTGAGAACGGGGATTTCACTGGGGAGCCACCATTCTGCCTACCATGGGCAGGCTTGTAAGAGGGGTCGGACTTAAGGTAAGTTTTTAGTTGATAGAATAGATGGGTTACTATGTGACACTTATGGGAAAGTTCCTTAATGAGAAAACAGACTCTAAGGTTCATAGACCCTTTGCTTGATCCTGCACCATTCTACTGCTTGAAACATGACCAACATAAGCTAAACTTCTGGCAGGTACACTGAGATCAGGTATACAAATGCTGGGAAAGAGAAAGCTAGAAAGACTCACTCCAGGCTGCCTACATCTGAACTTCTTTTATGTGAAAGAAAAATGACTCTATTTAAGCTATCATTTTATTAGATTTCTCTTAATAGCTTTGAGACAAATTCTTAACCAATATGTTTCATCAAAGTAAAGCTGAGTGGGTTGTTACAAAAGGAAAAGATCTATGTTGACCATGGGATGGTTTCATTTCAATGACTGAATTAGATTATCCATTCNATGCTGTATTTTGTCAAATGCTTTTTCTGCATCTATTGACAGAATCATATGATTTTTATCTTTTCTTTTATTGATATGATGTATCACATTGATTGTTTTGCGCCATTCAGCAATCTTATTTACTGGTGGTACACAGTCTTTAACCACTTCAATTGGCAAACTATACAAACGTGGACAAGTCAAGTTATCTAGAGAGACAAGGCAGAGTTGATGTTCTATTAACAGCTTAACTGTAATTAAGCCAACAGTCAGATGTCAATATATATGTCAGTATTATAAGAAAATGAATTTTGCTGCTAGAATAGTATGGTAATATATTTAATTAAAATTGTAATTCCTTTTTTGAATCAGCAAATCTTAGTTGCCAAAAAGAAATATTAATATTTTAAATTTGTCACATGTATGCTGAGTTTTATGTCTAACGTTAAAAAACATTATATTCTTATGTAAAATACCACTGATAATGCCAAAAGAAGTAAAAGATTTTGAGACCCAAGTTTGAAATAAAGCTAACAATACCTCTTTTAGGTTATTCAAAGTCTGAAATTCTTATATAATGTTATTTATTCACGATCCTCTCTATATTACAAAAGTCTAAAATTTTCCAATTACTGTTTTATTGTCGATTGGTTCATTTAAAGAATTTTAAAAAAGCAAAGTTACCTAGTTGCTGGTGAAACCAAAAATATTTTCTAATGGTGTGATGAACTGGGGTTATTTAATCAACAAATCACATAGAATTTGAGCTTATTTTTCACATTTCAGAGGAGTCATTTTGTGCTTATTTTAGATATGATGTTAAGTCTTAGGAGTATGTGTTCTGTGAACCATTTTTGATAAGTATAACAATGTGTCAGTTCCATACCTCGGATTATGCTTTGCTACATTGCACACACAATGAATATCATCTATTGTAAGATGTTTGGTCTACTGACACTATAATTTTGTTTTGCATTAGTAAATAGGTAATTCAGTTTTGTTTGGTTTATTTATCCATTTTTATCTCTTTTACAATTGAAATTTATAAGTGTTAGACAAAATTTTATACGATACATGCAGTAAGCTTACTTTTAAAAATGCACCCAACTTTGTGTTCTTTGTTTTGAAAAAGTCAAAAACTGAAGGAAGAACTCTATTGTTTCCAACAGAAAATATGGCAGGTTGAATGCTGTCCTTACCTAAAGCTATGTTCTCACACCTATCTCTGGAATCTATGAAAGTTACCTTACTGCTTTAAAGTCTATTTATTTTGAGAGAGAGAAAGCATGAATCAGGGAGGGCAGAGAGAGAGAATCCCAAGCAGGATCTGTTCTGTCAGTGCAGGGCTCCCACACAGGGCTGGAACTCACAAACCCTGAGATCATGACCTGAGCCAAAATCAAGAGTTGGATGCTTAACCCACTGAGCCACCCACGTGTCCCAAATCTCACCTTATTTTAAAGAAGGAACAACAAACAGATAGAGCAGGAGATATCACAGAGACAGAGGAGAAGGCAATGTGAAGATGGAGGCAGAAATTGGAGTGCTGCAGCCACAAGCTAAGGAATGCCAAGAATTGCTATAGGTCAGCATCACTAGGTGAGGTTGTGGGATACATTCTTCCCCTGAGCCTCTGGAGGGAGCACATCCTTACCAACACCTTGATTCTGGAATTCTGGCCTCCAGAACAGAGAGAGAATACATTTCTGTTGCTTTAGGCCACCTAGTTTGTGGTGACTCGTTAGAGGAGCTACAGGAAACCAGCTACCATTTCAAATAATTTTCATTCTTACCTGTTCTCAGTTTGCCATTATTTTTTCTTTTTTTAAGTTTTTGCTTAAATTCCAGTTAGTTAGCATACAGCGATATTAGTTTCAGATGGTCAACACAGTGATTTACCGCTATCATAAGGCACCTGGTGTTCATCTCAGCAAGTGCCCTCCTTAATCTCCATGATTATTTCACCCATTCCCTCCCCCCACCTGCCTCCACAACCTGGGAACCATTAGTTTGTTCTCCATAGTTAATAATCTTTTTTTTTTTAATCAATTTGATAAAACTAGGATTTGATCCTTTTGAGTAACTGAAAAATTATGCATAAAGATTTTCTTAGTTTCAGATTAAAGTAGAAGATTAAATACATATTTTCACTTCAGTCCCTCTGAACTGTCACTATAATGATAGCAAAATGTTGTGTGTGGTTTTTTTTTGTTTGTTTCTACCCAAAAGGACTAAGAATTGGAGAGAAGATGACAGTAAAAACGTTTTCAGAATTGAAAAGCGCAAGAAAAATATGTTGTCACTGACTCAGTAGGCCTCTCAGAGAAAGCTGAATTCTAAACCATCAATGGGGAAGTTGTGAAACACAATCTCATGGAAGAATAAATCATCAAAACAGGAGATTGGTAGAAAGTGTGTTTACAAATCTAATAGAATCCCTCACTGCCTTCCAGTCTACAGTGCCCAGCCTTGCATCCAGATCTTCAATCCTTCCCTGGAGAGGAAGATAATTGCCCCTGTCTCAAATACACACACATGCACTCTAGCAGAAGACTAGAGATTTATTCTCTGAAGTAGGAAAAACAGAAGTTCTCTTTACTTGAGATACCTAAGCCTTGTAGAAAGGGGAGTTACTATGCTAACACTGAAAAGTTGAAGGAAAATGTACTAATTAAATATTGAAACTTCTACTTTCGCATTCTTGGTCCTCAGCAAGTTGATTAATACTCCCCAGGAAGAGGCTAAAAAATTTATCTCTGTAGACTCAGATCAATGAAAGAATAAAGATCCAAAGATACTGATGTCAGTGGTTCCCAATCAGAAGAGCCCAACCATTCCACTCACAGTGAAACCTAGTCAATAAGCCAATCCCCTCCATACAGAAGACTTCCATTCATCTTCCACCATTTCCTTCTTCCACGTAAGAATGTATCTAAAAATAACTAGACACTAAAGAAAGCCTTTAGTGTGAAAGATCAAAATCAAAACATCATAAAAAATAACTTGTAGAGGAAATAAAACTACACAGAGAAATAGGTATCCTTAGCATCAATATCCTAAGAAAGATAAAATGATTTTATAATATCAAAAACATTAAAATTAATGAAAAAGAAATAAACATAGAATAAGAAAGCAATTTCAGTAATTAAAAGTTTGTCAGCAGAAGTGCATTCTGAATATCATTGTATACAATTAAAAATAAATTTGAAAAAAATCTCCCTTAAAGTACAGAAACACACACACAGAGAATGGAAAATGAGAAGAAAAATGCAGGAAAAAAAGAACAGGAAAAACAGTAACAACACACACACATACTCTCTCTGTCTCTGTCTCTGTCTCTGTCTCTCTCTCTCACACACACACACACACACACACACACACAAGAAAATTAGAAATTTGGGCCTAGAATCTAACATCCAAATCTCCAAAAGAAAGAAGAGCAGTAATAACACACACACACACAAGAAAAAGCAAATAGCTGAATAAATAATTCAATGTATCTCACAGAACTAAGAAATGTGAATTTCCAAATTGAAAGCCCGACTGCCCAGCACAATGACAAAAATAGAGTTACACTAAGGCATATTATCAAAAATTTTAAGAATTTGGGGCATACAGAATAGTAAAATATTGTAATGGAGAAGGAAAGGAAATGATCAGGAATCTGTATGCTGTTGGATTTTTCATAGCAATGCTAAAAGCTAGAAGACAATGGAACAATAACTTAAAACAATTGGCAAAAGTGATTTCCATATGCAGCCATATTATCAATTCAGTTCAGGGTAGACTACCAGTGCTTTCTTATATGTGAGATCTCAAAAGTTTTACTTTCATGAATCCTCAAAAGCTTGTTTTGGAGATCCTCCACGAAAATTTAGAAGGTAAACAAAGAGAGGAAGACATAAGATTCAAAATACAAGAGAGATGTTAAAGAGTTCCTTAAGATGAAGGTAAAGGAAAAGAACAATAGCTGTGCAACAAAAATAAATGACTATCTCTCTAAAATGAGTATTTCAGATGGTAACAAGCATTTCCAAGAAAATGGCATCAAGAAACTCATATTTTAACATATTGCAAGGAAACTTGGATAATTTTATGGAAGAAGGCTTTGTAGCTGAATTTATGATCAGTACATAAAAGGCTAAGCAATCACAAAATAAGAGAAATATTAATTTCAAGGAAAACAAATTGTTTAAGAAAGGAAAAGATAATTGAATAATATGAGGCTAAGATACAAATGACATTTATGTAGTCTTACTAATGTAAACAATGAATAATAAAAACAAAATAAGAAAGTTAACGATTTTCAACCTATAAACTATGGATACTGTATAAGTGTGTGATAGATTTGGTGATGCAGTGAAATATATCAGACAAATAAAGGCTTTTCTTCAAGAGCAGAAAGAATGTATTATGCTAAGTGAAATAAGTCAGTCAGAGGAAGACCAATATCATATGATTTTATTCATATGTTGAATTTAAGAAACAAAACAGATGAACATAGGGGAAGGGAAGAAAAATAAGATAAAACAGAGAAGGAGTCAAACCATAAGAGACTCTTAAATACAGAGAACACACTGAGGGTTCCTGGACGGGGTGGTGGATGGGGGATGGGCTAAATGGGTGACAAGCATTAAGGAGGGCACTTGTTTGGATGAGCACTGAGCATTATATGTAAGTGATGAATTACTAAATTCTACTTCTGAAACCATTATTACATTATATGTTAACAAACATATTGTTAAAAAAAATTTAAACTCTTATAATAACATGGAAGAGATAGGATTAAATAATGGAAAATGCATTGTCTTATTTCTCTGTGTTCATTTCTTCACTTAATAATATTGACATCCTCCCATGTGGCACTCACACTGATAGATTGAGATCAGAATGAATAGAACAGAGTTCTTGCCTTTAGCAGTTTATAGTCCAGGAAGAAAGGTACTCCTCTACTACTTACAAGTGTGATAATTGTTAAAAATGAGAAAAAATAAAGATATATTTCAATGTAAAAATATTTATAAAGCTGATGATTTTCCGAAGTAGTCTATGCTATTATTTAGATATGTGGAGGTCAAAAACAGAAACAAAAATCAAGGAAAGATAAAGAAGTGGAGCGATTGGCTCTGAGGGATCAAAAATGGAGTGACACGTGGGCCAGAGGGTTGTTTTTATACCATGTGTGGAGTACATACTGCAGTGTCCCATCCCCTTGAGTAACCTTCCCCTGGGTGTGAGCAAGGACTGTGCCTTGCTTATAACTAATATAGCTAAGGTGAGGAGCCGACACTTTCACGATAATACTACTTAAGACTAAATCTGTTTTGGTAAGAGATACTCTGTCTCCTTTGCTATCTTTGAGAAGAGAAGGTGTCATGTTTGAAAGACCATGTGGCAAGGACCTAAGGGCACTCTCTGACAACCAAAAGCAAGGCAGTGAGGCCTTCCATGAAAACAATATGAAGTGGAAACTACCAGCAATCATGTGAGATTGTTAGAGGATCGTTCCCTGGTTCAACCCTGAGATGAGACCAGAATCCCAGACAGTAACTTCATTGTGGCAGGCGAGACTCTTAAGCAGAGGACCCAGAGAAGCTGTGGCCCAACTCTTGATTACAGAAACTGTGAGACAGTAAAAGTGCTTCATTTTAAGCCATTAAGTTTGTGGTAACATTGTGACAAAGAGACAAAAATTAAGAAACTATATCTTGATGAATAATTGACTCTGTAATCACCTGCATGTATCATTTTATTGAACATAAAAACTAAAATTAAAGAAAACATAGTCTTTTAATGAAAATGGATCTATCTATCATCCATCTATCTAGATATCATCTCAATAGACTCCAGAGTTCCAATAGTGACATTATAATTTTTTAATGTTTATTTATTTTTGAGAGAGAGGGCATGAGCAGGGGAGGGGTAGATAGAGAGGGAGACACAGATCTGAAGCAGGCTCCCAGCTCTGAGCTGTCAGCACAGAGCCTGATATGGGGCTCAAACCCATGGACCTTGAGATCATAACCTGAGCTGAAGTCAGACGCTTAACTGACTGAGCCACCAGATGCCCCTCCAATAGTGATATTAGACAGATTCTGCAAGCTGCTTGTCCAAGTGAGCAGACATTTTGGGTGTTTCCTACTCTGTCATCTTCCCAGAATCCTCTTGCTCAAGAAGGTTATCTTAAAAAATTACTTAAAGAGCTTGTTTGATAAAATACAGAGAGAAATATTCCCTAATATTGAAAAAAATATCAAGTTTATATATATATATACATATATGTATATATATATATTTTTTTAGCATTGATTACATAGGATATAAAGAAGGATTCTATGAATTTAACATTTAGAATACCAAGAACAATAATGTTTAAAGCATTTTAATCACAATAGCTCTTACAGAGGCAAACTGAGTACTAATGTCAGACTTTTTATAATTTTTATTTAAACATACAAAAACTATTTTCATTTATATCTTTTATGTTTTCTCTGATATTATTTCTTCCATGTTCTAAATCATTTAAATTTAATATTTAGAAGATGAATGTTTAGAATTTTAAGTTTAGTAGATTATAATCTGCAATACATACTGTAATACCTTTGAATCAGCATTTAAAATAAAGATGACTTTATGGGGCACCTGGATGACTCAGTCGGTTGAGCATCTAAATCTTGACTTAGGTTGTGATCTCATAGCTCATGGGATGTAACCCCATGACAGGCTGACAGCATGGAGCCTGCTTGGGATTCTCTTTCTCCTTCTCTCTGCTTCTCCCCTGCTTATGTATGCACTTTCTCATAATAAATAAATAAACTCTAAAATACATATGATTTTAAGTTGATTCTCTTAATGTTTTATTAAACACACACACGGGGGTGGGAGGCGCTGGGTGGCTCAGTCAGTTGAGTGTCCGACTTCCTCACAGGTCATGATCTCAAAATTCATGAGTTTGAGCCCAACGTCAGGCTCTGTGAAGACAGCTCAGAGCCTGAAGCCTGCTTCAGATTCTGTCTCCTTCTCTCTCTGCTTCTCCCTGACTTGCACTCAACACACACACACACACACGCACACGTACTAGTTTCACCGAATCCCACATTTTGAACATGATCACAGTTTAGTCTGGGTCACTATTTGTATCTTGCATTTGAAAACTAACTGATAGATTTGTCAGCTGCCATAGATAACAAACAGAAACATGGGAGCCAGTCATTCTCAAACTGCTGTTTGCCCTATTTCCCAGTCAGCCCAAAGAGGTCAACTGGAGAAAATATCAGGACAGATGATACTTTTAACTATAAATCATCACAAACTATTAAACAGTCAACTGAATTTTTCTCTCTTCTTCATCTCTATTGGCATTTCTAGTGGCATTCCAAATGTGAAATAGGCTTAGTGTATATCAAATTAAGGGGGAAAAAATGGAGTTTGGCATTGGTGTAGGGAACACGTCGATAAAAAATAATCTGTCTTATTGTACACTAAATGATATGAAATTATTAATGCATATTTTATTTGGTCTTAACATTAAATGTTTTATATCATGTGCTTCATTTTATTGGTGTTAATACCTGATTAAAATGAGATTTCTTAATTCATTCTAGCATGACTAATGCTGAGAAAAAGTTATGAAAACAGCATTCTGGTAACCTCTGCTACTGAAATAGCCCTGCTGTCTCCATAAGTTTTGAAACTAAATAGCTGAAATCTATGGGTCAGGCTAACTCACCATATGCCTTCTGAAACTATCCTTTTGAAAATCCAGAGAAAGCAGGCATTCATTTCCACTCTTCAAGCACTTAGCTTCTTAAAGAAAGATGACAATTGATTTAAAATTAAATTTTGAAAATCATGGTCCTGATTATATTTTTGAAGTTAGTGATTTCATGGGATTTTAAAATAAAACGTTGTTACATTAAACTCCTCTCAAATGAATTTCATTTCTGTTGACATCTGGAGTCCCAAATCCTGACAGGATATGGAGGATGATTTTGTAAATTCCCACTCTCCCAACCCAGTAACAACATTTTCATGTTTTTCTAACACATATGCCGTTGGGGGGGTGGTATTCATTTGGTAGAGATGCTAGAACAAAGTAATGTAAACTAAATGGCTTAAACAGCAGAAATCTATTATTTCATACTTCTGTGGGCTTGAAGTCCAAAATCAAGGTATCTGCAAAGCTGGTTCTTCCTGAGGGAAAGATCTGTTCTAGGTCTCTCTCTCTCTGGCTTGTGGATGGCTATCTCTTCCCGTGTCTCTTCACAGGGCAAACCCCCCATGTGTGTGCAGGCCTCCAATTTCTCCCTTCAATGTGAGCCCCAGTCAGATCAGATTGGGACCCACCCTACTGATATCAACTTAACTTAAAGAACACATTTCCAAATAAGGTTACATTCTGAGATCCTGGGGGATGGATTTTAAAATATAAATTTGGGGATGGAGACATAATTCAACACGTAACAGAAGTAAAATAATTATTTAAATTATTCTTAAAATTTTTCTACAGGCATTCTTAACCCATAAAAATAGAGTTATGTCCTTACTGTGAAGAACTCTGACTTCATTAAATTCAATGAGTATCTTTCTATGAAGTATATTTCTATGAAATATACTCGATGAGTATATTGCTGTGAATCTAGTAAGAAGAAATGTATGAAATAGCTCTTGTCTTCATCTTTAGTGATAATTCAGTACATTCTACTCCTCCAGGCCATCAAACTAGAGTAAAACTATGAATGTTGATACACACATACACACAGAGTCTGAACTACTTTGTCAGTTTTGTTATCATGAGAAAGGATTTTCAGGCATTACTCTCTTATTTAATATATTGTCTAAGGCCATACCACCCTGAATACACACGATCTCATCTTCATCTAATATAAAATGAAAGAAAATATTACCAAATTTAGCAAATTAAAAAGAAGCATTAATAAAAAAGCACCATTGTTATATTTGGGCAAGGGAAATTTTAAAAATCTAATGAAATATTTCAAATAAAGTATTTTTGACTAAGAGTTCAAAAATTATAAAAACAAAATGTAATAGAAATGTTATAGTTATTGATGACACTAAAATTGCATACTTGCAGAAAAATGAGTTGTTAATGAATAATTCTTTCTTCTAAAAATGTAGGTACAGTGTTTATCAAATAATGCTACAATGTCATAATATTTCAGATATAATATAAATCAATATGCTTAATTCTCTACTAGGGTACAATTTATCCATTCTTTTTATTTGCAGCATGCAAAAGATGCTTGAGGATTTTAAAATCCCTTACTATCCCAAATTGTTTGTCACTCAACTATTTCTATAGCTAGATGATACTTCTTGATTTTTGGCATATTAAAAGAGTAGTATTGTAGTTGAGAAGATTAAAAACAACGTTCTAGAAATATGTTATCTATTTTCCCACACATTTAACCAATTATCAAGGACTTACTGTTTTTCTTGATTTTATTCCCAGGAGTGCTAATGTACCTCCCTAGTTTTAGGTCCCTAAACTTTCCAGATTAATTGGCTCTAGTGGGCATTTCAAAGTTACTTACAGCACTTAAGTGAAGTTCTGTGTCTTCAAATACTCTCTATTTATCAACATCTGAGTCCTGATAGTCCATATTGGTAAATAAAAAACTCTCAAATAGGCACACTATGATATTTATAGATGAACTGGAAGTATTTAGCAGCATTCTTCATCTTGGAAAAGCTAAAATAATGAGATCTTTACTGAATATAGCTTCTAAAATGTGTCATTTAAGAGAAGGCTGACAAAAGAACTTTAGTAAATGCCACCAGTATAATAAAATCCAGGTTTAGAAAGGCATTATTTAAAATAAAACTCACCAGAATACATTTTAAAATAAATAAATGCATCAGCTTTTCAGCTTTGATATTTAAGCTGTAATATTCCAAAAATTAGAGAATATTAATGATTGTCTTCTAAAAATTACTATTGTTGAGGTGCTTGGATGGCTCAGTCGGTGGAGTACACAACTCTCAATCTCAGGATCATGAGTTCGGGCCCCATGCTGGATGTAGAGACTACTCACAAATAAAATCTTAAAAAAATAAACATAAAAAATAAAAATTACTATTCTGTATCTCCTGTCTTCTCCAGCTTTTACTATATTTAACATAATATTTCTAATCTTAAACTCTTTTGGGTTTCTTGGATCCAATTCCAATGTAGGGTGTGAGATGCCTACGAAATTCTCAGCCACTGGAAGAGTATCTGAGAATTCAAGTCAATTCTGATACTGTCTACCCAGAGACTGTATCAGTTTCCACAGGTTAAGGGTAAGTCTTACAACACTGTCCCTCACCCCTCACTTGAGACACCAGTCACAAGCCCTAAGCTGTTACCTGTGCTTCTGATCAACCAGCTACAGACTGGAGATTCCAAAGCCCCCCACGCTGTGTTCTTTTAATTTGATAGAGAGGCTCATAGAACTCAGGGAAACATTTACTTACATTTAAAGATTAAAAGACATGATGAAGGATATGCATCAACAGCTAGATGAAGAGATGCACAGGGAAAGGTATGGGGAAAGGGTGTGGAGCTCCCATGCCCTCTCCAGGAGCACCCTCCTCCTCCATCTCCATGTGCTCACCAATCGGGAGTTCTCTGAACCCAGTCCTTTGAGAGTTTATATTGAAGTTTCATTGCATAGTCATGACTGAGTCACCTGCAATTGTTGATTCACCTACAATTGTTGATTCAACCTCTAGCCCTTCTCCTTTCTCCTCCAATCTTTTAAATGGTTGGTGCCCCTGGCAACCAGCACCTTCTCTTTCTATCCCCCTTGGCTGGAGTCCAAAAAACAAAATATTTTTGAAATGAATGTAGGCATACATTTTTATGCATTTTTTAAACATTTTAAATGTTTATTTATTTTTGAGAGGTGGGGGGAGAGAGAGGCAAAGAGAGAGGGTGACTCCAAATCTAAAACAGGCTCTAGGCTCTGAGTCAGCACGGGGCCCCAATGCAGGGCTCGAATCCACTGGCTGAGAGATCATGACCTGAGCCAAAGTCCAGAGCATAACTGGCTGAGCCACCCAGGTACCCCGAATACAGGCATACATTCAAGTATTATAAAAATGCAAAATTTCTAATTTTTATATAGATCCTCATGATAAACAATCCATGCACTACAAGTAAAAACAAATCTCCATTTTCATTGAAATTTAAGCTTTTGGAAAATGACATTTAAGATACTTATTGATTCTTTGTTTTAAAAGTGAATTCTTTTGGGGCGCCCGCATGGCTCCGTCGGTTAAGCATCCGACTCTTGATTTCAACTCAGGTCATGATCTCATGGTTCATGAGAGAACACCATGTCAGGGTCTGAGGTGACAGCATGGAGCCTGCTTGGGATCCTCTCTCTCCTCTCTCTGCCCCTCCTGGATTTGTTCACTCTCAAAATAAGCATTCTAATTAATTAATTGGAGAAAGTTAACCCACACTTAAAAAAAATCAACTGTCTGCAAATACAATGTAGATGAGCCTCTTGAATTAATTAAACAGAAACTGAGCCTTCTCTTTCAAAAATATGAAAACAGGGAGTAAATAGAAATCAAGGATTAAGAAGTATAACAGATTAGTTAAGAGGCAACTATTAATATGTAAACAAATGTAACATTTGTTATGCTTAATCAGAACTGACTTGTTAAATACTTTCACAGTTTCTGTAAGCAGAAAGAATACTTAGAAAATGCAATTTGTATGGGGATTACATTGGCTACTAGCAAAAAACGAAGGGGAAATATTCATCATTATTTGCCACAACCAACTCCACCCACATATAATAAAACAAACAAATCTGGGCTGATATACTCTTAGATACATGACAGCCCTTTTTATAAACGGGAACATTATGTTTCTATAGAAAAGTGTTTAAATATGAATGTTTGAACTCAAGAAGTTAATATTAAATTAATTAATTCCCTGGACCATCTTGGAATGTCAAATATATGCCACGTACCATGTTACATAGTCAAGAGTATTCAATGTTATGACACAATGCTTGACCACTTATTTCCTAATAGAGATTACAGATAAGAAAAGGTTATTTCAACAAAGCAACCTAAGTGCTAAGACAGAGGTAGTTATAAGGATTTATAGAACCAACCAACATGTTAAGGAATCAGAAAAACTGTCTTAGTTCCCGGGAACACTGAAAGTTGGCTCAGTGAGTACAGGGAGATAACGTGTAAAAGGCTTGAAAGTGAAAAGAACACAGTGTTTAAGAACATTGCATGACTCCTAGCGTAGCTGTGAGAGTAAATGTGGGTGCCTGGCCAGTGGTGAAGCTGAAGATGTAAAAATCCAGGTAACTGAGGATTTGTTGGCTATGTTTATGAGTATGAACTTTATCTTAGGGGATATGGAAAGTTATTGGAAAATTTTACCACATTGTGATATTTCTGGTTCTAAAGATACCACTCTCCCTTTAATTTGAAGGATAGACTGAAAAGGGACAACTGCAAAAATATCAACAATTAGTTCTTGTTATAATTTTGTCAAGAGACAATGATAGCTTGAACTAAGGTAGTTGCGGTAGCTGAGAAGACAAAAAAGAATATGAAGAATGCTCAAGTTTCTACATTGGATAAGTTGGTAGGTGGTGTCTCATTTGCACTCACAGGATTTTACTTTATGGAGGTGGCTATATGACAAGAAGAGGCTTATGCCATTGAAAGAAGATTTTTATTACATTTCCTGAGAGGAAAGAGCTCACCACACCATGTACAGAAACATGGGAAAGAACCATATTTTGTTTAGGGCAGAAGCAGACAGAAGGAAAAAGCCTAGGCCAGAGGCTTTGTTAAGACCTCCATGGAAATGCAAGGCCAGGCAGAGTGCACAATGTTAAGATTGGCTAGTTTGAATAATCCCAGCAGGCTTTAGGAATGGTCTGCAATTCCCTGTCCCTGGGATGATTTAGGTCGGGGGAGATAGTGGCTTGGTATGTGTGAGGATTAAAAAAGGATGTGGTTGTGGTGACTCAGGCTTTGTTAGTTTGCATATCAAAAATGTGTTTATAGACATATTGTTATTATCTTTAGGAATTAGATAGCTCTGAGAGGTGCCCATGGTGGAAAAAAACCTCTCACCCCTGGTTTGTAAGGCACTCAAAGGCTATAGCATCAAGAATACAGTAAAGAAAATATAGTTGATATAATTGGTCTTTTGATGAATGGATGCCAAGTAGACGAATATAGAATCTACCAAAACACAAGACAGATTGTGGGGCCATTCACTGAACTCTGTATCATGGGAATAAAAACTGTTCATGAAAGGCAGTGAAGGTAGAAATGTTTACATTGGTGGTATTAGTGCTTTAAAACGGAGACGTCCAGTAGAAAGTTAGATGCATAGATCCAGAAATCAGAAGAGAAATATAGACTTCAGAGATGAATTTGGGAGTTATTAGCAAGAATTATTAGAAAGTCATTAGAGAGTTATCAGTGAGAGTAGGAGGTAGCTAAGTAGAAAGATGTCAACCGGAGGGCATCCATTACATGAAGGCAGGGGCCGAGGGCAGAATCCTATAGTTAAATACAATCCTTACTGCGACAAAGTACTAGACCAGAGGAATGTGAAATACTTTTTTGGGTATATTAGATATTTTGTAAATTGAATATTTTCTATGTTCAGCACCTAAGTCAGATCTATGAACAGTGAAAGTATATATTTGTTAAAGTCTAACAGAGAAGTTTTTGCTTTCCCTTTTTATCAGGCAAAAAAACACTTAATAAATTAAGGTTCCTGACAACACTGACTACTTAAAGGAAACCATCTGAGCACTTACCATTAAACAAGGTTACGTATAAGAAAAACTGTTAAATATATGTATATGTTTTTAAGAAATTTAGGGGCCCCTGGGTGGCTCACTTGGTTAAGTGTCCAACTCTTGATTTCAGCACAGGTCATGATCTCACAGTTCGTGAGATCGAACCCTGAGTCAAGCTCTGTGCTGAGAGCTGAGAGCCTGCTTGGGATTCTCTTCCTCTCTCTCCCTCACCCCAACTCACTCTCTCTCTCATTCAAAATAAATAAATAAAGATTAAAAATACTTTACAAATGAAATAACAAAAAAGAAATTTGAAAGGTGTTACAATAATTAACAGGCAAAATAAATCTGTCTCATATTTATAAGAAAGCTCAGTTGGTTTATCTTCTCAATAAACTAGAATATTATAAAGAGCTGCTCATGCTGAATTTTTTGAACTACACTTATAAGACAGTGTTTATATACATTGTATTTGGAAATTTTTCAAAGCTGTATCCCTAAAAATAATTTAAATCAATCACTCCTCTAGATATTCTTTGTCTGATGCAACTATAAATTAGCAGGATAATTTTTGTGAATAAACTTACATGTTTCTCTCTGCATATATTTCTCCATCTCGGAAAAATAAATTCACCTGATTTCACCTCAAACTGTGAGACTTTTGACTGAATCAATTTGATTTAGTTGTCCCAAGACACCCTTATGGAGATATTATAGTGCTTGACTAGTGCATGTAAATGAAAGAAGCCCAGTGCAGCTAGAATTTGGAAAGAAAAAAATAGTGGCTGTCATGATCCAGAGATCCTGAGAAATGGATAGATTAGATATATACTTAGGAGGCAGAAATGACAGATTGTATTGATGGATTTGATGTAGGAGTTGGAAGAGAAAAATATCCAAGATAACTTTCAATTTTCTGGGTTGAGCATCTAGGTAGATGGAATGTATTATCAATTTGGAGAAAACTGGATCATACACAGCTTCAGTGACTTAATTAACTTATTATTTCTATTTGAGACATATTATATGTGGACACTGCCAAGTACCTAAGGAAGATGCAAAGTATCTGTCTAGAGCTCAAAAGCAAGATCTATATGATATATAAATTGGAATTATTAACACATAGATACATCTATAGGAATATATGCTATTGAAATTATTGAGAAAACTGAACTTGCAGGAAAAAATGGTCTAGGATGAGTAGAACAGTATTATTGAAGAAGAAACTGAAAATTTGTTGGTAAGATAAAAACTTTTACTGAGATGTAAAGCAATACAATGAAAGCCAAGAGATGGAATGGTGCAAAACAGTACATTTTTTTCAATTAATTTAAACACGATTAAGAAGTTTAATAAGATTAAAGTTAAAAATACATATTTGCTTAATGGCAGGGAAGGCTGCGATTATTTGAGAAGTCGACTGTCCCTGAGATGCGGAGTCAGTGTGTTGTAGAAAACTTGGTAAGCTTGCAAATTAGAGGAAGAGTGAAAAGTTGGTGCAATGAATATTTTGAAAACACAGCAAACAGTACAATGAGATTCAGATGAATGTTGCTTTTGTTTTCCTTGCTGTTTTATGATTGGAAGTTACTGGGTCAAAGCTGGCTGTTAATTACAATGATGCTGAAAAAATTAATTATTGAACACTCCAGAGACAGTGTGGGAATAAACAATGGGAAAATTTCCCTAAGAAGGTAAAAGGGCATGTGATTTAAAATACAGGTGGAATGTTTGACCTTTGCTAGAAAGACAGATCTTTTCATGATTTTTTTTTTCTTTGGTAATAGAAAGGATAAGATGGGTACAAATATAAAATTGGCTTGTTCATCTGTGAAAGGTAAGGCTTCTACTAACTCAGTACATCATTAGGCAATTCTATCAGCTATTCTTAGTTATGTTCAGGGAGGAAGAGAAGGACCATTAGAGAACAATGTACAACATGGGGAATAGTCCGCAGAATGAGGAGGGGTAAAGGTAGTTATATGCATTTATATTACTGAGCACTTAATTAATGCCCCCAAAGAAAATGGCAATCATGAATTTATAATTTATAATCATAAATTTCTGTCAAGAACTGACACATTTTTTGCCTGGTTTTTCTCCACCAATGTTTAAATGCAGCATGGAAAAAAAAAATCACTGAAAATTTATCCATGGTTGAGGTTTGTTATGAGAACATGTTGGAAGGTGACTGGCGCTGGATGAGTGTATATATTTACAAGAAAATGTTTTATTTTATATTTTTCAATGTTTATTTCTTTTGAGAGAGAGAAGGAGCATGAGCAGGGGAGTAACAGAGAGAGAGGGAGAGAATCCTGCTTTCAACACACAGCTGGACACAGGGCTCAATCTCACATACCATGAGATTATGACCTGAGCCAAAATCAAAAGTCAGACACATAACCAACTGAGTCACCCAGACGTACCTATAAGAAAACATTTTAATCTTGGTGCACAACTGTAAGCTAGGTAATGAATGCAGAGAAGGTGAGATTCTTTTGATTCTTTTTTTTTTTTTTTAATGTTTTATTTATTTCTTGGAGAGAGAGAGTGAGACAGCGTGAGCAGGGGAGGGTCAGAGAGAGAGGGAGTCACAGACTGAAACAAGCTCCAGGCTCTGAGCTGGCAGTCAGCACAGAGCCCGACGCGGGGCTCGAACCCATGAACCGCGAGATCATGACCTAAGCGAAAGTTGGACGCTTAACCGACTAAGCCACCCAGGCGCCCCAGAAGGTGAGATTCTTGCAGGATTGGCACTTTTCGTGACAGTAAAGAATAGTTACTTGTTAAGCACTTGACCAAGTACAATGAAGGATTTATAGGATTTTAATGATACAGCTGGACATTTAAATATCTGAAATGGATTTTGGCATAGCTTTTTAATGGTAAAAATATTAAGAGGTTTACATAGGAATGAGTAGCTAAGGTAGATGTAGAAATGAGAACATTAAAAAGCTGAGACTCAACGGCTGATGGAGGACCATACAAAGGTGATGTGAGGACATTGATGTGATGACAAAGACTGTGAGCAAGGAGAGAAAGTTGAAGCTTTCAGGGAATAACATAAAATTCAGTGAAGTTAGTATAGGAGGTTCCTCTGGGATCACAAAAATACAGAAGCACTACATAACACAGGTGTTATGTTCCAGTGTCATTTTTTTCTGACAGTAACTGGATGTCCTACAGTCCAATTCACTTTTGACAGTAACTATCCAGAGTTAGCATCCAATCCTGAGAGTAAAAGGCAAGTCCTTAAATTCTGACACTATCTACTGACAGTTTGTACCAGATCCCACAGGCTGGGAATCCCAGTTCCCAACAAGACTCTTCTTACTTCAGACACAAGACCTGAATGGGGTCCTCAGCCTACCCACACCTACTCCAGACTGGGCTACAAAGTTTGATAATATGCTAGAATGGGTCACAGAACTATAGGCACAGTTTTATTATAAAGGATATAACTCAAAAGAGACACATAGATCAAAGTTTTGGGGGGATGGGGAGAAATGCAGGAGTTTCTTTCCTGTGCAATCAGGGGAAGCCACCCTCCCAGCACATAAATATATTCACCAGCCAGGAAGCACTTTGAGTTTTGTGGTTCTGAGTTTTTCTCATGGTTTCATTACATAGGCATGATTGATTAAATCATTGACCAAGTGAGGGACTCAATCTCCCTTTCCTAGAGGCTAAAGGGATCTCAAATCATATGGTTAGTTTTTCTTGAGACCATCTCCCATCTTGAAGTGGGGGGTTCCACCAGAAGTCACCTCCTTAGGATAACAAAGATATTCCTACAACTAAGGAAATTGAGAGTTTTTTGAAGTTCTGCATCAGGCACAAACACCTGTGTGTGTGTATGAGAGAGTGTGTGTGTGTGTGTGTGTGGGGTGTGTGGGTGTGTGTGTGGGTGGGTGTGGGTGTACCTCAAGAGGAGAATGTATGCAATGGTTTTTTGTTTTGTTTTTATTCTTTTACAAATGTCAGTCATAAGATGAACTCTTTGGGGACAAATATGCTTTATTTAATACAATTCAGCAGTATAACACTACTGCAATTTCCCAGCAATCTTGCCATTCTTGTGTATAAATTCTGTGATATGAACTAAGTAATAATATCAAGTAAATTTTCTCCTTTGAATGAGAAAGGAAATCACATTTATTGATCATTAAGTGAAGGAATTTGCAAGTGCTGGCTCAGAGAATCTTCAATAGAAATTTATGTGGGTAGAAATTTAGATTCAAAGAGGTAAAATTAATATGTAATCATCATGAATTAGGTTTATATCTGACCCCAAATGCTATACTCTTCCCATTAGCTCTCTACACTGACACATAGTAGAATAATTAATGGGCATTTTTAAAATAAAAATTTTCTAGGAGAAATTCTCATGTTATTTCTAACATGCTCCACAGTGGTTGCATATGCAGCTGTTTCCCACAGGCCCCCATAATCCAAAACATTGAAACTTTTCCTTAGCAAACATTCAAAGTAGAAAGTATCTTATCCTGATTTCTGCTTCTTCCATGTATCTTTAGATTCAATTTCATAATAGTGGCTAACAGTATGGTACAATAGGCCCAATTACATGAATAGTAATTCAAAGTATATATAATATATATAGTTAGTGTGTATATATATATAAGTATATTTTGTAAAGTGTATATATACATATATACACATAGTAAGAACTTCAGACAAAAATATGTTTTTAGTAAAACAAATAGTATTCATTCTTATTTTGTTACATGTTGTTATTACATTTTCCTCTATCATTTGCATTAGTTTTAGCACTCTTAAAATATTTTGTCTTTAAATCATTAAGTTCTGGTTAGTGGGAATAAACAAGAGATGTCTGACCTACGGAATTTGACTTTTACAGATATTTGTTCCTTTTTATGTTCCTGATAATCATGAAGGTTTCTAAAAATTTCCCTGGCAATTGGTTTTTTCCATGTTGTCCTACTATGATCCAGTAATACAAATTTTGGTGTCTTTTACTAAGAAAAATTTCCTTTGGAATTTTCTCTAGGATCACTGGAATCCCTCTAGAATTGCCACCTGGGGATTTTCCTGTGGTAAGTAGTTCATGGGCCTTGCCACCAGTTTATATGCTTAAAAAAATGAACAGTGACTGATGATGCAAGATTCACACTGAGTTAGTACTTGCAATCTCTCAGCTATATGCTCTGCCTTAAGTCATATAAACCACATAACAACTCACTGGAAATTGCTGGGGGATTAAAATAAAATATAACTAGACAGTGGTTTTGCAAAGGAAGCTTTCCTTTTTAGACATGAGAACCACTCCAGCCCTTGTAGCTCCAATGCTATGGCTCTTTCTTCCCTTAAGGCATGACATAATTCCTACTACCGCCTCACCTGCCCTTCCCCCACTCCACTGTCAGCTTCATAACCCCAGTGCAGGTTCACAAAAAAATGACAAGATTTGGGGGACACCTGGATGGCTCACTCGGTTAAGCATCTGACTTCAGCTTAGGTGAAGATCTCATGGTTCATGGATTGAAGCCCTGTATTTGGCTTTGTGCTGACAGCTCAGAGCCCAGAGCCTGATTCAGATTCTCTCTCTCTTTCTCTCTGCCCTTCCCCTGCTCATGCTCTGTCTCTCTCTCTCTCAAAAAAATAAATAAACATTAAAAAATTTAAAAATGACAAGGTTTGTACTTTCCTCGGGCTCTTGGCTAATCAGATGATTCTTGATGAGAAGTTATATCGCCTGAAAGCTTGCTTTGAATGTTTTACTATTTCTGTAATCCCCTGAGAGTTTTGCTGCCATTTCTTTCCTGGGATGATACGTAACTTACTGCATCATGGCTGCTTATAAAATGATGATAAAAACACTGCCAAGTTGCAGTGCACTCTTTAATAAACTACTTATTTAATAGGTATCTCATTGCTGGAATTGCTCCAACATTTATGTAGCATTTTACAGTCTGAAACAGAATTTTTTACCATAATGAAGAACCAAATGCTTCTAGGACTTTATGGAAATGGTTGGAGGGGAAAATTTTTAAATATTGAATATAATTTTTTTCTCTAGAAATGTTATTTATAGACTCAATCTCTTAGGTTTCTAAAAATTAAACATGATACCCAGAAATGCACTGGTTATAATACAAAATAACATATATTCTAAATATTATTTAATTAAGCCATTAAAACCATTTTCTGCAATGATTGACATGGAACAGCCATGTGTTTAATACTCTAAACATACAGACAATGTAAACAGTAATCTCAGGTATTCTTCTGTCTAGGGTGGCATCCACTTAATGAGACAATATGTTTAACAGAAAACATTTAGGAAATTAGCATTTAGATATTCACAATTAATACAATCAGTATCACCAATAATTAGCAACCATTTATTGATCACATAATACACGTGTGATAGCAAGCAAACTGAGGCAAACAGGTGCAGGAGCTTCCTAAGCTACTTTTATGAAGAAGAAGGTGTATTACTAGAGATAATGTTTGGGATGGTAACTTTCTGATTCCTTAGCTAACTGACTGCACTAAATTTTGATCTGAGTGTGTCATTCTGGAGACCTATCATAGAGTCTATGCTTCTAACCACTCAACATTAAAAAAAACCCCACATTCTTTTAATGTTTATTTTATTTTTGAGAGAGAGACACACACAACATGAGCTGGGTAAGGGGCAGAGAGAGAGAGAGAGAGAGAGAGAGAGAGAGGAGGGAGGGAGGAAGACACAGAATCTGAAGCAGGCTCGAGGCTCTGAGCTGTCAGCACAGAACCCAACACAGGGCTTGAACCCACAGACCATAAGATCATGACCTGAAGTCAGATGCTTAACCAACTGAGCCACACAGGTGCCCCTCCCTCAACATTTTTTAAAAATAAATGAATTCCTTGTATTAAACTGATACATAAAATAGCTGTGATAGTATCTGTTAACAACTGAATTATGAATGAAGAGGGTTCAAATTATTTTTAATCATATAACCAAGTTCTAAAATTATTAATCATCAATGTTATATTTCCCTGTCCCTTTTCTATTGTTCCAAATATCCTTTGTATCATGCCAGAAAAATTTTTGATTACGGTAGAAAAAAAATGTTTTCCATACTGTAATTTTGACTAACCATATATTTTAAGTATTTCCTATGCCACATAAAGTTTTAAAAATTAGTGCTCCTATCATTTTTTTAGTATAATGGACATTTATCAATCTTTGTGTAATTGAAATCCAAATATTATTTCTATTTTTGTGGAAATTCCCAACTGTCACTCTAAGAGAGAATCAGGAATGTCCCTCAACCACAAAATCCAAAGTACCTGTTTGGTCTTCATTGTCCCTAGTCGTCCAATCCTTAGTGCATAATTTAGGCTCCACTAAAATTGTGCACTCGTCCAAGTCCTTTAAGCTTTCACGAAGTAGGTAAAAACTATGAGGCGAATTGAGATATTACTTATCACTCAAAAAGTAGTGTCATATTCCTGTTGATAATGGAGCCAACAGGATCATTCTAAACAGAATAGTACTATGATATCACTTTTGCTTAATCTTCTTAATACCTGCTCACCCTAAGCTCCTGCCTGTTTTCCAATCCTGTTCATTGTGTTTTCCTTCAATTCTCTATATTAACAGATATCTTTCTAATGGAGTTCTTTTCCTCTTACCCAGTGTCCATTTGTAATATTTGCAATTTAAATTAATAATCAATGCATTTGGGGTGAAGAAAACATTTTTAAAAAATGTTTATTACTTGTGAGAGAGAGAGAGAACACATGCTCACAAGCAGAGGAGGGGCAGAGAGTGAGGAGACAGAGGATCTGAAGCAGGCTCCTTGCTGACAGAAGAGAGCCCACTGTGGGGCTCAAACTCACAAACCAGGCAGAACTCAAAAGGCTTAGTCCACTGACCCACCCAGGCACAGTGAAGAACAGCAAAGATTCCACAGGAAATGGAGGGCCAGGAAACAATTACTTGGCAAACTTAAGTAGGAATTCGCTAGCTATATTTTAACACCATTAATTGGGCTAGACTTATTTAATGTAAATACATTCATATTCGGTTAAAATGTACCAGTTGATCCATATGTATACCATTTATAGGAGAAAAAAATGTTAAACAAAAAATAGATGCATTAAAAGCTAATGGATAGGAAAGATTTTCCATGGAGTTTAAGCTTCAATAATGGCAAAAACATTAAAAAAATTTTTTTTTAATGTTTATTTATTTCTGAGAGAGAGACAGCATGAGCAGGGGAGGGTCAGAGAGAGGGAGACACAGAAACTGAAGCAGGCTCCAGGCTGTGAGCTACCTGTCAGCACAGAACCCGACACGGGGCTCGAACCCACGGACCATGAGATCATGACCTGAGCCGAAGTCGGAAGCTTAACTGACTGAGCCACCCAGGTGCCCCAAAACATTTTTTGTTAGAGCCATCATTCTACGTTATAATGTAGAATGTACATATAATGTGAGGTTAATGTCAACTCTAACTCATGGTTACGGCATTATGTGTTATGTGTATTAATGTTCTAGTGAAGGCAAATATAAAATCATGAACACTAGTCTTAATATTGGTCAAAACCAAATTAAGCGGAAAAATCATTAAATGAACTATATATTGCCATTTTGTAGTAATAAATATTAAAATCTCCAATGAGTATATAACTATTAAAATCATATTAAAATATTTNGCATAAAATAATTACTAGAATGCTAAATTTTATAAACATACATTTTTATAAAGATTAAGCAGAAATATTCAATTTTAAAACAAACATTTCTAATTGATTATATAAAATATATAAATTATACATATATATTTCAGACCATTCAAGTGGTTGTATAATGTTAACAGCAAAGAATACTAAAAATGCCAAATTAACTCTAAGTCAGAAAATGAGTATTCAATTCTGAGAGACTTAACTGTGAAACTCATGAAACATGGAGAGTCAGAGACCATGGATGTCAAGATCCTAATGATGAGAGAACACAGGTAATGTCACTCATAAAAAGAAAGGTCAACTCTCAATGAGAAAATATTGATAATTGGTAAATCAGAACACAGCCAACTGAAAATTGAAAAGGAAGACACTTAAATGTGGGCAAGATTCAAGACATAGATCTTAGAAAGGTGCCAATTCTAAGCAAGAAGACATAGGGACAATTTAGAGATCTAATGGTAAAAGGAACAAAGAATTTGTAAGCAAAAAAATAAGGGTTCTGGGAAAAATGCTGTTGATGTTTTGATAGAAATTGTATTAAATGTGTAGATTGTTTTGGGTAGTTTACACATTTTAACAATATTTGTTCTTCTAATCCAGAAGCATGGAAAGCTTTCCTCTCTTTTTGTGTCCTCTTCAGTTTCTTTCATCAGCATTTTATAGTTTTCAGAGCACAGGTCTTTCATGTCTTTGCTAGGTTTATTCCTAGATATCTTAATGTTTTTTTGGTACAACTAAAAATGGGATTGATTCCTTAATTTCTCTTTCTGCTGCTTCATTGTTGATGAGTATAAATGCAAGAGATTTCCTTATGTTGATTTTGTATCCTGCAAGTTCACTGAATTTGTTGGCGGAGTCTTTGGGGTTTTCGATATAGAATATCATATCATCCTAAATAGTGAAAATTTGACTTCTGTGCCAATTTGGATGCCTTTTTTTTGGGGGGGGGGGGGTGGGGGGAATCCCTCTCTGGTTTTTGTATCAGGGCAATGCTGGACTCGCAGAATGAATTTGGAAGTTTGTCTTCCTTTTTTAAAAATAATTTTATAAATTTATTAATTTTTGAATAATGTGAGAAAAATAGGTATTAACGTTTCTTTTAATGTTTGGTAGAATTCACCTGTGAAGCCATATGGCCTGGGACTTCTGTTTGTGGGAAATTTTTTTATTATTGACTCAATATTTTGCTGGTTATCAGCCCACTCAAGTTTTCTATTTCTTTCTGTTTCAGTTTAGTAGTTTATATGTTTGTAGGAATTTATTCATTCCTTCTAGGTTGTCCAATATGCTGGCATATAGCTTTTCATAACATTCTCTATAATTGTTTCTATTTCTGTGGTGTTGGTTGTTATTTCTCCTGCCTCATTTGTGACTTCATTTGTTTGGGTTCTTTCTTTTTTCTTTTTGATAAGTCTGTCTAAAGGTTTATCAATTTTATTAATTTTCCAAAGAACCAGCTTCTGGTTTCATTGATCAGCTCTATTTTTTGTTTGTTTGCTTATTTCTATAACATTTACTTCTGCTCTATCTTTATCATTTCCTTCCTACTCTTGGCTTTAGTCTTTTTTGTTGATCTTCTGGCTACTTTAGGTTTAAAGTTAAGTTATTTATTTGAAATTTTTCTTGCTTCTTGAAGTAGACCTATATATTTTCCTTTTAGGACCACTTATGCTGCGTCTCAAAGGTTGTGGACCATTGGGTTTTTATTTTTACTTGTTTCCATGTATTGTTTTAAATTTCTTATTTGATTTCCTGGTTGACCCATTCATTCTTGAGTAGTATGTTGTTCACCCTCCATGTATCTGTGGTCTTACCAAATTTGTACTGAACCACAAAAGACCCTGAATAGCCAAAGAAACCTTGAAAAAGAAAAGCAAAGCTGGAGGCATCACAATTCTGGACTTCTAGCTATATTGCATATAAGGGGTATGCAAACAGCTTACGTATGCAAAACAGTATGGTATTGGGATAAAATACACATATCAAGAGAATAGAAAAGAAAATCCAGAAATGGACCTACAACGATATGTTCAATTAATCTTTGATAAAGCAGGAAAGAATATTCAGTGGGAGAAGACAGTCTCTTCAACAAATGGTATTGGGAAAACTGGACAGCAACATGTAAAAGGAAGAAACTGAACCACTTTCTAACACCATACACAAAAATAAATTAAAAATGGATTAAAGACCTAACTGTGAGACTTGAAACAATAAAGATCCTAGAGAAGAACACAGGCAATAATCTTTTTGACATCAGCCATAGTAACTTCTTTCTAGATATGTGTCCTGAGGCTAGAGAAACAAAAGCAAAAATGAACTATTGGAACTTCATCAAATATAAAAAGCTTCTGCACAGAGAAGAGAACAATGAACAAAACTAAAAGGCAACCTAGGAATGGAAGAATATATTGCAAATGACATATCTGATAAAAGGT
The DNA here is from genome assembly GCF_008692635.1 of Crocuta crocuta. Taxonomy (NCBI): domain Eukaryota; kingdom Metazoa; phylum Chordata; class Mammalia; order Carnivora; family Hyaenidae; genus Crocuta; species Crocuta crocuta. Next base: position 103,783 of record NW_027530222.1, on the reverse strand, counting down.
TACTACCCAAAATATGTAAAGAACTTATAAACCTCAAATGAAAAATCACAAATAATCCAATTTAAATATAGGCAGAAAACATGAGCAGAATTTTTCCAAAGAAGACATCCAGATGGCCAACAGACACATGAGAAGATATTCAACATTAGTTATCATCAGGGAAATACAGATCAAAACTAAGATGAGATACCACCTCACATCTGTCAGAATGGCTAAAATCAACTACACAAGAAACAGTAGGTATTGGTGAGGATGTGGAGAAAGAGAAACCCTCTTACACTGTTGGTGGAAGTGCAAATTGGTGCAGCCATTCTGGAAAACAATATGGAGGTTCTTCAAAATTTGAAAATAGAAGTACCCTACAATCCAGGAAATGTACTACTAGGTATTTACCCAAAGAATACAAAAATACTAATTCAAAGGGATGCATGCATCCTCATGTTTATAGCAGCATTATCTACAATAGTGAAGTTGTGGAGGTGAAGTTGTGGAAACATTCCAAGTGTCCATCAATGGATGAATGGATAAAGAAAAAGTGGCATATATATAATGGAATATTACCTAGCCATAAAAAAGGAGCTAGAGAGTATTATGTTAAGTTAAATAAATCTATCAGAGAGACAAAATCCATATGATTTCACTCATATGTGAAATTTAAGAAATAAAACAAATAAGCAAAGAAGAAAAAAGAGAAAGAGAAACCAAGAAACAGACTTTTAACTATAGGGACCAAAGTGATGGTTACCAGAGGAGAGGTGGGTAGGGCAAGGGTCAAATAGGTGACGGGGATTAAAGAGTGCATTTTTTGTAATGAGCACTGGGTGCTGTATGGAAGTGTTCAATCACTATATTGTACACCTGGAATGAACACTACACTGTGTGTTAAGTAACTGGAGTCTAAACAAAAACATTTTTTAAAAAGACAAAAAAAAAAAAAGGCAAGAAACAAGAAGTATTAACAAAGGTGTGGAGGAAAGGGACCCCTAGTACACTACTAATGGTAATGTAAACTGGTAGATGCTTAGGGAATCCCTCAAAAAACTAATAGGGCTTCCCTATGACCCAGCAATCTGACTTCTGGGTATGTTTCCAAAGGAAATGACATAAGGATCATGAAGAGATCTCTGCACTACCACGTTCACTGCAACACTATTCACAATAGACAACATAGGGAAACGACTTAAATATTGAAGAAAAGAAGAAACATTAAGGCTATATGAGAAATAAAAGAAAATGATCAAATTATCAATTCTTCTCCACCAAAAAAGTCACTGATTGAATAAAAGCAGCCATTTATTCTATCAGGAGAGGTATTCTGAAGCACTAAATCTAATCATTATCTCAAAGCTCTTACATTCCTCTACATATAACTATTACAGTTTATTTGAAAGAATAACATTACAAAATAACAAATATTACAAATTATATTCTCAGATTGCTAACATAGGAAAGAACGTACGAAATAACAATTGAAATATTTCAACTAGGAAATAACGGACTTTCCCAAACCACATAAAACAGAAAACTAATAAGACATGCACTTTAATTCGAGCCAACATTAAAACAGCATTTACAAATTTTTTAAAAAAGCAATAACAAAATCCTGAATCATAAATTGAAAACCTAGAAACTGTGTTTTTAAAAGAGTGTGTCAAAGGAGTTGAACAAATTCAGAAAAGTTATTGATATAACGGTGAAATCACTTGAGAAATAAAGGTTAATTAACATGGTACCAAAAGGAGAGGGATTTAAAGTAAAATTCAGTATGTGTGATTGTGAATTGCCTGAAAATTATCTCCAGAATAATATTCAGAGAAAAAAATGAATTAATATTAAAAATAATAATTCAGTAATATTTCCCAGGATATAAATAAGACCAAATTTTATTGAAAAGTTCACTACACATCATGGAATTATTGACCTAAAACTCCAACTCAAGAAATACTGTGATAAAGCTCCTCAGGCTTTAAAAATAAAAGGAAAGAGAATCTCCAGGTCTCCAGGAATTATGAAAAAGACACTTACAAAAGACAATAAACAAACAAACTAAAACTGCAAAAGCAACATACAATAAAAATATACACTAGAATACCATTTCTAGGAAGCTCAACAAAAGCAAGTGTGAGCAGTTTGTCATATCCATCCAATTGTGTCTTAAATATCAAGGTTGTAAAAATATTCTTATATATGGAAGACCTTATGGAATATTGCAAATGAACTCTTCTTGAGGAATCTACTAAAAGATGAGCTGCATCCCACCAAGTGATAAGTGGGAAACTTCAGAAAATGGTTACAGCAATACTGAACATACTTAACTGTAGATCTAAGAACAAATCATAAGTGGGAAAAGGTTGTAAGAGTAGTATGTTTGTGTTCTGAAAGAAAAAAAAACAAGCAAATAAAATGTTGGAGGAAGAATGTAATTGTCACAATGGTAGCAGTTGGTAGTCAGAGAATCCTCATCTGAGAACTCAAACAATAATAGATGGTTAAATAAAAAGAAAGGAGATGTAAGGATATTTAAATGAATACTATTACAAAGGGAACCATGTGAACAAAAAGTAAAAATCTTCAAAGATTTAAAATAGGGAAAAAAAGACCACATAGACATGTAGATGCAACAAAATATTATTATACTATAAACGTTATACTTTTATATTATTAAGTAATATAAGAAGTTGAAACCAAATATCAGATATAACAATATATGTGAATGTGCCTAAGTCAGTTATTTTGAAAAACACAAATGGTTTCAGTTTATCTCACAAAGCAACATCCAAATCTATGCAATTTAAAATAGACATATCTAAAACTATGACTCTAAGGACCTAAACATGAAAGATGAGAAAGGTATAATAGGAAAACACAAAAATTAAGAAAGTAGGAGTTAGAAATCTTTTATTAGACAAACTATAACTCAGAGAAAAAACATTAAATGCAGCAACCATAAATTTACTATAATGATAAAAACAACAATTTGCTTCCATATAGTTTACATTAAAGGGATATAAGATAGAAACACACTTATTATGGGAGATTTAATTGTGTGGCATTAATTGTGTGGCCACTATAAGTCAACTGAAAAAGCATTAAACAAGAGGTAGGAGATCTCAACATAATCAATAAGGTAAATGTATGTGTAACTATATGTGTCTTAATGTTAGAAAACATACCTTTTTATATGGACAGATAGAATATTCATAAATGAATCATACATTAGATCAGAAGAAAGCACCATTTAATCCTATAAAGCAGAAAATAATACAGATAGTGGTATTTTCACAATTCAACAAAACTAAAATTTAATGAAACATTTTAAAAGATACTTACTTTGGGAATTTTTAAAATGGAAAGCTTTATTTTATTTTTATGAAAGTAATAATAAACTAGAAGCCCAGGATGGCAGGAAAGAAAAAATACCACTACCTGACTTAAAGTTTTGTTGTAAGGTATGAATAATGCAAAGCAGTGAAAGGATTACACAAAAACATTTAAAATGATTGCTATCATTTAATATATTTTATTTATGAAAAATTGACTTCCAGTTTTAGCTCTGACATTAAAGGTTCTTAGAAGTTGTAAATCCCATCCTTAAAACAAGAAAAAAGCTAGCAACATGGAAATCAATGTTTCCTCTTCAACTATTAGAGAACTGACCTTACAGAGAAAACCAATACCCTAAAATCTGTAGGGACCAGCAAATACAAAGAACCATAGCTAAGGTTCAGTGGTCTGGAACAGAAGACAGTGGAACCATTAACTGGTAGAAACTGTTAAATGGTAATTTTGACAAATTGCTGATGGCTGAATGTGAATTAACGTGAGGCTAAGAAACTCCTAAAAGCCAGTCGTTGGAGGCCCCACTCTTAAGTGGGTTTTATATCCCAGAACCTCATCAGGTTCTCACAGTGAAAATCCTAGAAAATCTCCATCATGTTCTGGCATGTTGAGAGGAAAAAATAACCATTCTGAAATATAGTTTCACTCCGAATAACACAGAGCCACTCATCAGGGAAAAAGATAACCAGAGTCTTACCCCACAAAGGAGGAAGGGCTTTTTCCCAGCTCCACGTCTCTCTCTTTTTTCTCAGCTCCACGTCTCTCTCTTCTTGTCTTCCATAACAAAAATTCGTAAGAAACACTTCTGAGGGTCACAGACCAGGAAAACAGGCCCACTGAAAGATTAAGATTTAATAATAAAATTATAGGACACTTTCCCTCTCACTCCATCACACAAGATGCCAGAGTATTAAGTGCAGATTACAGCTGAAATTGCTGTAAAATATAGGCTACATTTAAGGAGTAGTTCTTAAGGAAATCCAAAGACAGCAGGGGAGACAAAAACAAAGATACTAGAGGAATTTGAAGTCCATGGCACCAATATCTGTAACATTAAGGACAGTCCAAATACTAGTTATACTAGCATAAAACTTCACACTAAATGTTTTTTGCCTCAATATCTATAACCTAATACGTAATATCTGAATTTCAATTAAAAAGCATAAGGCATGTTAAATGGCTGGAGAAAACACAATTGGGAGGGACAAAACATCAAAATCAGACTCAGATATGGCACAGATAATCACAATGATCATACAGGAAATGCAGAATGACTGTAAAAAATATATGTTACTGGTTTCAACAGAAAAAGAAGACAAAATGCATGAGATTGGGTAATATTGCTGGAGATACAGAAGTTCAAAGAAATAGCCAAAAGATATAACCCACAACAACCCCCTGCTTAGGATTCTCTCTCCCTCTCTCTCTGCCCCTTGCCTGCTCACTCCCTCTCTCTCAAAATAAATAAATAAACAATTAAAAACAAAAGTCAGTGTGAAATATACAAAGGTCTAACTTAAAAAAAGGTCTCAGGAGAGTGAAAACAATGTTTTGAAATATATGAAAATAAAACATTTATATTTGTGGTATGCAGTAAAAACAGATTAGAAGAAACATTATAGTGCTAAATGCATATTTTAGAAGAGAACACTCAAATAATCTAAGCTTCTATCTCAGAAAACTAGGGAAGCAGGATTTAATCTTGCTTAAAGCAAACAGAAAAAAAATTAAATTTTAAAATTTAGAGCAGAAATCAATTAACTTGAAACCAAGAAAATAACAGAAAAAATTTAAAGAAAAGAAGATTATTCACTGAAAGAGTAAATCTCTAGCCAGGATAATCAAAGAAAAAAGAAAAAAAAGACATAAAATACCTATATATAATCTTCTGGACATTAAAAGCCTAATAAAGGGTATTATTGAGTGCAAGGGTCCCTCCAGAAAAATTCATACATTGAAGCGTGGATCCCCCATGTAATAATGTTACAAGATGGGGCCTTTGGGAGGTAGTTAAGTTTAGATGAAATCATGAGGATGGAGTTTTCACGATAGGGTTCATTAGCCTATAAGAAGAGACAAGAGATCTTGCTCTTCCCTTTCTTGATCACATGAGGATACAGCAAGAAGGTATTTGTCAGCAATCCAAAGAGGGTCCTCTTCAGACACCAATATCTGCCAGCACTTCCACTTTGTTCTTTCCAGCTTCCAGAACTGCTTAAGTCACCCAGTCTATAGTACCTTGCTATAGCATCTCAAATTGACTAAGACAAAGAGGTACCATGACTAATTTTATTACCACAAATTTGGTGACTTAGATGAAATATACAAATTACCTGAAAGATGCAAACTTACAAAAGTCAAACAAGGTGAAATAGATAATCTCATTAGACCCATCTATGTTAACAACACTGAATAAAAGCCTTCCAAAAGAGAAAGTATCAGGAAAGAATGAAAGGAAGAAAGTATAAAGGAGAAATATCAACTTTTCATAATCTTTATCAGGAAAAAGAAACATAGGAACACCTCATAATTCTTTTCACAAGGTCAATCTTTTCCTAATACTGAAACTATATAAAGCCATTACTAGACAGGAGAATTATTGACAAAATAATGTTAGAGTTTATATAGAGAGGCAAAAGACCTATAATACCCAATACAGTACTAAAGAAGAACAAGTTTAGAATATTATCTGGGTTCAAGACTTATTATAAAGCTACAATAAATAAGAGAGTAACGTATTGGTAAAAGAATAAACACAAAGACCAACAGAATGAAATAGAGTGCCCAGAAATAGACCTAAATATCATCAACTATCTTTGAAACAGGAGCTAAGAAAATTCACTAGGACAAAGATATTCTTTTCAACAAATAATGCTGGAACAATTAGACTTGTAGATGGAAAATATATCCATATCTATATTTATATCTAGACACAGACTTCACAACATTATGACAGTAACCTCAAAAAGGATGACAGACCTAACTGTAAAACTCAAAACTATAAAACTTCTAGAAAACAAAAAAAAGGAGAAAAGCTGGATGACCCTGGATTTGGTGATGACTTTTTAAATACAATACCAAGAGCATAATCAATGAAAGAAAACATTGAGAAGTTGGACTTACTAAAATTAAAATTGTCTTCCCTGCCTACAGATACTAGTAAGGGAATGAAAAGGGAAGAGAGCCACAAACAACAAGAAAGTATTTATAAAACACATATCTGATAAAATACTTTAATCCAAAACATACAAATATCTCTTGAAGCTTACCATTAAAAAAATTTGGAAAGTAAGCAAAAGATCTGAAGAGACACTTTATCAAATAATAATATACAGAATAAAAAGCATATTAAAAGATTCTTAGCATCATTTGTCATAATGGAAGTGTAAATCAAAACAAGATAGCACCACAGAACTATCTGAATTGTTTTAAAAACAAACAAACAAACAAACAAACAAAAACCCTAGAAAAGCTGGTAATTCCAAATGATGGTGAGGATGCAGACAAAAGAAATTCTAATTCATTGCTAGAGGGAGTACAAAATGATACTGCCACACTGGAAAACAGTTCAGCAGTTTCTTAAAAAGCTAAACGTTTCTTAAAAAGCTAAACATAGTTACCCCATGCTACACATCAACTACATTCTCAGGTAACACTCAGCTGATCTGAAAATTTGTTTCTACACAAAGTCCTGCACATGATGTTTATACCAGCTTTATTCATAACTGCAAAAAAAAAAAAAAAGAAAGAAAGCATCCAATGCCTCCTTTAGTAGATGAATATATTAATAAACTGGGGTACATCCAAACAAAGGAATATAATTCAGCAGTAAAAAGAAATGGTCTACCAAGCACTGAAAAGATACTGATGAACCTTTAATGTGAAATGCTGTCTGAAGCAAGTCTAAAAAGGCTACATACTGTATGATACCATTTATATAAAATCGTACGAAAGGGAAAACCATGAACATGGTGAAAACGATCAATGGCTGACAGGTATGGGAGGGTTGAACAGGTGAAGCACAAGGGATTTTTTTAGGGCTATGAAACTATTCCACATGATACTGTAATGGTGGATACACAACATTATACATTTGTCAAAAGCAATAGAATTTTATAGAACAAAAAAATAATTCTAAAGGTCTTCAAACTTTAGCAAGTCGTTTCAGGAGGCAGAGGTATCCCAGAAAAGAATGTAGAAAGTGATGACAATCTCACTACAGTTGATCTTTAAGATATTAACCTTATGACTGTACCATAAAAATTATTTAGGATCTTTAGGATCTTATCTCCTTTTTTCCTCTGTCCTTGGAGAAACTGATTTTCTTTTACATTATTAATTCTTTACAAGCTTGACAGATTTCTCCTGCATGAATGTGGGAAAATAGCACATTGCTCCTTGAGAGATAAAAAGAGTAGTTCTATAAATTTTATGGTAATTCTCTATTGTCCTCTTCTATTGTTCTATGTTTGCAATTTATAAGATCCAATAATTAGTTACGCCTTACTACTATTTAAGTTTACTCATTAACAATTTGAAAAGTATTCTCATGATTCTTTCCATTTTAATTTTCTTGTGGATGTTTTATATTGCCATTTCTATTTTGTGTCTATTTCTCTTCATTCAGTTAAGACTGTCTTGATGAATTTTCTCTTTGTTTTTCAAAGTAATAGCTCTTAGATTTATATGCTCCACCATATTCTACTTTATTTCATTAATTGGTTTTTCCCAATTAGGTTTCTTTTCTACCTGAATTACTAATTTAAGGTGGATGTTTCACTTATTATAGTACTGTTTTTTTAAATAATATATATTGTTTTTTAATACTATAATGTTTAATAGTATTTATTTTACATTGAGCTTTGTCTTAATAGTATCCCATAGGTTTTATAATGAAGACATTTTTTTTTACTGCTTTTAAATCAAATAGTATTTAGATTTAATCTTCTTAAAACAACAATTTTCAAAGTTTATTTAAAGTTTTAAAGTTTTATTTAAAGTTTATTTTGAGAAACAGGGAGAAAGAAAGAGAGTGTGCTAGGGGTGGGGCAGAGAGAGAGAGAAAGAGAGAATCCCAGGCAGGCCCACACTGTCAGCACAGGGCCTGACGTTGGCTCTGTCCCACGAACCATGAGATCATGACCTAGGTCAAAACCAGGAATCAGATGTTTAACCAAATGAGCCCCTCAAGCCCCCCAAGACAATATTTGTTAAGCAATTTTTTAACATCTGATATGGCACTATTTCTTTTATACTTCTATTAGTAATTTCCACATTTAACTAAAATTAAGAACATCTCCTATACAATTTAAGTTTTAGGAATTTTTTGAAAATATTCTTTATGGCTGAATATATACTCAATTTTGAGAATGGTTTTTAATTTTAGAATATAGAGTTTGATAAACAAAACTTATATTTATTTTATGACTTATGCAATTTAGTTATTCTGTATTTTTTATATATGTTGGTGTAAGTTATCACTAGATAAGAAACAAATTAGTCTTTTGATTTACATTGCTCTGTTAATTACCTGTAGCTTGTGCCTTATAATTTTGATTATATATTTGTGCATACATATTAATGATTGGATACTACATTTGGAATTACATACGATCTTCTTTTAACACATTTCCTTTGGTATTAAAATTGCACCTCTAGATTTTTAAAACGGCTTTATCAAGGTATAATTGATTGCATGAATTAAACCTGTCCAATTTTTCTAAAGTTTTGTCAAATGTACACATGAAACCTGCATCATATACATATACATAGACCTACACACATCAATATATTGTCTATATACTCACACAGAATATTTTGTGTACACACATACATCTTTTATTCTTGTAGACAGTATATCTGTGTATCTGTGATTAATTACTGTCTGCTTCCTCTAATCCCTTACAGTAATTCTCTCCTCATTCTGAGATGTCTTCCACATAGGAAACCAAAGAGTACAAATACCAAGTAAGATCATCTGCAGTTCTCTATCTGCAGTTCTCTTCCTCCCAATACTATGTCCTGGGTCCTCTGTCCTTTTCCCTTTCTCCAGATTCAGCTCCATCTCCTCAATTCCCACTGGACTCTACCTAGCTTCCCCTTGTTCCATGGCCTGAAAACTCTCTCAGGGCAGTAAGATAGTGCAATTGTAGGACTCGCCATATTGGTTTTCTGTCTCCCAGGCATCATGCCCCTTATTATATATCCATTTTCTTTTCTCAGCTCTGAAATTTGTGTTTCATGATTGTCTTTGGTCTCAACACATGTACTTCAGTGACGATTTCTGAATTCTTTCTTTTGATGTGCATGCATACAATTACAATTTTAATCTATTCTATAACCTCCTCTTTCTGGAGGATTTCACAAGTATCATCAGCTTGGTTACTATTTTCCATTACTTTCTATTCTCCTTTGTAATTTTCTTGAATTTAAGTTTGCTTCTTTTTAAAAATTTCTTATTACTATTTAATTAATACGGTAATAAGTTAACTTAATCCAGTCAAGTAACACATATAACATATTTACCTATATATGGAGAGTCAGATTGAGAGAGACGGAGAGAGAGTGGGAGACACTTAACTATATATTATTGTAAAAACTAGAGATACATAAATCCATAAAACAAAAAAGAAAATATACTTTCAGACTTTATACTTTAGTGGGAGTAAAAGGCAATAAAACATAAGCAACGATAGTATATGTGAGATGGTGTTATTTCTATAAAAGAAAACAAAGCATAGTAAGAACTAGAGAATAAAGGCTTTTGTTGATATTTTAGAAAACGTTTTTAGAAAAAAAACTACCTTGTAACTTATTTGGAGAGCACTCATGGTTATTTTCAGAAGAATGTAAGTCCCTGTGCTTATCTGTGAGAAAGGTATTATAGGAAAAGAGAAAAATTACATGAAAAAATGCATAAATGGAACATACCTAACAGTTTGAGAATAGTTAAGGAAAGAACTTCAACTGCAGTTAATATTATCAAATAGGAGTATGTTAGAAGATGAAGGCATAATGTTAACAATGAGAAAGATTGTATAGGGACTCAATTCAATGTAAGAACTTTACATTTTATTATTACTTAGAAGGAAAACCATTGGAGAGTTGTAATAGGAATGGCATGATTTAATTTATATTTGTATTTTCAAAAGCTTTTCAGGATCAGTGGAGGAAAACACTTTGAGAAGCAAAATAGGAACTATGTAAACATTAACATTACAAAATTTCGTGTGAGTTATGAAGGTTACGTGGGCTGAGATGGTTATGATGTAAGTGGTGAGAAGAGACTGAATTCTAGATACTCAAATAAGGTAGAGCTTCTAGGTTTTTCTGATAAAAGGAAGGTGAGGAAAAGAGAGAAGTTAAGGATGGCTCCAAAGTTTTCATTCTAGGTTAACAGAAAAAAGGAGTTGCTATTTACTGGTATGAGAAAGCATGGAGAGAACAAGGTTTTACAGTGGAAGAATCAAGAGCTTGGTTTTAGATAAGTTAAATATGAAATACATTTCAGACTTCTAAGGGTCAATCAAGAATTTGGATATAAAAATCTAGTCCCAGAGAAAGATAAGGTCTAGAAATACAAATTGGGATCATCTAAATATAGATGGTGTTAAAAACTATACGACTGTATAAGATCGTATGGGGAGGAAACACAGATTAAAAAGGAGAAATATACATGATTATTATTTTCAGGAATGGAGGGAGCAACCTCTCAAGCAAAAAAAAAATTCTACCAATTGTCTATGACGTTTCATATATTTCTGGTGTGTGTTTGTGTGTGGGCGTGTAGTTAAGGGAAAGTGGACTTTGTAGAAATAGGCCATTGTTGGGGTGCCTGTGTGGCTCAGTCGGTTAAGTGTCCAACTTCAACTCAGGTCGTGATCCCAGGGTTCCTGGGTTCGAGCCCCGCGTTGGGCTCTGTGCTGACACACAGCTCAGAGCCTGGAGCCTGCTTCAGATTCTGTATCTCCCTCTCTCTCCGACCCTCCCCTGCTCACACTGTCTCTCTCTCTCAGAAATAAAAACACAAAAAAGAAATAGGCAGTTGTTTTAATATTTATTTAAATGACAGAGATCAGCAGTTTGGGGTCTGCTCATAATTCAGTGCCATTTACCATCCTTCCTTTCTGAATGGCGACTCCTGGAAAGCTTTCTATATGCTATTCTGTTAAAGACCAGTTCTTCTTTGCTTTTATGGAATTCAGAATAACTCTCGCCACGAGCTTCAGATGCCACTCCCATCATTGCAAACAGGATGCTGCTGACTTTTGGTTTTGTCCTTCATTAAGTGTCACCACTTTAGATAATGACCTTGTGCACATTAGTTTCCAGAATTGCAGCTGTATGTATCTTCTCTTGGCATCTTATTATAGCCTCAGTTTGCTCTTCAGTAGACCTGACAGTGCTTCCTCATGTGTACTGGTTTGGGGTTACAAATCTCTCATAGTTTTAGAGGAGTGAATTTGCAAATCTGTTACTCGTTATGCTTGTTGTTTGGGTATAATTTTAGTAACCTAAGATTTCTTGGAAAATAGTCATGGATTCTCAATGGTAAATATATCTGAGAATAAAAATAAAGTATTTCCTGGCTCTTGATAAAAATATTTTTCTTTAACTTTCCTGAACATGTCTGCCCTTTGTACTACTACCTCTCTAGGATGAAAAACAATATTAACTTGAGGTGACCTTAACAACAGCTTATAAAAGTGCACAGTTTACTTAAGTTCTCTTTTACCTGACCTTTACTAGGCTTAGTTAAGATGGATTTTTTGGTCCACCTTGTAGATTTTTTTATTTAATACTAGGATGGCCTTGTCATCCTCTATATAGTTTCTCAAGAGTAACATTATTAATAATCTGCTGAGTACACTCTTAAAAATGGATTTCTTCCAATAGATTAGTATATTTTCATTACAACTTATAGAGACTTTGGTGTGAAAGATTTAAGCTCCATGACACAACAGGTATTGCATTTCTTGACAATTATTTTATGCCTCTGATTGCATGAGGAACAGAGCTAAAAGACATGTTTTTCCCCATGTGAAAGTTCCAGGTTTCATAAAATGTCTCTGACTGTATAGAATAGGTTCCTTTTAATAAGAAGAGACTTAAATAAGGATAAGACATGCATTTCCTCCTGGGTGAAAAAGAATCATGACTATCTAACTGTCAGATAACATGAGAACTAAGATTTTTATGTCTTAGTGTAATAATCCGCTACATAATATGTATTGATTTGCTTTTTGCTTTTTTAGCTAAATACACCCCCCCATTTCAATGCTTACAAATGCTAGGTGCATTTTGTTGAGCTAGCTTCTTAAATCTACTTATTTTACTAATTCAAAGGGAAGCACAGCTTTCCTTAACCTATAATTTGAGTATTTTGCATCTAATTGGTTGCAGTTGAATAAATCTATGTTTGTCCTTACAATGTTAAACACATAAGCCACGGTGTTTATGCTATGTAAGTGTGATTAGCTTGTGAAAAATTCATCAAGTACCCTGAGATCTGCACAGCTTATTTAAAAATTATGTATAAAGTTTTGAAGAATAAAAATGATTTGACACGTAGGCAGCCTGCAAAGAAACTGACACATAAAGGGAAGAAGATCAAACAGGAATAGAGCAGGCATATTCACACTGTAGTCTGCAGTGTCTGGTTCCACTCCAAGGGGGTTGAAAGAACCAGTAGACATGAAATATAGAGGAAGAATAGAGACATAAATCTCAAGATGGAGAGAGAAAAGATCATTTGACATTCAAAAATGAATTTTTTAATTTTAAGTTTTGGACATGCCGTCAATAAACTCACCTCAGTTTAATTTAGTTAACCAAATACAACTGTTGTCTTAAATCTGCAGAAAGCAACAAAGGCACATCCAAGAACATTTCTGCTAAATAATATGAAATCTCTGATTTCAGTTTTCCTCAAATTTCTCATAACACATAGGCAACATCAAGAAATTACTATATATTTTTGGGCAACCCCAAGAAATTATCTATCCAACCCTAAACTCAGAATGCTGGTTTACAACTACTTAATTTTTAAACATAATTTAATATTTTTTAATTTTATTAGGTCAAATGTTGGTTAAGATTTATGTTCTAACTAACCATCTGACATAACATTTTGACTTTAAACATNCCCAGGCAGGCCCACACTGTCAGCACAGGGCCTGACGTTGGCTCTGTCCCACGAACCATGAGATCATGACCTAGGTCAAAACCAGGAATCAGATGTTTAACCAAATGAGCCCCTCAAGCCCCCCAAGACAATATTTGTTAAGCAATTTTTTAACATCTGATATGGCACTATTTCTTTTATACTTCTATTAGTAATTTCCACATTTAACTAAAATTAAGAACATCTCCTATACAATTTAAGTTTTAGGAATTTTTTGAAAATATTCTTTATGGCTGAATATATACTCAATTTTGAGAATGGTTTTTAATTTTAGAATATAGAGTTTGATAAACAAAACTTATATTTATTTTATGACTTATGCAATTTAGTTATTCTGTATTTTTTATATATGTTGGTGTAAGTTATCACTAGATAAGAAACAAATTAGTCTTTTGATTTACATTGCTCTGTTAATTACCTGTAGCTTGTGCCTTATAATTTTGATTATATATTTGTGCATACATATTAATGATTGGATACTACATTTGGAATTACATACGATCTTCTTTTAACACATTTCCTTTGGTATTAAAATTGCACCTCTAGATTTTTAAAACGGCTTTATCAAGGTATAATTGATTGCATGAATTAAACCTGTCCAATTTTTCTAAAGTTTTGTCAAATGTACACATGAAACCTGCATCATATACATATACATAGACCTACACACATCAATATATTGTCTATATACTCACACAGAATATTTTGTGTACACACATACATCTTTTATTCTTGTAGACAGTATATCTGTGTATCTGTGATTAATTACTGTCTGCTTCCTCTAATCCCTTACAGTAATTCTCTCCTCATTCTGAGACGTCTTCCACATAGGAAACCAAAGAGTACAAATACCAAGTAAGATCATCTGCAGTTCTCTATCTGCAGTTCTCTTCCTCCCAATACTATGTCCTGGGTCCTCTGTCCTTTTCCCTTTCTCCAGATTCAGCTCCATCTCCTCAATTCCCACTGGACTCTACCTAGCTTCCCCTTGTTCCATGGCCTGAAAACTCTCTCAGGGCAGTAAGATAGTGCAATTGTAGGACTCGCCATATTGGTTTTCTGTCTCCCAGGCATCATGCCCCTTATTATATATCCATTTTCTTTTCTCAGCTCTGAAATTTGTGTTTCATGATTGTCTTTGGTCTCAACACATGTACTTCAGTGACGATTTCTGAATTCTTTCTTTTGATGTGCATGCATACAATTACAATTTTAATCTATTCTATAACCTCCTCTTTCTGGAGGATTTCACAAGTATCATCAGCTTGGTTACTATTTTCCATTACTTTCTATTCTCCTTTGTAATTTTCTTGAATTTAAGTTTGCTTCTTTTTAAAAATTTCTTATTACTATTTAATTAATACGGTAATAAGTTAACTTAATCCAGTCAAGTAACACATATAACATATTTACCTATATATGGAGAGTCAGATTGAGAGAGACGGAGAGAGAGTGGGAGACACTTAACTATATATTATTGTAAAAACTAGAGATACATAAATCCATAAAACAAAAAAGAAAATATACTTTCAGACTTTATACTTTAGTGGGAGTAAAAGGCAATAAAACATAAGCAACGATAGTATATGTGAGATGGTGTTATTTCTATAAAAGAAAACAAAGCATAGTAAGAACTAGAGAATAAAGGCTTTTGTTGATATTTTAGAAAACGTTTTTAGAAAAAAAACTACCTTGTAACTTATTTGGAGAGCACTCATGGTTATTTTCAGAAGAATGTAAGTCCCTGTGCTTATCTGTGAGAAAGGTATTATAGGAAAAGAGAAAAATTACATGAAAAAATGCATAAATGGAACATACCTAACAGTTTGAGAATAGTTAAGGAAAGAACTTCAACTGCAGTTAATATTATCAAATAGGAGTATGTTAGAAGATGAAGGCATAATGTTAACAATGAGAAAGATTGTATAGGGACTCAATTCAATGTAAGAACTTTACATTTTATTATTACTTAGAAGGAAAACCATTGGAGAGTTGTAATAGGAATGGCATGATTTAATTTATATTTGTATTTTCAAAAGCTTTTCAGGATCAGTGGAGGAAAACACTTTGAGAAGCAAAATAGGAACTATGTAAACATTAACATTACAAAATTTCGTGTGAGTTATGAAGGTTACGTGGGCTGAGATGGTTATGATGTAAGTGGTGAGAAGAGACTGAATTCTAGATACTCAAATAAGGTAGAGCTTCTAGGTTTTTCTGATAAAAGGAAGGTGAGGAAAAGAGAGAAGTTAAGGATGGCTCCAAAGTTTTCATTCTAGGTTAACAGAAAAAAGGAGTTGCTATTTACTGGTATGAGAAAGCATGGAGAGAACAAGGTTTTACAGTGGAAGAATCAAGAGCTTGGTTTTAGATAAGTTAAATATGAAATACATTTCAGACTTCTAAGGGTCAATCAAGAATTTGGATATAAAAATCTAGTCCCAGAGAAAGATAAGGTCTAGAAATACAAATTGGGATCATCTAAATATAGATGGTGTTAAAAACTATACGACTGTATAAGATCGTATGGGGAGGAAACACAGATTAAAAAGGAGAAATATACATGATTATTATTTTCAGGAATGGAGGGAGCAACCTCTCAAGCAAAAAAAAAATTCTACCAATTGTCTATGACGTTTCATATATTTCTGGTGTGTGTTTGTGTGTGGGCGTGTAGTTAAGGGAAAGTGGACTTTGTAGAAATAGGCCATTGTTGGGGTGCCTGTGTGGCTCAGTCGGTTAAGTGTCCAACTTCAACTCAGGTCGTGATCCCAGGGTTCCTGGGTTCGAGCCCCGCGTTGGGCTCTGTGCTGACACACAGCTCAGAGCCTGGAGCCTGCTTCAGATTCTGTATCTCCCTCTCTCTCCGACCCTCCCCTGCTCACACTGTCTCTCTCTCTCAGAAATAAAAACACAAAAAAGAAATAGGCAGTTGTTTTAATATTTATTTAAATGACAGAGATCAGCAGTTTGGGGTCTGCTCATAATTCAGTGCCATTTACCATCCTTCCTTTCTGAATGGCGACTCCTGGAAAGCTTTCTATATGCTATTCTGTTAAAGACCAGTTCTTCTTTGCTTTTATGGAATTCAGAATAACTCTCGCCACGAGCTTCAGATGCCACTCCCATCATTGCAAACAGGATGCTGCTGACTTTTGGTTTTGTCCTTCATTAAGTGTCACCACTTTAGATAATGACCTTGTGCACATTAGTTTCCAGAATTGCAGCTGTATGTATCTTCTCTTGGCATCTTATTATAGCCTCAGTTTGCTCTTCAGTAGACCTGACAGTGCTTCCTCATGTGTACTGGTTTGGGGTTACAAATCTCTCATAGTTTTAGAGGAGTGAATTTGCAAATCTGTTACTCGTTATGCTTGTTGTTTGGGTATAATTTTAGTAACCTAAGATTTCTTGGAAAATAGTCATGGATTCTCAATGGTAAATATATCTGAGAATAAAAATAAAGTATTTCCTGGCTCTTGATAAAAATATTTTTCTTGAACTTTCCTGAACATGTCTGCCCTTTGTACTACTACCTCTCTAGGATGAAAAACAATATTAACTTGAGGTGACCTTAACAACAGCTTATAAAAGTGCACAGTTTACTTAAGTTCTCTTTTACCTGACCTTTACTAGGCTTAGTTAAGATGGATTTTTTGGTCCACCTTGTAGATTTTTTTATTTAATACTAGGATGGCCTTGTCATCCTCTATATAGTTTCTCAAGAGTAACATTATTAATAATCTGCTGAGTACACTCTTAAAAATGGATTTCTTCCAATAGATTAGTATATTTTCATTACAACTTATAGAGACTTTGGTGTGAAAGATTTAAGCTCCATGACACAACAGGTATTGCATTTCTTGACAATTATTTTATGCCTCTGATTGCATGAGGAACAGAGCTAAAAGACATTTTTTTCCCCATGTGAAAGTTCCAGGTTTCATAAAATGTCTCTGACTGTATAGAATAGGTTCCTTTTAATAAGAAGAGACTTAAATAAGGATAAGACATGCATTTCCTCCTGGGTGAAAAAGAATCATGACTATCTAACTGTCAGATAACATGAGAACTAAGATTTTTATGTCTTAGTGTAATAATCCGCTACATAATATGTATTGATTTGCTTTTTGCTTTTTTAGCTAAATACACCCCCCCATTTCAATGCTTACAAATGCTAGGTGCATTTTGTTGAGCTAGCTTCTTAAATCTACTTATTTTACTAATTCAAAGGGAAGCACAGCTTTCCTTAACCTATAATTTGAGTATTTTGCATCTAATTGGTTGCAGTTGAATAAATCTATGTTTGTCCTTACAATGTTAAACACATAAGCCACGGTGTTTATGCTATGTAAGTGTGATTAGCTTGTGAAAAATTCATCAAGTACCCTGAGATCTGCACAGCTTATTTAAAAATTATGTATAAAGTTTTGAAGAATAAAAATGATTTGACACGTAGGCAGCCTGCAAAGAAACTGACACATAAAGGGAAGAAGATCAAACAGGAATAGAGCAGGCATATTCACACTGTAGTCTGCAGTGTCTGGTTCCACTCCAAGGGGGTTGAAAGAACCAGTAGACATGAAATATAGAGGAAGAATAGAGACATAAATCTCAAGATGGAGAGAGAAAAGATCATTTGACATTCAAAAATGAATTTTTTAATTTTAAGTTTTGGACATGCCGTCAATAAACTCACCTCAGTTTAATTTAGTTAACCAAATACAACTGTTGTCTTAAATCTGCAGAAAGCAACAAAGGCACATCCAAGAACATTTCTGCTAAATAATATGAAATCTCTGATTTCAGTTTTCCTCAAATTTCTCATAACACATAGGCAACATCAAGAAATTACTATATATTTTTGGGCAACCCCAAGAAATTATCTATCCAACCCTAAACTCAGAATGCTGGTTTACAACTACTTAATTTTTAAACATAATTTAATATTTTTTAATTTTATTAGGTCAAATGTTGGTTAAGATTTATGTTCTAACTAACCATCTGACATAACATTTTGACTTTAAACATTTATTTATATGCTAATCATTCATTATTTTAAATTTCAATATTCAAATTCATTTTTGTTTAATTTTTAAAATTTAAGCCTATCAGACATTTGTATGGCACTGAATTTATTTTAGTATTTAATTATTTTGAAAACTCTTGTGTAAAAGTTTATAAAGATGACACTAGGTAAGTAACCCAAAGACAGTGAAAACAGTACCATATTAAACTGAAAGTAGTAAGAACTGAGAACATATTGCCCTTTATAAAAGGTGGTTTTTTACCAGTGGAATAGTGGTTTTTTAATCAAGTAGGATTGATACAGGGGCACCTGGTATACACAAAAAGATCCCTTAGTTTTCATCCTTTGATATATAAATCTTAAGGAAATAATACTTTCTGGATAAAACATCAATAACTATTAGATGAATATAATAGAAAAAAGGAGTAATTATCAGAATTTCTGTGTTTAAGAGTATGTATGTGCTCCTTATATTATCATAATGCTGACAAATTACCCTCCCAAAAGGCTCTAATTAGTTATATTTCTTTCAACAGATATCTTGCCTCTCAAGTAGTTACATTTTAATATTGGTTTAATTTGCACAAACTTGATACATTTTAAGTTGATAAATATTTTCACATTTTCACATTTAGTTCATATTATTGCCTGTGAACTGACTATATCCTCCATATTCATTTTTCCAATATTTTGGCTTTTCCTTCATTAATATTAATTAATATAAGAACCATCCATTTTCATCTTCAAAGATTTGCTTCAGATCATTTCTTATTTGATGTCTTCTCTTGATTGTTCTCAGTGCTATTTCATTTTTATCAAGTTTCTCAAATGAAAACATAAAAGGCATCATCTGTATTGTTTATTTTGCACTCCAGTAGTGTTTTGACTAAATATAAACACTCTTTTCTTACCTGAATTGTCTAATCCCATTAAAATCCATTTTCTTGGTGTACTTTTGACCTCCCATTTCTTCCTTTGTGAATGATGTCACTGTGTTGTCTACAACGATGTGGCCTCCTTGTTTTTTCATCCTACATAATTTTAGCTATCACAGACTTGAAAGCTCACTGAACACCTTTATTATGAGTACTGAGGGGAACCTTAGATTAGATTATTGAAGTGACTTTTAAATTAGATTATTTTAGTTCCTTACTTTTAGAGTAAGGAACGATCTGTACGGTTTTCACTTCTCCTGGGTGACCAACTATACAAGACCACTGGGAAAATTAGAGAAAACAAGCTTCTAATGTATTTAATGGCATTTTCTTAATTTCTACCTCAAGTATAAAGTCTAAAATGATATCAATGTGTATTTTCTTTTCTATTTTTGTTTTTTCTCCTTTGAAAACTATGTTTTATTTCCAAATATGATTTTTTTTTACATTTATCTGTTTTCAACTTTCAGATTTCTCTCACATTTAATTGTCTCCAGAAATGTGCCTTCATTGATTAAAATTTCTACCCAGTTTCACTCATATATGCTTCCAAAATTATTTAGCCAACCAGTTTTAACTGCATTAAAAATATCCATTCTGTAACTGAATAAGATTTTTTTTAGTGTTAATGACATGTTGACAAATCTCATGTTTTGATAGGTATTTGCTTTGTTTTGATCAAGTATTGTAATTTTATTAGACATAAAAATATATTTAGTGTTTACTTCCAGGTATCTTAAAATATAAAAACTATATATAAATATAAAATATATATACTGTATATTTTAATATATATTAGTTACTTAATATAAACTATATATAAATATAAAAACATAAAAAATATAACATGCTTCCATGAGCATAATTATTTAAAATGTGCATTGAGCAGTAACGCAGTAAGGACAAGCAATGGAACTTTCACTCTTCCTGAGAGCTCCTCATTAAATACCTTAGTTTATGAGCATCTTATATGTACATATATCAGGTTAACACATCTATTTCTCCTTTCCTATTCACTCCTGTCCTGTCCTCCTCAAAGTTCAATTTCAAGGTCAAATTCAGATGTAGGCTCCATTTTCTTAGGAATCAATATCAGAATGGCAGAAGTGCCTGAGTGGCTCAGCCAGTTAAGCATTTGACTTGGGCTCAGGTCATAATTTGCGGTTCATGATTCAAACCCTTAATCGGATTCACTACTGTCAAGGCAGAGACCACATTAGATCCTCTATTCTCCCCTCCCCACCCCGCCCAGTCTCTCCCCTGCTCACTGTCTCTCTCTCAAAAATAAAATATATATCAGAATGGCTATCCACTGGAACAAATGATCGTTGGACTTTTTTTGTATGGTTTCTTTTTCTATGACTAGATGGGAGTAGCAGGGGATTTTGCACTTTAGCTACCTCTTTGGCTTTCCCTTTCCTATCTCTTCTGGATACCTCTCTAACAATGGAAGAAGGATCACAAAAATTACATTTTTATCTAATGTCCTATTTTTCTCTGTCATTTCTATTATTATCACGCAGGTCAACAGATTGTTGAATCTCTCACACACTGTTCACTTTCTTCTGACTTTTTATATTCACTAACATTATAACTTAGTTATACCAAAAATATGTAGGTTTTTGGGTTTTGTTTTTAACCTCTAAGATATTCTATTCTTCAGAAGCCTCCACTCCATTTCTGAACTTATCATGAGGTCTGAGTGACAGGGTTTCAACTGCCCTTAGTAAGAGCCCATTGTGCATTTTGTTCCCTTTCTAGGACTTACTTCCCTCCCCCTCTCTAAAACTTTTTGTACAAGTCAGCCTTTGTCAGTACACCAATACCCACATGACTTCTCCATCCTACCACTAGTAAAAGATCAACTACTATCTCTGCTTCAACTACCATTTCCATGGTAGAGCGAGACCTACTTTCAAAGTTTCAGAAATTCCTTATTGCATAAATCCATATTTCAAAATACAGGTCTGTTCACACTTTCTCACCTTCCTTTGCAGGGAAGTTTCAGGTATACCACCTTGACTCCTATCAGTTGCAGTGTATCTGGGATAGAACTGAGAATTAAAATCAATGATTGCAAATAATAGACTTGACCGATTACCGCAGCAGCAAAGGCTTTTGCATTGTTTTCAAAAGTTGTAATTTTGGATGACTTTTAGTGGCTGTGTAGCCTCCAATTCTGATTCCTTCAGTCCTCTTGACAAGATGCTATGTGCCATCCAATATCCCTTAGGAAAGCCATTTTCTGTTTACTTAGCCAGAGTTAGTTTATATTACTTCAACTAAGTTCTCTTTCATTAAAATATGTAAATTTTGATTTTTAAAAATTGAAAAATCATTATATTATCATCTTTTATATAAAGGGATATGATTTCAGAAAAAATTATTTTCAATATACGATTTCATGTTTGTAAAAATTAATATATAAATATATATAAAGTTACTTTTTATATATGCTGATCAAAAAGTCATAAATCCAACTATGGAAGGATTAAGTCATGAGGATAAAAGGTAGGGCACAGAGAAATAGTCAATGTATTGAAATAGTCTTATATGGTGATTGATGCAGGGGCACCTGGGTGGCTCAGTCGCTTAAGTGGCAGACTTTGGCTTAGTTCATGATCTCACAGTTCGTGAGTTCAAGCCCCATGTGCAGCTTTGTGGTAACAGCTCAAAGCCTGGAGCCCGCTTCAGGTTCTGTGTCTCCCTCTCTCTGCCCCTGTTCCGCTCACACTCTGTCTCTCTTTGTGTTTCAAGAACCCAATAAACATCAAAGAGAAATTAAAAGTATATATATGGTGACAGATGGTGGCCACACTTTTGAGCATAATATAACACATAGACATGTTGAATCACTTGTTTTATGCTTGGAATTAATGTAACATTGAATGTCAATTATCTTTCAGTAAAAAAGGATAAAAAATAAATAAGATAAAATAAAATGCAGAGAATAAAAAATTCTGGGAAAAAAACTAATAAGTCTATCCCTACAGGAAAAATCTTTCAGAGTTAATACGCTAGTGTCATAAGCACAAAGATTCTGAGTCATGATATTTTGACATATGGATGAAATGTACTTTATAACACATATGGAGAATAATGGACTTAAAATCTAGTCTTGATTCTGTCACTACTAAGCTCTATTTCCTTTGGCAAGGCATTTAATCCTTTTTTTTTTTTGTTCTACATATTTTTCTACAAATGGACAGGGTTAGATGATATCCTCACAATAGCCCTTCCTTTAAATTTGAAGACATGTCAATACAAATTCCTAAAATAAATAATGTAAATACTAAATATTAAACATATCAGGGGTTTTATTTTTTACCTTTTATTTTAAATGTTTATTTTTGAGAGAGAGAGTGAGCACAAATGGGGAGAGGCAGAGAGAGAGAGAGGGAGACAGAATCTGAAGCAGGCTCCAGGCTCCAAGCTATAAGCATGGAGCTTACATGTGGGGCTTGAACCCATGAACCATGAGATCATGACCTGAGCAGAAGTTGGATGCTCAATGGACTGAGCCACCCAGAAATCCCCATGTTTGGAAATTTATAAGCAAATTATTACAGTGAATCACATAAAATCAAATAAATCTGAAATTACAGTGCTAGCCAAAGAGCCACTTGGGGGTGGTCGTCAGATATGAAAGAAAAAGACCTTATGTTACTACTATGATAAAACACACGACTTGACTAAATTTCTAAACTTCAAAGCCAGTTGATTTTAAAACTCTTTCTTCTGCATATATACTGCTAAAACACTGTTAACTCACCTTTAGAAAGAAAGAAAGAAAGAAAGAAAGAAAGAAAGAAAGAAAGAAAGAAAGAAAGAAAGAAAGAAAGAAAGAAAGAAAAGAAAAATGTAGTGTGTCTCCTGGCAACTACTTTTGGCAATGTGAGTGGGGTAGGCTGTCTCCTCACTCACTTTCACTTTTTCCATCTGCATCAGTTTCTCATGTGACAGTTCCTCTCCATGGGATTCTGGCAACTCAACCAACATCAGCTGTTGCGAATGTTATCATAAGAAGGAATGAAAATAAAGCGTCATTTCCTCAATGTACAGCAGCTAAAATTTTCAAGTTTCAGTTAACATTCAAAGGCTAAATAAGACAACATGCTTTGACATAACAGCATGAACCTTTTTGGACAGTCAAGATTTCCCTTTATTCCGCCAATGAAATCTTAGCTGACTGAATACTGTTTTTTCCTTTCATTTTTCTTAGGAGAATGTAAAGTTCTTAAAATAAGCACAATTATTTTTTTTCTCCCCAAGGTTATCCTTATTTTACTCATTTTGAGCCAGGAACCACTGAGATTCCTATTTGTGGTCCCAATTTCTTTTTCACCAGCTGAAACATGAGTCATAATATGATTTACTTTCTTTAGCACGCTGGAAATTTCATTTCTCCCAATTCCAAGACTTTCTTGTGTCCCAGTTTTGCTATCTCAGAGTAGCAAGAAGGCAAAGTATATCACCTGCCTTATGTGTAGAATACAAAGTAAATTCAGGTAAATCTCATATGAATCCTGTAGCAGATTATAGTGGAAACTGGTGGCATTCAACAGTGGTAGTATCACTCACTGGAGGGTATTTGCAGGGATTCTTGGCTTCCACAGTTAACACCTACTCTAACCAGCATTTAATGGGAGGGGCTAGGGATGTTAGGTTTACTGCATATTGTCTATTATCAAGTAACATCCCTTTCCATTCTCACTCACGTTACCTCTCCCACTTTCAATACAGCAGAAATTGTAAGGATTATAGTTACAGCTTTCTTTGCAGATAAGTTTGGATATTTTTACTTAGGTTACTGTAATGAAATAGTTGGTACAGTTTTGGAAGTTGGAAATAAGATGAATGCCACCTTCCTGTAGCTGCCATTTGCTGCTGCTTAAAGAAAGTTGTCATGTTTCTAAACCAGACACTATGTTAACCAGCTCTCTGTCAAAAAATTAGGAAAGCAGCTCTGATTTCTTTATATGACGCTCTGATTCCTGGATAACAGCTCTGGGCATCCATACTCCAGGCTTTGTTGGAGCCATGCTGTGGCTCTGCTATCACTCACAGACCAAGGCCACCAGAGCTCCAGTGGCAGCCTTAGAAATAAGAACCCTGTGTGGGAAATCAGGGATTTTTCTAGGAAACATTTCAATAGGTCCAGGCTAGAACTCCTTCCTTCAAACCTTCCAAAAATTGTGTAAATTATTAATCTACTGTATTCAATTTCTTGCTGTTAATAAAACTTAGAGTGGTTTATGTTTTCAGTACTGAATCTTAATTCCTTATATTATATC
The DNA here is from genome assembly GCF_008692635.1 of Crocuta crocuta. Taxonomy (NCBI): domain Eukaryota; kingdom Metazoa; phylum Chordata; class Mammalia; order Carnivora; family Hyaenidae; genus Crocuta; species Crocuta crocuta. The sequence continues at coordinate 79,003 of NW_027530222.1, read as the reverse complement.
CTGCAATGCTCATTATGATTCATAGATGAAGGATTCTCCTGTATTCCATGAATTTTTTTGATATCCCCTAAGAGCTTTATTTTACTTTTTACTATGTTTATATTTGACTTACATGAATTTCTAGACAATACAAATCTAATCTGTCATGACAGAAAATAGACCAATTACTGCCTGGAGCCTCTGAGGATGCTTGATAGGGAAGGTGCACAAAAGAATTCTTTAGGGTGAAGAAAATGTGATATATCTTGATTATAGGAGTAGCTACATAAATATATATATTTGCCCACATTTAATAAAGTTAAAACAGTTAAAATATGGATGTGTTTTATTTTACGAAATTTATTTCTCCTTTAAGTTGATTTTAAATAATTAACATTTGCATAGGGTAGGTAATTTACAAAAATATTTTTAATATATAAATATGTTTAAAATTATATGAGCACAGGACTTAACTCTGTTTAAGACATGTAAACACAAGCTATTTTAATATAGCAGAATTTTATGAGTGATGTTGCCTTAATAGAGAGAACTTGTTTTATTTGAAATGTTTCTAAAATTATTTCACTCTTCCAAAACAACATTAACATTAACATTTGACAATATACAATACTAAAACAGGTTTTCATATGTAGCTTTCATAGCCATAGTGATTCCAATTATAAGTGCAAATATCTGATTATAAGTTTGGGCCTTCAAATGTAATTTATACTACTGAATTATATATTGCATTATAACTTCCTTACTATTTTATTAGCGCTTTATTGCAGCAAATTTTGAAATTTGTTGCTATAGTGTAGTAATAGACAGAAATCTTGTTTAAGCTGCTAATTAAGCAAACCATTTATTCATTCCAAAACACATCTTGTATGCCTATTATATAATAGTTACTATTTGAGGCACTGAAGATACCACAGTGTTAAAAGATAGCATCCATGGCGACAGCGATTTTACCTTTTACTGAGGTAGACTAATGATAAAAATAAATTAAAAATATCAGACACTAATAAAGAGTATTTTTCAGGGTCAACAACCTGAAAACTAAGACTCATCTTCAATAAATTTTACCTACTCTATTTAACTAGTACAGCATTTCTTATTTTCTGGCATGGTAGAGTATAGTAAGTATGCAAACAAACCAAAACAAATAAACAAAAACTTTTCATTGAAAGAATAACAATAAACCTTTAGTTTCCTCTGATATCCCTTGTCCTGGGTTGGCTTACCTAGGAAGCAGATGCTGCGATGGAGTTAATGGGAAAATAGGTTTACTGGGGAGTAATACCTATGAAATAAAAGGGAACAATGCAACATGAGGCAAGAAGAGTCATAAGATCATAATGTTGGGACTTGAACAAATATCTTCAGGTAGAGGAGTCCCAATTTGGGCAGAAATGGTTAAACCTGAACATTACCATCTTGCTCAGACATTAGCCAAAGGCCATTCTGAGAAGAATATGACCTTGGTTTGAATGTTGAAATGAATCAGAATAAACTAACAGCCAGAGGCTTATCAGGTACCATATTTCTCATGGCTAGACAGTGCACCTTCCCTTGAAGGGGAATCTGAATGGAATTCCCCTGACCTGCCAAACTCCTCTCCTGTAAAATTTAGAAATTTATAGTGGTTTACTTACTAATCACTAGTTTTGTTTGTTTGTTACTGTTTGTTTATTTCATCTGAGCTTTATGATGCACTGTCAATCAGTTATGCTTAAAGACCACTGATATCTAACGGAATGGGTCTATGTTTCCTACTTTTGCATGTTAATTTACGTTTATAACAGACAACTCTCTAAGATTCATGTCCTGTTCATTTCCCAGTTTCTCAGTTTCCTACTTTTCTCTGTACATCTCTACCCCAAATATCCTGTACACCACTGCGTTTGTTCTAAAGTTACTTAGGACCCGGCAGGGAAACTGTTCCCACACATCCCTGGTAGAGAATCTCTTAATAGATTCCCAAAGCAAAAGTCCTATTTTCCTTACTTACTAAGTCTTTGGGCCTGGGAAGTAATTGAGAATTATATAATCATTTTCCATATTATCCAGCATTAAACTTTGTCTTTTATCCTAATTTGTTTAATTCTGGCATTGAATAACTTGGAAGACAGATGACAGCAGAAACATTTCTTTCAGGCAACTCTTTCTCTGCTGTAGGTGGTCCTGACCCTATTTCCCTGAATATTTTATTTTTATTTCTCTCTGCTGTTCTTCTTTCTTTTCCAGCAGGTCAAGTTGAATTTTCAAAACTTTGATGTATTTTTTCTCCCCTACCATATGTAGACCTAACACAGTCTTTTGCAGCTTTTGACTGAAAGATAAAAATCTGTCTTTAAGCTGAGTTCACTGTTCCCAGAATTTCTGATTTCGTCTTTTCTAACTCCAAGTCTCATTTTGATTTTTTAATTTTTTTCCCCCCTGGACCAAACTCTGAAGGTTTCTAGCCTACTGACCTTAATGTTCCCTATGCCATTAAGGACTCTTGATTTCTCAAATCAGAACATTTGAATCTTTTTTAGTAACTCTCTCTTTTTTTTTTTCTCTTCCTTTTTATGAAATTGGGTCTGTGAAAGCTTCATTTGGATGTTGCTCAATGCAAATCTAGGTAGTACCATTTATTTCCTATATAATACTCCCACCATTTTTTTCTGTTCATTAATAAGTTCTACCACACTGCCGGAGAAAGAGAGAAAAAGAAAGAAAAGGACACCTTTTAGGGATTTTATCTTTCTCCACCTTTATCTGTCTCCATCTGATTAACAAACTTATCTATCTAACACAGTGAATCTTCATTAAGATTTCCTAAGTTGCGTATTAAAAATGCACATAACCTGTTCCTTTGCCAGACTTACTGAATTGGTATTTCCAAAGGCATGGCTTGAGAAGCTGTATTTTCAAAAGTATCCCAAGTGTTTTTGTTTTGGTTGGTTTTTGTCCTGGTACCATCATCAAAAAATAGGACCCTGTGTTTGATCTTGATTTGTCCCTTTTTTGCACTCCTGTTCCTGGTGCTTGCAGACCGGACGAGGTTGGAAAGGTGTCTGAGCTCCCCTCAGAGGCCAAAGATGAGACTCAACCACATATTCCTACCTAAAATATACTCTACGGGCTCACTTTTAATATGATTCAGTATTCACTATATTATCTTCTTTGGGTTTTGTTAGCCCTTTATGCATCAGTGAGTTTAGATCTGATTTTAGAGAGACTACATATGACAGATATGTGCTTTTGAGTATTGATAATTTCACAAATCATTTGAGAAATTATCCTTCTTTGACTACATTTTGGAAGAGTTTATATAACATGAACAAGATTTGTTCTTTAAATTTTGAAATAATCTATAAATCTGGTCTTAATTTTTCTATAAGAAAACAAATGCAGAAAAATGTAGACAGGGAGAACAGAGTATCTTCATATTCTCAGAGAGAGAGATAATTAACAGTTTTGCTTATTCAGATGATCAGGGATTTTTTTTAGGGAAAAAAACACTGACTCCTTCAAAATATTCAACAGAATAATAACAAATCAACTTCATAAATACCTAAAAAGTGTTTTACACCAAGAAAATTTTTATACCAAGTGGGATTTATGTATTAATGTAATACATTATATCAACAGATAAAAAATACAAAACTCACACTGTCATCCCAAGTGATCCAGAAAAAGCATCTGACAATATCTGCAACCATTTCAAGAAAAATACATTCCACCAACCAGGAATAGAAGGGAAGTTTTTCAACTTGATTGAAGAGTATTTACCAAAAAAAAACCCCACAGCTAACATCATACTTAATGGTGAGTGACTAGATGGTTTCCCGCTGAGATCAGGAGATAGACAAGAATGTCTGGCCTTGGCACTTCCGTTTAACATTAACCAGAAATCAACTGCTTAGGTAATTACTAAAGAAAAATAAATAAAAGACAACCAGGTTGGAAAAGAAGCAAAACTATCTCTCTTCATAGATGACATAATTCTTTATATGGAAAGTCCTTGAAATCCACCAAAACATATTAGAACTAATAAATTAGTTCAGCAATACTACAAGATATAAGATCAATAACAAATCAGTTGCATTTCTATACACTTAGATAATCAAAAAATAAATTAAGAAAACAATTCAATTCATAATAATATCAAAAGAGTAAAATACTTAGGAAAAAAGTACAAAACTTATGCCCTAAAAACCACAAATACTGTTGAAATACATTTTTTAAAATATTTAAATAAATGGGAAAATAGCCCACATTTAAGAACTGGAAGATTTAAAATTGTTAAGAAGGCAATATTTGCCAAACTGATCTACAGATACAACACCATTTAAAGTTGCCTTCTTTGTAGAAATTGGAAAGCTGTTTCTAAATTCATATAGAATTGCAAGGGACCCAGAGTATCCCAAACAATCCTCAAAAAAGAACAAGAAGGAGGCTTCACACTTATCAATTTCAAAACTAACTACAAAGCAACTTACTACAAGTTTCACTATAAAACTTACTGCAAATCATTATAGCGCTGTCAAAAGAATAGACATATAGATATGTTTTATAGATAGACATATAGATATGTCTAAATAGAAATGAGACTACAGAAATATATATATTTATCTGATTTTCAAAAAGACTGCCAGGACAATTCGATGGAACATAGAATTTTTTTTTCAACAAATGGCGCTGGGATAATGGGATGGTCATATCCAAAATAAAGCTGAACCTTTATGTTATTCCATATATATACAAAAATTAACTCAAAACAAATTAATAACCAAAATGTAAGAACTAAAAGTCTAAAACTCTTAGAGGGAAAGATGAAATAAATCCTCACAACCATAATTTTGAAGTGAATTCTTATATATGACACCAAAAGCATAAGCAACAATTAAAAAACAAAAATTAATTAGTTCATCAAAATTATAATTTTTTTGTGAAAAATTTTCAGGAAGTGAAAAGTCAACTCACAAAATGGGAGAAAATACTTGCACATCATATATCTTACAAAGGACTTGTATCTAGGATATATAAGGAGCATTTACAACTCAAAAGATAAAAAAAGATAACTAACCCAATTAAAAAGTGAACAAAGCTTGTGAATAGAAATTTCTCCAAGGAAGATACACAAATGTGTAATAAACAAATGAAAATATGCTCAATGTCATTAATCATCAAGGAAATGCAAATCAAGGCCATAAGACACCACTTAATACACACTAAACTGGCTAAAATCAGACAGTTGCAATAACAAAACTGTCAGTGAGTATGTAGAGATATTACAACCCTCATACATTGCCAGTGGGAACGTAAAGTAGTGCCGCCAAGTTGGAAAACAGTCTGGAAGTTTCTGAAATGAATAAATGAGAAATCAACACATATGTCAAAACAAAAATCTGTACATTGATGCTTACCACTGCATTTATAATAGCCCAAACCTAGAAACAACTCAAATGTCCATCAACATAGCAATGGACAAACAAAATGTGGTCTATTCTTACAGTTGTACATTACCTCAAAAATAAAGGTAGAAAGTACTCATAAATGATGATATATGAATCATAAACCTTAAAATGAGTATGCTAAGTGAAAGAAGTTAATCACAGAAGATGGCATACTACATGATTTCACTCACATGAAAGTTCAAAAGTGGGAAATGTACAGAGATAGAAAGTAGATTAGTGGATGCTTTAAGCTGCTGCTTTAGGGTCCTGAGGATTCAGAGGCAAAATAGGTAATGAGTAATAGATTTCTTTTGGAGGTATTGACAATATTCTAAAATTTTGGGTAATGTTTGCACATATCTGTGAGTGTACTAAGAACCACTGAATTGCACGCTTTAAATAGATACATTGCATATTATATGAATTCTATCTAAATAAAACTATTTTTATAAATATTCTCCTTTCAATTCAGAATTTGTTCTTAATGAATAGGAATTCTTCATGATTTGGTAAACTAAATACTGTTCTTTTTTTTCCAAAAATGCCATCCTCAATCTTAAATTCCTAGTCACTATTCTATTTAAAAGTTATTACCTTGATTCTCATTCTCAAAATCTATTTGGAACTTGACTTTATGTATCTGGATGGAAAAGCTGATATTCTTTAATTTGTCACTCTTTATATTTCATATAGATCTAACATAAACATCAGAGAAGATTCATGATCCATTTTATTCCTCACTATTGTCATTGTGGTAATCTGAAGTATTATGTACTAAATATGAATAAACATGTATTTCTTTGGTGAGGTGACAATAATTCAGTAAAGACTGATTTCAATAGTCTACAGACTTGGTTTGCCCTCTTTTGGTAAAGTTCTGAAGTACACTTATATAGATGCCAGTGACAAATTTATATGCTCTCTGCTTTTGACAAAGGTTATAGTCTTTTTTCCATGCTCTAGGCTTCCAAAATTATGCTTCAGAGAACCAAAAGACATAGATTTCCAAGAATATTATTGATATTATACTTAATGATTTGGAACAGCAAATTTAATTAACCTCCAATATTAAAAAATGACTGAAAAAGGGGCGCCTGGGTGGCTTAGTCGGTTAAGTGTCCGACTTTGGCTTGGGTCATGATCTCTCGGTTCGTGGGTTCGAGCCCCGCGTCGGGCTCTGTGCTGATTGCCAGCTCAGAGCCTGGAGCCTGTTTCAGAGTCTGTCACTCCCTCTCTCTCTGACCCTCCCCTGCTCACGCTGTCTCTCTCTCTCCTAGAAATAAATAAAACATTAAAAAAATTTTTTAAAAAATGACTGAAATGATAAAAATATAGCTTCCATAATTTTCTGATTTTAAGTATTATGAAATTTGATAATTTTGAAACTATACAACTTAATCATCCATTGATTATTGTAAAACACTAAATTTAGAACACTAAAATTATATTATGCATCCATTGTCTTCCTAGAAAACGGACAATATTAGTTTCTCTATTTACTAAAAACGGCAAGTGCAATCTTTTGACCTATCCAATTTTCATCCTTTTAAAACTGTAAGTTCATTTCAAAATGCCAAATTAATGTTTACATTTCACTTATTAAAGTAGATTTTGATTTCATAATTCTTTATTACTTCCTTTCTTGGCACATTTTGTACAAGTACTGAACACATAGTTACAGATACATATTTCTAAGGGAAGAATTTATTTCTAGGTTAACTAAGGATATAACTCTCCTTGACTCCTTTTTATAGTAGTTTTGCTAACATCTTGGAAATCTGACATTAAGAAAAGTTAATTTATCTTCAGAAAAGAAACTAAATAAATTGCATTACAGTTAAATAATACTTTCTTATGCTTTCTGAGTAAATTCTAAATTGAACTCTTGAAAAAAAGACAGAATATTTCACCTTAAGCAATGAAACAAACTGAAATAATTTGGTCAGATTCTGTGGAGTATCATGGAATCAGTTTCCCTCTTGTCTTGGTGCAAAAATAATTTCTATACTGTTCATTCTCTATATTTAACTTTTCAAAGTAATTGTTTTTTAATTTTTAACTTATTCACTGTAACATTAGACATTTCAATTTTATAATTAGAATTTTCAAGTAAAGCATAACAAAATTATTCCAAAGAGCATTAGTCTGAAAAATGTCTTTTCATTTAATTTTTAAATGCACATACATGAGTCTATTTATTTATTATGGTAAAAATATCTCCAAAAATCATATACAAATTAACTTTAGAGTAGTAATCTTAGCATCAGAGAGAGAATAATGATATATACTAAGTGATCTACTGATTTATTTTAATAAAATAATGTAAATCTGGGACTCTGGGTGGCTCAGGTGGTTTAGCGTCTGACTCTTGATATTGGCTCAAGTCATGTTCTCACAGTTTCATGAATTCGAACCCTACGTCGAGTTCTGTGCTGACAGTGTGAAATGTGCTTGGGATTCTTTCTCTCCCTCTCTCTGCCTCTCTCCTGCATTCGTGGTGTCTCTTTTTCTCTCAAAATAAATATTTTAATTTTTTAAAATAATAAGATAACTTAAATCTTAGGATGTAGTATAATCTGATTCTGACTTCCTATATTCAGTGTTTGCCTCTACCATCTTCTGATGAGGTACCCTTAGGCAAGTTAACTTGTCTGTTCAATTTTCTTATTTTTAAAAAAGGATAATAATCACTGCGATTAGTATGACGGTCAAATTAGATTAATATATATAAAGTATTTTGCCAACTGCCTGGCATAAGTTTCTAATAAATATTAGCTATTATTATTATAGTAATGAGACTTAGACATTTAAACATTTAAACTTAATGTTTAGACATTTAAACTTAAACTTTGGGGAATGTTAGCTATAGAAGGTTTCAAACAAAATGAGTGCTTTTCTTAAGGGATGGTTTATCACAGTTCTAATCTGTTCTATGTGAAAAAGAGGAGGCAGGCTTTGTGTATGTTAAAATATATATAATGAACAAATGACATTTAAACTAATTAAAGGAGAAATCGGGGACATAAAAGGGCAAGACTATTTAAAAATTGTTTTAATATTTATTTGTTCTTGAGAGACAGAGAGAGAGAGACATAGAGATAGAGTGCTAGTGAGGGAGGGGTAGAGAGGGAGGGAGACACAGAATCCAAACCAGGGCTAGGCTTTGAGCTATTAGCACAGTGCCTGACGCTGGGTTCAAACTCATGTACGATGAGACCATGACCAAGATCATGACCTGGGCAGAAGTTGGACGCTTAACTGACTGAGCCACCCAGGCGCCCCTAATTTTTTTTGAAGACACAGAACTTGAACCAAATTATGTTTAAGACTTATACAATTATGCTGCCTCATAATTTCCTAAGGGTAAACCTTGAAAAAGGAATAGATATGAAGGAAATGTGTGATGTAATTATTTATTCTAAGATGCAGTTGGGTATTATATTTAAAGTATTTTTGCAGAAAATTTCAGTACTCACAAGGAGGAAGCTGTTGGATTAGCTTATATACAGAAAAGTTCCCCATGAAGTCAAAAAAATTGGTCAGTCTTTATTATGCACCACAATTTCCCAGATTGGACTTACATGTCAAATGAAAAGCACAGATCTGTTCAACTTGAAAAATAACTTTCTTTATATTATCAGTTATATTATCATTGCTGAACCACTTCCCCAAAGAAAACCATAAAAGGGGAGTGCCCTGAGTCAGTGATGTCTGACACTTGATTTCAGCTCAGGTCATGATTTCATAGTTCATGGAATTGAACCTTGTGTCAGGATCTGTGCTGACAGCATGGAGTCTGTTTGAGATTCTCTCTCTCTCTCTCTCTCTCTCTTTCTGCCTTTTCCTTGTTCATTCTCTCTCTCTCTCTCTCTCTCTCTCAAAAATAAATAAATAAAATTAGAAAAAAAGAAAGGAAAGCATAAGTAGAAGGGAGAAGGACTGTGAGGCAAATTATATTGTAAAAAAAAAATTATGCCATGTGATTTGGAACTATTGGGACATCAGATTACTGTTTTTTTTTCTTTTTCTCTATAAATTGGGTTAATGATGCTTATTTTCTAACTATCTGGTGATGATAATGACTAAGACAGGGGAGAGAAGAGAAGGGTTAAGATTATTTAAACCTTGAAAATTAAAAGCCATATGAGAGAAAGAAATTAAAATTTAATTTAAAAATGTAAAATGGGGAAAGAAGATGAGAGGGGAGACTTCCATTCATTTGAAAGTTGTGCATCTTACTTCTATTTATTTCTTTGATCATCACATTTCCATTTTATTTCAGTATATCTCTAATCCTAATTGTCATCTATACAGACATCCTTAAATTATGACTGACATTTGTTTTCCTTTATTTTCTCCAACTCACATTGTTCCACATTTTAAACTACAAAGCCTAATTCTTTCTGTTCAATTATATTTCAGAGGGATTCCACAGGTGGCAGAATTTCAACAATTTCTTGAATGTTTGAAAAATGTTATGGTTGCTAGGGATTGTTTTTGCTCTTTTATTTGAAATATATATCTATGTCTATCTAGGTATCATATGTATGATCCATAAAAGATACATATAATGTATATTATGGAACTTTTAAAACATCCAGAGGGTCACCCAGGTGGCTCAGTTGGTTAAGCATCCAACTTCAGCTGAGGTCATGATCTTGCGCTTTGAGTTCAAGCCCTGTGTCAGGCTCTGCGCTGACAGCTCAGAGCCTAGAACATGCTTCAGATTCTGTGTCTGCCTCTCTCTCTGACCCTCCCCTGTTCATGCTCTTAAAAAAAAAAAATCCAGAAAGATATAATATGATGACCATCCAAGCACTCATTACCCATCTTTGATAAGTGTCTTAGTAACCTTGTTTCATTTATTGATTTCTCACTGACCACACCACAATCCACTTTTTAATTGTCCAGAGAATTGTAGTGTAAATCCTGTACATCCTGTTATGTTGCCAGTCACTATGCTGCTCTACTTAGCAGAAAAGCAAAATATTACAGAGTTTGGCTTAGGATTCCAAGCTCTTTGAGGCAGAGGTACAGGACCTGGAAGCAATGAAAAATTCTGATTCCTCTTTGCAAGAAGTATTCCAAAATTTCTAATTGGAAAGGAACAGTCTAGCTGAAATATAATTAGCCTGAAATTAGGAAGAGAAAACTGGTCTTCTGACAATCAGTGGTTGAATCTAAGCCTGGAATAGCCTTAAACCTGATTATTTGACAAAGTGATGGAGTTCTACTGAAAACATCTAAGCCGAGTAATATTCATTCTAGATTACTACAAAGTCTATAACTCTATAGGTGCCTCATTTTATATACATTATAGTAGGGCTGTATGAATTTGAATTCTCTGCAATAAAATATTTAGTTTGCTAGTCACAATATCTCAGACTGCAGACAAATATTTTAGAATATCTGAGCATCTATGAAGTTTTTACTCCAGGCATTAGAGGGATGAGACATATATGTAAAATAAGTTAAAAATAAGGTATTTTTGGAGGCACAGGAGGGTGCCTCAGGAGGTTAAAATTTCTCTTGATTTTGGCTCAGGTCAAGATCTCACCGTTCATGGGACTGAGCCCTGTGTTAGTTTCCATGCTCACAATGTGGAGCCTGCTTGGAACTCTCTTCTTTTCTCTGCCCTTCCCCCATGTGTGTACACACTCTCTCTCAAAATAAATGAACTTAAAAAAATATATATATTTTGAAGATTATTTAAAATAGCAATGGAACCAATAGCACCATCCAATATACTATCACTTGGTTCCAAATGTATGGAAATTAATTCCTCTAGATTATCAGAGAAGGATAAGAGCACTTCATCATGTGACAGGAGAATCATCTGAATTAGCTCCTGAAATGTGGTTCAGATCTGCATTGGGTGAGAGGACAGTGGAGGCCACTGTCGCTGTATTAACATAGGAAGACTAAAAAAGAGTGTTCAGATAAAATGGTTGAAACACTGTAACCTAAGTGTACAGTATATGTTTTTGTCTGGGAGCTCTGAAAAGATAATTTAGTCTTCATTTTTGAAAGCCTTGAATGTCGGGTTAAGAGGGCAATTTATCCCATAAGCAATATGGGCATAAACAACAATTTTGAGCAGGATCATGATAGGACAGAAGGTTCATTTTACCAATATTGACATTTCAGAAGTATGAAAAATGAATTGCAAGATGGAAAGAGAATGGTTCTTCAAGAAGAATGGAAGCTATACTAGAAAAGAATTTAGCCTATACAGGAATAACACAATGCCTTTTTAAAAACTGCTAAATAGTCATTTAGGCATGCAAAGATAACATAGTTCAGTGGAAAGTAGAGAATTAGGAAGTGAGCCTAAAATTATAACTGATAAGATTTAGTCACTAATTACAGTCACTAATACTATTAGCCCTCTAGTGACACTCATAAAAATTAAAAATTGGATCCTTTTATCTCAGAAATATATAATTACCTTTTAAAATAAAAAATAATTTTAATAACATATTTTGTTACTTCCTAACTTTAAATTATATGCTATGTGGGAAAGATATGAGACAATTCTGAATTTTTTTTTTTAAGGGTCCACATTGCTGCTATAGTAGATATGGATAGAGAAATACTTTCAGTAGTTTGTGTGGGTTCAAGAAAATAAACATTATAATCTCACCTGGGTTGAGGAAAGAAAAATTATCTTATTTTTCAGTATGAAAAAACACATTCCTCGATGAAGTAAAGACCATTTAGTTAAGAAAATATAACAGACTTCTTCATTTGAGATAAAATATAACTAGTTAATGTAATTCAAACAAGTAGGAGAAAACCTTCCTGTAATAGATATCCTCTTTTATGAGTCTCCCCTCCCCCCGAGATTGTCAGGAGACATGTAAAGGTATGTTAGCCCAGCTTGATTTACTACATGTCCCACACAGACAAAAAAGCAAATTGCAGAAAAAAATATAAGCTGCCCAGGACTCTCAGGACATTATGTCAATGCATATGTCACATTTCTCTCTCTTGATTATAAGCTAAATCTTTCTCAATCCCATTGTCAAAAGTGCCACACTGTGACGTCCGTAACACACAGAAGATTCTAAGATTGCTAAATTGCATAATGTACCTGTTAACAGTACATTAATAGGGGCCCAGAGTATATAATAAACACAGTAATAATTAACTTTATGTATAATTTAAAAGTGTCTTCCCCTTCTACAGACACTTTCCCTTCAACTGAACCCTGTGACTGATTTATTATTCATTTTTGCTGTAATTGCCCTTGAGTTATACTTCAACTTTGTAATTAGTTAGGTATCACTTTTGCTAAAATTTATCATAATTGGTATACATTTTAAACCCATAAATCAACTCTCAGAATATGTCCTATGCAGTCATACACACGTTTATGATCTTGATGCAAAACAGTAATTTGAGCATATATGTTTATTTCTCTTTCATTTTTTTTTTAATTTTAAATGATTTTTCATTTATTTCTGAGAGAGAGAGAAAGATAGAGAGAGAGGGAGCAGGGGAGGGTTAGAGAGAGAGGGAGATACAGAATCTGAAACAGGCTCCAGGCTCTGAGCTAGCTGTCAGCACAGAGCCCAACGTGGGACTCAAACCCACAAACCGTGAGATCATGACCTGAGCCGAAGTCAGATGCTTAACCGCCTGAGCCACCCAACCGCCTCCCCTTTTTAAAGTAAAGATAAAACAAGCTTCAGATAAGATCAGAAAGTTCAGAACTTATGTATATGAAGAAAATAACTCATAAGTGAGTTGACAGTCTACCAGCCGAATCACAAACAAGCTAACTATCTTAAAGGCAGAGGCTGCAAGGTAAGGGAACCTATAAGACAATTAGTGAAAATAAGCCAAGCTCTCAATTATGTGATCACTTTTGGAAGAACTCCAGGTTCTAACACACAGGCATACAGGATCTAAGATGTATTCATTCAATCCTGGTGTCCATTCAGTGTGTATAAAATATAGAGCAAACTAGGTTACTGCACTGGAATCTCCAGTAAAAAACACATACTGGTTGGAGAAAGGGGGGGGTCACAGCCCATCTAACTTCTAGTTGTGTAACAAATATAGAAAAAGAGTTCTCTAAGATGGCAGTAAACACCCCATTTTCCCTGTTATTATATCATTTCTCATTTGTCACAGGTTATTGGAATCACTTACCAAACACAGAGCCTCCTGAAATGGCTAAGGAGTACAGGATAAATTTTGATGCTGTTGACAGGCAGATCATTCAACCCTCTGTGTGAATTTAGGAATGAAGGATGCTAGTGTACTTTAAGGTGAATTCAGTATGAGCATTAAAACAAACAAACACAAACAAGGAAACAAACAAAAGAGAGAGAGAGAGAGAGAGAGAAAGCATGTGGTCATCTTGGTCTTTGGAGACACTCCTGCAAAGTGAGAAATGTTGGGGCAGGGCAGGGAGGTGGCAAATACTTAGTAATCACAAAAAGATCAAAACACTTTTCCACAGATATCATACCCCCTGTCTTTATCTCCCTAATGTTCAAATCTAATAAATGTTCACTATAGAAAATAAAACTAAAAGAAATATAAATCCTCAACATTTTTCTTTTGGCAGGAACTAAGACATTGCATTTGGGAACCTCTACCTTCTCTCCCCCACAAAATTGATATGGAACAAATATAGTTGTTATGGACTGAAGTGCATTCTTGCCCTGCACCCCCAAGATTCATATGTTGAATCCCTGGCCTGCAATGTGAATATATTTGGAAATAAGGACTATAAGAAGATCATAAAATTTAAATGAGATCATAAAGGTAGGATCCTACCTTAGAATGTCTGTGTCCTTCTAAGAGGGAGAGATCAGATCTCTCTCTCTTCCCTTGCTTCTCTTCATGCATGAAGAGTGGAAAAACAATGTGAGATCACAAACATGAAGCAATCCAAGAACAGCAGCCTTAGAAAATGAATTTTCTGGCATCTTGATCTTGGACTTCCTAATCTAGAACTATGAGCAAATACATTTCTGTTGTTTAAGCCATCAAGCCTATGTTATTTTGTTACGGTAGCCCAAGCAGACTAATATAATATGATGAATATTGACAATTGAATGAAAATATTCAATTAAATGAGAAAAAAATGCTCAATGAAAAACATTTACCATAAATAAAGCAGAATGTGTGAGTGTGTGTCTGTGTGTATACACGTGTATGTGCATGTGTATGTGAGAGTGCATGTGCACACGTATACATATCAGGAAAAAAGTAGAGCAGCAGAAAGACTAAGGAAATATATCATAGAGAAAAGTAAGATCACTTTGGAGAAGAGCATAATTAACTATAACAAACGTTATGAAGAGTTTGAGTAACATCAGAACAGTTTATTAACAGTAAGCTTGTAATTAGAAAGTTGATTAGCTTTTGGCAAAAACGTTTTAAATAAAGTGAGAAATATGTGGAAATATAATGAGAGAATCTAGAAAATTCCCTCAAAGCCTTTTTTGGTAAAATACACCAGGGCAACAGGATTGTGGTAGGAGAAAGCCATGATGTAAAAACATTGCAAGTATTTTTTAAAAGGAGACACTGGGATGAGGCGCCTGGGTGGCTCAGTTGGTTGAGCATCCAACTTCAGCTCAGGTCATGATCTCAGCCTGATACATGGGTTTGAGCCCCGTGTCGGGCTCTGTGCTGACAGCTAAGAGCCTGGAGCCTGCTTCAGATTTTGTGTCTCCGTCTCTCTCAAGTTGGAAACCAACTGACAATAAACTACTTGTAAAAAAAAAAATTTAAACATTTTTTAAAAGCGAGATACTGGAGTACCTGGGTCGCTCAGTCAGTTGAGCCACTGACTTTGGCCCAGGTCATGATATCAAGGCTCCTGGATTGGACCCTGAGTCAGGTTCTTTGCTGACAGCTCAGAGCCTGGAGCCTGCTTTGGAGTCTGTGTCTCTTCTCTCTTTCCCTACCCCACTCATGTTCTGTCACCGTCTCTCAAAAATAAAGATAAACATTAAAAAAATAAGAATAAGAATAAAAAAATAAAAGGAGATACTGAAGCATTTTTGTTGAAGGTTATGTTCCATTAGCAGGTGAATATGACACCGACTACCAGTATGAATTTCGAGTGTTATCTTTCTATATGATGGACTCTGGAAAGCTAAAAATGTCACTTCTCAGTCTGTCTTGCAGACTGTTCTATGGAAATTAGGTTCTGGCAATGAACATCCTCTGGCATCCTCATGCTGTTTCAGCTTTTTTCTATCAGCCCGTTCATGCGGAAATGGGCTTTTCTGCAGCAGTGTTCCAGGGTCAGGCCACCAGCATCAGGGGTCTAGAGAGGTGGTGGCAGGCATGGGAGTACCAGCTTCTTGGTCCCTAGACTGCAGCCATGACAGGGTGCTCTTCAAGGTGACACAATAGAAGCTTTCTGATTATGTACATACACAATTACAGCAAATACAGCAGCTGTATTTCAATTTGGTCAGCCTTCTTTTCTTGAAGCCAAGACTATTGTACAGGCAGTTTCTTCAGTCCTAATTAAAAGACATTAAGGGGTGCCTGGGTGGCTCAGTCGATTGAGCGTCCAACTTCGGCTCAGGTCATGATCTCACAGTTCGTGGGTTCAAGCCCCACGTTGGTCTCTGTGCTGACAGCTAGCTCAGAGCCTGGCACCTGTTTCGGATTCTGTGTCTCCCTCTCCCTCTGACCCTCCCCTGCCCATGCTATCTCTCTCTCTCAGAAATAAATAAAACATTTAAAAAATTTTAAAAATAAAATAAAAAATAAAAGACCTTAATTTTTTTTTTTATGGCCGGATGCAGGTTTCATGGGAATTAGAGCCTATTTATAAATTGGGAGACTCTTATTAAGAAAAAAATACCTTAGTATAAATGTAAAATTAAACATGAAAGTAAAGTATTTAGAATGAGGAAAAAATTGCCAGTCATAAATTTTTAAAGCTAACAAACACAATGGTATTCAGAAAGTATAGAAAAAATAATGTAATTATTCAGTTGCTTCACACAGTTCTCTATTTTCTTTCCTGTATTTTCAGAAACGTACAC
Source organism: Crocuta crocuta (assembly GCF_008692635.1). Classification (NCBI taxonomy): domain Eukaryota; kingdom Metazoa; phylum Chordata; class Mammalia; order Carnivora; family Hyaenidae; genus Crocuta; species Crocuta crocuta. The sequence continues at coordinate 62,550 of NW_027530222.1, read as the reverse complement.
CTTGGTTACTTCTTATGACAAGAACTTTGTACTATTTCTATAGAGGTAATAGAAAGACAAGGGGCACTTGGGTGGCTCAGTTGGTTAAGTGTCTGACTCTTGATTTCAGCTGAGGTCATGATCACATGGTTTGTGGGTTTGAGCCCTGCATCAGGCTCCATGCTAACATGCAGAGCTTGCTTGGAATTCTCTCTCTCCTCTCTCTCTGCCCTTCCTCTGCTCATACTCTCACTCTTCAAGATAAAACAAATACATTTAAAAAAAGAGGAAGACTATTCATTTATATTTCTTGCAAGTTATTTGAATATCATTTTTAAAAATTTTTATAGTTGTATGCGCACACCATTATTTCACATAAAGACATATCCATTGTTTGTATCACTGCTATAGTTTTGTGCCCTTTACAAATAAAAATTCTAAAATTCTTATAAATTCTAACTTAAACAATTTTTATCAAAAATAAATGATGTGGGAGCACTTGGGGGACTCAGTCAGTGAATGACTATGGATTTTGGCTCAGGTCATGATCTCATGGTTCATGAGACCGAGCCTTATATGGGGTTCTGTGCTGAGAACATGGAGCCTAGTTGGGATTCTCTCCCTCTCTCACTGCCTCTCCCCCACTCACACTCTCTCTCTCAAAATAAATAAACCTTACAAAAAATTTTTAAAAATGAGGTACATATATTTCATGATATATATATATATAACACACATATATGTAATCTCATATATACACATACAAACACACGTGGCATGTGGCATTTATAATTGTATAATGCTACATTATTAAGAATATATCTAATGGAAAGAGCTTCTGTTTTGTTTACAAATTGATGAGAAACAAATTTCCACTCACACTTTTACACACAATGACTGAAAGACTCTACCTCTCTAGATTTCAACCATGGGTTAATCTTCTGTTACTGCCATTCTCCTAGTGACAGAAGCCACAGTATTGCTCATATTTGCACATAAATTCTCACTTGAAAAGCTATTGTTCTTGTGACCTACAGCTGTGCAGTTCCAATAGAGTAGACATCAGTCACATGTGACAATGTGAATTTAAATTAATTAAAGGTAATTACAATTTAATTCTCAAATAGTCATATTTCTAATCCAATTGACACATGTGACTAATGACTTCCATATTAGACTGTACACAAATCGAACATCTTCATCACTGCCAAAAAGTCCCTCTGAACAATGCTGGCATTGCGGATTCTGCCAGATATCTCCATGCTAATTCATCGTCATCATCTTCCACTCAGCACAGCTAGCTACCCTAAGTATTGCTGACTCCCTTTCCATCATCTTTCAAAATTTATCATTTTACCCTCTTTGTTACTTATTATGTCTAAAAATTCCTACTTATATATATGGTTATTTATTTGTATAAACTTTTTTGTTCTTTTAGTATATGCATACCTTTATATGAGAATTATAACCCCAGCATATTCTTGAATATAGTTTGGTATATATTATATGCAGGAAAAAATTAAATGAATAAAAGAATGGAAGAAAGAAGAATTAATTCATGATTAGCTTGTTATTAAAAAAAGGGATATTACTTTCAGATTAAAAATATGGTAACTAATAAAAATAAGGTAATGAAGCATATATATGGTACTACTGAAAACCGAATCAGCTTAAAGAATTCTTTAAATAAGTTAAGGTGTGAATTATAGATTCAAACTCAAATTTACATCCTGTGTAAATACACAAAGAAGCAAAAGAAATTGTTACTAATTTTGTTAATCCAGAAATTGCCTTTGTTACGTATTTATTTTATCTGATGAGTTTTTTTTTTCAATGCCTATCATTCTGTGCCCACTGCTTCGTATCCTCAGCAAAATTCTGCCATATTATTGATGTGCTAAATAAAAGAAAATACACGAATAAACAAATCAATCTTCCCTTGCTCTGTTTACTAAATAATGTACACCTAAAATATTGCTAGAATAAATCAGCTTTCTTAATTAGTATTTAAAGACATACATTTCAGTTATTCTGCATCTTTAACTTGTTTTCAAAACTTGGAAAGATTTTATATATATATATATATATATATTAACAAATATATATCAAAGCTGCCTAATCAATCTATCCTCAGTTGGGTCATCTGAAAAACAAAAAACAAAACTACAAAACAACCAAAGAACTTGTCCCTAGTTTTTTTAAACTCAGTCTGTCTATGATCTAATGGCCTTTTTCAGTCTGCTATATGAGAGATACTGTAGGCTACTGTTCACATCTACATTTTTTTTCCCTCTGTCTTTCCTACATTTATCTCATAGTGGTATCTTTATTGTCTTTCAAGGTCAAGAATAAATAATACTTCCCCAGTCAAACCAGACACAAAAAATGAACCTTTTCTTTCATTAACACAGACAGAAAAAAAATTATATTTGAATTTTCTCTCTTAAAATTTAGCTATTTTTTGGTAAATGTGACTCTACGTTATAAATTATGGTAATGAATATGTCCTACCATCTATTTATTTCTCAGGATCTGCATATAGGAAGTCCTTAATAACTACTACTACCTCAAATACTAGTACTCTAGTATTATAATAAATAGGTATTCACACAGTTTTAAAAGACAAAATTGTCAGAAAGACAGCTTTATGTTTAATAAACACTTTGATACATGATAAATTTAATTATGTATTTAAAATCCATTTCATTGAAAGCTTTCACTATGTTTAATAATGTAATTTTCTTGCCTTGAATATGACTTTAAATATTGTACTTCCATGACAAACTTTAGACAAAGGTGATTATTTCTATATTTTTCCTAATTATAGAAATTATTAATTCAATGAAATGAATTTATTCACTTATTACCAGAAAGTGCAGTTAGTAAAACTGCACTCTATCAGCTTCCCTATTTATGGGAACTGCTATTAAAGTAGAAACTTAGGTATATTAAGAACATAGATATCCCCACCTTGCTAAATCACTGCATAAGAAACTTAGTTACAAACTACATAGTGTTCATATCATCCATGGTTTAGGGAAATCAGGAATACCACTATATAACTGTATTGTATTGTTATTTTGAATGCTATTGAAATATAAGCTTTATTTTACTTTTAATAATCATCGACAGACATTGTTTTTTTATTTACTGGAGGCCTAAATTTTTAAGGTGTTGAATCAAATTGATTCAATATTTACTTCTTTTAAAACAGCAAATATATTCTAATGCTCAATTTTTATCATCCTGAATATGAGACATTAAATAGCATACAAGGGAGAAAATCATCAAAAATTCAGAGGTTATTTTCATTTATATATATATTGCTTATAGTATACGTTTGTTAGAAAAGGCAGTTGTTCCCCACCAAGCAGTCAATGTAACTAGAAATATTTTTTTCTCATTTTTTCCCTAATAACTCACTTTTCTCTCTACTACAGCTACTAGTTTATATTTCCTAGGTCAATTATTTGCTTGGCACACCAATATATTTTACTACTTTCAGATCCCTCAGCACACAATTCTTCGAGGGTACCTGACAATGATAATCTACTACTGAAAGCATTCTTGTCACTGGCTGAAGGAGATGGATAAGGGGAAAGAAGCTGAAGTAAGACCAAACCCAAAGTCAGTCATCTTCTACCTTATAACATAGAGTCATTTTCTCATGAGTGTTTTAATAAGTGCAATTTTAATTAGAGTACACTGTTTCATAGAGTTTGTCCAAAATGGAGATAAAAAATGATGCTACTAATTCTCAGTCTCATTTAAATAAGTATAATAATAATCAAATTGTAAGATGATTTGGTAATAAAAAATTGTAATTTAGAACTCATAACTCTTCTATTTTCAGAATCTCTGACATAGAATAACCTAACCTTTAAATATTCAAAGGGAAAAATTAAAATAGCAATGTAGAGATAAAGAAAATAAAACATGGTTTGTGTATCTAAACACTAACTTCATGACCTACATTAACTCTATATGAAAACAATTATTATTACTAATTCTGCTTAATAATTATTAGGCACTTAATATTATTTTTAAAATATATATTTGCAGCTTTTTATCATCTTGCAAATTTTATTTGTATATTCATATTCAAGAATGGTGAAAAGAGCAAAATAATATAAACTGGGCACTTTTCATAGAGGTCATGTAAAATATATCCCCACTGATTGAATTTGTATGTTTTTTTTCTGACACTTAAAAAATTTTTTTAGATCATCCAAGTATTATCTACTTAAAATATGACATTTGATACAAATAAAATACTAACATGTACTGATTCATATGATTTACTGTGAGACACTGAAGTGTTAGGAAGACATAATTAAACAGATCCTGTTGTGTTATCTCCTAAAGTACTTGGCTGAGATCATAAACTTTGCATTTAACTCATAACTTAAGATCTATGTGCCAGCAAGTAAATTTGTCCATCAAGATTCCAAACCAATTCACTGCAAAGATACTTCAGATGGATACCAAATTATTTAATATTTTATGATTAATTTTTTCTTATTATAAACAAATTTTATTGATATTCTTTATAGGTTTGCTACAGCACATGAGCAAAAATGTCTGCTAATCATAATCCTACCAGTGACACTGGATGTTATTTATGAAGCCAAACTGTTATCTTAAGTGTGTGCACTAATTTATACTTCTATCAATGATGGATAAAATTCATGAGAATCCATGCTTTAATCAATATTTGGTACAGTGAATATTAATTTTTGCCAGTTGAATGGAATTAAAACTTTATTGCACTTTAATCTCAAATTTTATTATCCTTGTTAGTAACAAAGTTAACCATTCTTTTTAACGTTTTATTTAATTATTTTAAGAGAGAGAGATAGTGCAGGTGCGTGCAAGGAGAGGGGCAGAGAGAGAGCATCCCAAGCAGGCTCCATCCTCAATGCAGAGTTTTACATGAGGCTTGATCTCATGACCATGAGATTGTGACCTGAGTTGAAATCAAAAGTTGGATGCTTAACCGACTGAGCTACCTAGGCAACTTGAAGCTAAACTTTTTTATGTTTAATCATCTATTTCATGAAATGTCTGCTCACACGTTTAGCTCATTTTTTTACTATGTTTTTAAATTTTGATCTGTTGGAACTTTTGTATATCTGGACACCCACTGTCAGTTTATGCCAGTTTATGGTGATTTTGAAGCATATAGTTTCGTTTTTATTATTTTTTTATTTTTTTAATGTTTTATTTATTTCTGAGAAAGAGAGACAGCATGAGCAGGGGAGGGTCAGAAAAAGAGGGAGACACAGAATCCGAAACAGGCTACAGGCTCTGAGCTGGCTGTCAGCACAGAGCCTGACATGGGGCTCGAACCCATGAACCATGACCTTTAAGTAATTTCATTTTTTTTCAACAATAAGAAAACAATTTGATTAAAAGTTGGGTCAAAGACCTTAACAGATACCTCACTAAATAAAATATACTGATGGCAAATAAACATATGAAAAGATGCCTCATATCATGTATCATCAGGGAAAGGCAAATTAAAACAATAATAAAATACTAATACATGCTTCTCAGAATGGCCAAAATCTGGAACACGGACAATTCCAAATACTGACATGGGAAGAATGTAAAATGGTTCAGCCACATAGGAAGAAAATTTGAAGGCTTCTTACCAAACTAAACATACTGCTGTCCTATGACCTGGCAGTATTGCTCCTTGGTATTTACCCAAAGGAGTTCAAAATGTATGTTCACACAAAACTTGCACATAGATGTTTACAGCAGCTTTATTCAAAACTTCCAAGACTTGGAATGGATGAATAAACTGTGGTACCTCTAGATAATGGAATGTTATTCACAGTTAACAGGAAGCCAGGAAAGGACATGGAGGAAACAACTGCCTATTACCAAGTAAAAGAAACCAATCTGAAAAGACCATGTAATGTATGATTCCAACTATATGACATCCTTTTCTTCTTCTTTTTTTTTCTTAGGAAAGTGTGTGTGTGTGGGGGGGGTGTGCATCTTAAGACTTTGGTTTTTTTTCCTTTTTAGACCAGTTTTTGGCTCACAATAAAACTGAGAGGAAAGTACAAACATTTCCCATACACCTTCTGTCCTCCTTACCTGCAGTCTCCTTCATTATCAACACATTCCACCAGAGCAGTAGATCTGTTACAATGGATGAGCCCCACTGACACATTACTATATCCAAAGTCCACAGTTTATATTAGGCTTCACTCTTGGCGTTGCACATTGTAGGAATTTGGAAAAATTTATAATGACATGAATTTTCAATTATAGTATCATACAGAGTATTTTCACTGTTCTAAAAATCCTCTGTGCTCATTCTGTTTATTTCTCCCTCCTCGCTAAGTGCTGGCAAAGACTGATCTTTTTATGGACTGCATAATTTTGCCTTTTCAGGGGTCATATAGTTGGAGTATTCAGATATAAAATGTGACTGAGAAACAAGGATGAGGATGACAGCGGATTTCATATTAGAGATGATACAAGTAAAAAGATAGTGGAGCAAGTTATTAAAGTATTAAAAGAAAAATCTACCTATCTAAATTTTATAACTACCATATATACTTCTAATTTAAAGCAAAACAAAACTTTCCCAGACATATAAAATCTGAAAGAATTCACAGCTAGAAGATCCACAGTACAGGTCATGTTAAAAAATTTCTTCAGAGAAAAGGAATAAGAAGCCAGTTTGTTTCTTATTTGTAAATAACATTTATAAAAGAAAACATTTGTAAAAGAAAAACTAGAGGAAATAATAGCACAGAGTTTGAGAGGGGAAAAAGAAGAGTATAATCTTGCAATATTCCCTGACTGTGTGTAAGGAGATATATCACTTGATATCATTTGAAGGAAGATAAAAGATATATGCCCTATTTCCTAAGGCAATTACTAAAATAATAATCAAAGTACAGAAGCTAATAAGTTTCCAAAGTAGATAAATGCAATCATAGAAATATACAATTAATTGAAAAGAAGGTTTGAGAAGAGATAAAATAAGATCACAAAATAAATAGGACAAGCAAAAACAAATAACAAAACAGCTTTACAATCAGCCTCATCAATAATCACAATAAATATAAGTAGTTTATAGTTAAAGGCAGAGCATGTAAGATTGAATGAAAATGCAAGAGCCAACTGCTGCATCCTATAACAAATACGTTTAAATATAAAGAATGATATATTTAAAATTGTATTTAAAAATGTCTTGTTGGGGTGCCTGGGTGGCTCAGTTAGTTAAACGTCTGACTTCAACTCAGATCATGATCTCACAGTTCATGAATTCGAGCCCACACATCAGACTCTGTGCTGATAGCTCAGATTCTGAAGCCTGCTTCGGATTCTGTATCTCCCTCTCTCTCTGCCCCTCCCCTGCTTGCACTCTATCTCTCTCTCTATCTCTATCTCTCTCAAAAATAAAAATGAAAAATATTTTTAAATGTCTTGCTAACTCTAAGCAAAATAAAATTGGTGTCACTATACTGATATTGGAAAAATTTGATTTCAAATCAAAGAATATTGACAGAGTTATATACCATTTCCTAACAGTCAATTTATCAAAGGACATAATAATCTCAAACTCTATTTAACCTAAATAGATTTTCAAAAAGCATAATAAGAAAACATATTTGCAAGCAGAAGTAGACAAAACCACAGTATAATTGGAGATTTCAATTCTCATCTCAGTAATTGACAAAACAAGTAGACAAAAAATTAACAATGGCATTGAAAATATGTATGATACTATTAGTCAACTTGAAGTTATTAAAATGTATAGAATGAATGTCTACTCTACAAGTGGAGAATTCTTTCTTTTGGTTTTCAGAACAAATGGAATATTTACCAAAGCAAATCACATTCTGGACCATAAAACACAGTCAATAAATGTTAAAAGATCCCAGTGATATTAAGGAAGTTTCTAGCCACATAAACTTAAATTAGAAATATTTAAAAAATAATAATATGCTTTAATGTAATCCATAGGTCAAATAACAAAGTAAAAAAGAAATTAGAAATTATTTGGACTGAATAAAAATGAAACACAGTATGTCAAATTTTGTAAAATGTGACTAAAGCAGTATTTAGAGAAAAATGTCTGACACTATAAATACTAGCAGAGAATACCCAATATTAGCAAAGTACTAAAAATCAATAGCTATACATCTTCCATTTTAGAAAACTAGGAGATGAGCTCATCAAATACAAAATAAGTATAAGAAAGAAGCAGAGGGGCACCTGGATGGTTTAGTCGGTTAATGACTCTTGATTTCGATTCAGGTCATGATCTTACAGTTCCATATGGGACTGTGCACTTTCACATTGGGATTCTCTTTCTTCCTCCTCTTTCTGCTCCGCCCTGCTCATGCTCTCTTTCTCTCTCAAAATAAATAAACTTCATTAAAAAAGCAGAAATAAATATAAAACAAAAAAAATACAATAGGGAAATTCAATAAAACCAAAAGCTCATTGAAGATCAATAAAATGTGATAAATCTACAGCCAAACAGACCAAGAAGAGAGAAACAAAACACAAATTACCAATATAATGAATAAGAAATATTATATATTTTGTATTCACAAAAAGATAATAAGAGAATGTTATGAACAACTTTAAGGAAATATATTCAACCACTTAGATGAAATGGAAATTTTTCTTGAAGGATTCAAACTACCTAAACTTACTAAGAAAAAAATATATATCCTGATAACCTTGTATCAACTAAGCAAGTTGTAATTTTAATTAAATCCTTCATATAAAGGAAATTCCACGTACAGATGTTATCCACAATTGATACTGCCAAGCATTTAAAGAAGAAAAAATATGAAATCCATGCAAGCTTTCCCAGATATGTGAAAGAGGCAAGGCTTTCTAAGTAACTCTATAATGATAGTATTACCCAGATATCTAAAGCAGACAAAACCATTATGAGAGAAGTAAACACAGACCAATCAATACCCTTCATAAGACTGATGCACATATTCTTGCCAATTTTTGACATATTGAATCCTACAATGTATACCAAAACCAAATGCAAAAAACTAAGACCAACTGTGGTTTCTCAAATGAATGGAATATTTGAAAACAAAAAATGCAATTTACCACACTGAAAACAAGAAAAATTATATGATCCTCTCAAAATAGGTAAGAAAAGCATTTTACAAAATGCAACCTATACATTTACATATAGAGACAGTCACAAATTTGAAGACAACCTATGTGAATTACATTTCACATACAAAGACAGATAACATAAACCTAACATCTATTCCTGATAAAAGGTCTCAGGAAAGTAAAATCAAAAGGAATCTTCCTTTATAGGATAAAGGACACTATGAGTTAGGATCATACGAAATGATGAATGACAAAATGCTTTTCTCCTGAGACCACATAAGAAAGGTGCCTGGTCTCACCATTTCTATTCATCATTGTGCTGGTATTCTGGCCAATGTGATAAGACAAGGGAAAGAAAACAATAGGCATAAAATTGGCAAGAAAGACATTAAACTGTATTTATGTATGCATATGATTGTTTATGTAGAAAAGCCAGTGGAATGTAAAAACTGCTACTCAAACTAATAAGTATTAGTAATTATTAGTAGTTTAGTAATGTTTTGAGTTACAAAGTTAATTTATAAAAAATATTTTTATTCCTATCTACTAGCAACAAGCATTTAGAAATGGAAATTTAATTAAAAATACTATTTAAATAGCCTCAATATATGAAATATTTAAGGGTCTGGCATATAATCAACTCAATAAACTAAAAAATTAATCTAAAAAATCCAACATCCATTCTTAATTAAACACCTGTGCAAACTAAGAGTAAAAAGGAATGCTCTAAACAAGACAAAGGCCATGTTTGAGAAATTTACAGCTGTCATTTCACTTAATGATGAAACACTGAATATTATATCCTAAGAACAAACAAGGGTATCAATTCTCACTACTTCTATTGATCTATTCATATATGTGTGTGTATATATGTGTTTGCATATAAATTATGTAATATATACATTAGGTGTAAAGAACAACTGTATGATGTGTATAATATATATTATTATGTGCATGTATGACAAAAATTAAAAATTATACCTGCTGTATGATCAGTAATTCCTGAATTTTATAACAAGAAATATGGTGATACTGATTCCTACTAATCAAATAATAATAACTATAGATGTTAGGCAGATAGGCAAATATATTTAGAAAAAAGGAAGCATGCTATAAAAATCTTCATATATATAGGCACACCTGGGTTGGCTCAGTCAGTTAAGCATCTGACTTGGGTTCAGGTCATGATCATGTGTTCAAGTCCCATGTAGGCTCTGTGCTGACAGCTCAGAGCCTGGAACCTGCTTCAGATTCTGTGTCTTTCTCTTTCACTGGCCCTCCTCTGCTCACACTCTGTCTCTCTCTTTCTCAAAAAAATAAACATTAAAACAAATAAAAATAAAATAAGTCTTTATATATAAAATGTTTGATTATTATGGTACTTGTAGTTAAATAGCAAGGCAAAATGATCGTGAAAATGCTTCAAGAAACATCCATCAAAGAAACAGCTTTCTCTGAAAAATATAAATTCTTTGTCATAAATGTCAAAATGATTGAAATACTGACTTGTACAAAGAAATTTCCCTTTAAAATATTAATCTATCTCATTTGATGCATTATATAAAAATATTGTTTATATGAAATTAAGCATGATATAGTGAAGTGCATAAAAATTAAGAGATAATGTATGTGTGCAATATTGGGACTACTATTTCAATAATCAGAGACTTAATTTCCTGATTTACAAAATGACCTGGCAATATCTTACATAAGTTTTGTTTGATTCAACATAATTTTGGTTTCTTTCCATAAATCTTATGTGGCATAAATAAATCTTATGTGGCATAAATGACAACAAATAAATGCATCATAAATAACACACCTTTCAAGTTATGAAAAGTTCAGAAAATGTTCAACACATTTAAATATGCGTGATTTATTGATATGGGAAGAAAAACACAAACTCTATTCTTTGAAAATAAAAACTGAAGTTTTTGGTTGGTTAAAAACCTTTAAATTACTTAAAGAACTTCTCTCAAAAGTTTCAATAGCCTTGGGGAGCTTGGGTGGCTCAGTCAGTTGGGCATCCGACTTTGGCTCAGGTCATGATCTCACAGTTTGTGGCTTTAAGCCCCGTGTCGGGTTCTGTGCTGACAGCTAGCTCAGAGCCTGGAGTCTGATTCAGATTCTGTGTCTCCCTCTTTCTCTGGCCCTTCCCTGCTCATGCTGTCTCTCCCTCTCTCTCTCAGATATAATAAAACATTAAAAAATGTTTTAAAAAGTTTAAATAGCCTAAAAATTAATTTGCTGGACTGAGTAAGTAAAGGTAAATTTGTATCATGATGTTACTTAAATCTAGTATCAGTATTTTTTTGTTGCTGAAATAAATTGGAAATATTTATTGTTTTGTTTTGGAAACTCTCATATTTATATTCAGGCACCTTTTATCTGTAGAGAAGACTATTCAGTAAACACACTAGGATGATTTGGTGGAAACACTAGGCAATCTGAAGAACTAATGGAATGTTGTTGGGAAAATGACAGCTAAAGAAACAAATTGGAGCTGTCAGCATGGTGGTAATAATGCAACTGCAAACGAAAATGGAAAAGGTCAGGTAAGAATAACAAATAAGGGCAGAGAATAAGTCTTACTCGGATTTAGATACAATAAAGTGTCACTTAGCACAGTTGGAAACATGCTTTGATGTAAAACTGCAAATGCCTCAAGGAGAGGAGTAAGTGATAAAAGTTACCTGGTCATGAGTGGAAAAAAATAAAGTAATTTTTTTAAAACTAAAAATTTGCTCTAGATCATCTTTAGGCGATTTTCATAGTGGGAGTAAAATAAAATCCAGTTTTAAATAGTCAAGGACTTTGAAAGAATGAGCAGCATAATAGATTATAAAGACATGAGTGAAATTACTTAGCAACACCTAATGCTACAGATACTGTTAATTACACCGGAGGAGCCAGTTTTTTGTTTGTTTGTTTCTCCTGAGGAAGGGCCCATACGAAACTAAAAGACATAATGTAAAAAGCTAGAAAGAATCAATGTCCACACTGAACAGTAAATCTAATATTTAAAACTTTAAGGGTATGTTTCAATAGATTATGGCGTTTCAATTGGTGGAGTGATAACTTCTTAAATAAGTTAATGCTCTCCCCCGCATTTATTGTTAAATTCATTCAGTTGTCTTTGTTCGATAAAGAAAAAAATACATTATAAAGACAAGGATGAAATGTCCATTTTACTTTGTCATCATGGAATACAGTGCTTATTTTTTAAATTAAAAAAATAAGTAAAGGGGGGGACCTGAGTGGCTCCAACTTCAGCTCAGCTCATGATCTTGGAGTTCACAAGTTCAAGCTCCACGCTGGGCTCTGTGCTGACAGCTCAGAGCGTGAATCTTCCTTTGGATTCTGTGTGTGTCTCTCTTTCTGCTCCTCCCCTGCTCATGCTCTGTCTCTCTCTCAAAAATTAATAAACATTATTTTTTTAAAATATAAGTAATATTTTCATTCAAGTTTTTAAGATATTGGCTTGGTTTCTTTCTTTACTACAAAAAATGTTATAATCACACAAAAGGAACCTGGGAAAGCCTTTGATTTTAGTAATAAAAGTAGACACTATTTTTAGAAAAATTAAAGTGCCACTAGAAAAAATACATGTGTATAAAATATATTTAAAAACATTACAATGCATGAGATAACTATGAAAGTAATAATGAAAGCTACAAATAAAAATGCAACTTCTTTGAATGGTTATATTTTTCTTATTGATTTTTAAACAATCAAAGCTTGCTTAAGACTTGTTTCAACTGCATAAGAACCATCCCATTCTTATTAAGGAATTCTCATTAAGGTGGAGAATAATGACTCACTGTCTGTCACAAAAGGGGGTATATTGGGCCATTTTGTCCCACGTGGTCTTTGCTGGGGCACCAGAACAGCTGCAGTCATTTCTAGGTTTAAGGGTGCGTTTAACTACTAAGCTTGGGCACAGGCTTAACTTCTTGCCAATGACCTGATCACACGGTTGCTTGTCCAAGAAGAAACATTCAAAAAGGAAACATTCCAAGAGAGAGTAAGGGAACCCATGTGGCAGAGAACTTCCCAAGAGCCTGGACACCAAAGGACACAGAGAATTTTCTATATTTACTATGACAGTATATGAGCAACTCAATAGATCTAAAAAAATAATTTGACAAAATCCAATACCTATCTTTTAAAAATGGATTTAATTTTATAAATATGAAAGTCTTGAAACCTGTCTCGATGAACACAAAAAGTGATTCAATCTAAGGAATGCTCTTGTTTATAAAGGGAGGGAGGATTGACACAATGGTAAGATGAAGAGACTAATTTCTACATAGTCTGAAAGAAATCTAGACAAAATATTTTGTCTGACAGGCATTTTGAGCTTAGTACGTGATCACCCAAGACAAATACTTTAAGTTGTAACACTTAAGTATATGTGAAGTTTTGATGCATATGTTTAAGAATTTGTTTCCGATTATATGTTTATAGCTATGATATGTGGTGATATGTTAAATTGAATCTCTATTAATACTGAAAACGTAATTCTATAGGCAGTCAAAGATCAAGATAATATATAGCACTGTGAAAATTAAGCAGTGTATAAAACAAATCAAAAAACAAGTGAAAAGGAAAGAATCATTGACATGGGATATTAGCCAGCATTCACACATTAGAAATCTTTGTGTCAGGATTGTATTTAAATTCCAATTAGTTAACATATAGTGTAATATGAGTTTCAGGAGTAGAATTTAGAGTAGAATTTAGTGATTCATCTTTTACATAGAACACCCAGTGTTCATCAAAAAAGTACCCTGCTTCATGCCCACTCCCCACCCACCTCTCTTCCAGCAAACCTCAGTTCGTTCTCTATAGTTAAGACTCTGTTTTATGGTTTGCCTCTATCTTTTTGTCTTTATAGTATATGTCATTTGTGATTGTCTTCTCCCGTTCCAAAGGTTGCCTTTTAGTTTTGTTTTCCCAGAAGAAGTGAGGAAAAGGAGGGGGAGGGTTCATTTGCGTAAATGATACCTGAAGACTTTCTTAATCTGGGGAAGGAAACAGACTTCCATATCCAGGAGGCACAGAGATCTTACATCAAAATCAATAAAAGCAGGGTAACACCAAGACATCTCGTAGTTAAATTTGCAAAATACAGAGATGAAGAAAAAAAAAACCCAAACAGTAGCAAGACAAAAGTCCCTAACTTACAAGGAAAGACAAATAAGGTTTGCAGCAGATCTCTCCTCAGAAACTTGGCAGGCAAGATGGGAGTGGCATGATATACTCAACATGCTGAATGGGAAACATATGCAGCCAAGAATATCTACCCAGCATGGCTGTCTTTCAGAATAGAAGCAGAAATCTGACTTATTTAAGCTTAAAGAAACAGTATTGTAATGCAGAGAAAGCTGCGGACGTTGGCATGGAGAAGGGAGTAACAATCTGGGTGTTGTGAGGGCACACCACCTATGTCTGTTTGCAGAGACTGAAGTGCTGCTACCATAGGTACTGACTCTGGAACATCAGTCATGTTTTCTGCTACAGCCTTCCTGATGACATAATATTGCCCCACTGCTGCTCAGTCTGCCGTAAAATGATTGCATTATGTTCTGTGTTTCTGGTTGTCACAGGCTCCCAATTCAAACTCTGGTTTGCTCACCTCTACCTACGAAATGTGGCAGCCCCTTTTTTCAAAAATGTTTTAATGTTTATTTATTTTTGAGAAACAGAGGGAGACAGAGCATGAGCAGGGGAGGGATAGAAAGAGGGAAACACAGAATTGGAAGCAGCTCCAGGCTCTGAGCTGTCAGCACAGAGCTGATGCAGGTTTCAACCCACAAACTGTGAGATCATGACTTGAGCTGGTTGGAAGCTTAACTGACTGAGCCACCCAGGCGCCCCTTCTTTCCTTTTTTAAAATCTATTTTTATTTTTTAGAGAGAGAGAGAAAGAGGATGAGTGGAGGAGGGGCAGAGAAAGAGGGAGACATAGAATCCAGAGCAGGCTCCAGGCTCTGATCTCCCAGCAGAAAGCCCGAGACGGAGCTTGAACTCACAAACTGTGAGAACATGACCAACTTAGCCACCCAGATGTCCCCTCTTTTTTCTAACCAAGACTACTTTATAGGGAAAAAAATGGGGCTTTATGGCTTCTTCTTTTCTCACCTCAGGTACCTCCTCTTTCACTGGGCAAAAAAAATATTAAGCAATGTATTTTGAAAAACTGAACGATTTATCCTTTTCTGAAAATGTATTTTATTAGTTTAAAATTCATTTAAAATTATTCACTAATTCAGTTACAGTAAATAGCTTGGTTCACAAATCTATCTTAGCATACAAGATTAAGAAAAATTGGTCAGTGAGACTATCAAATTAGCTGGACACATCTTTGTGTTTTATAATAACATTGAGGTTCTGCTTCAAATCCAAAACAGCAAGACATAAAATGCAATTCAGAAATACTGATAAGGTAGGTAAAACAGAAATACAGCTTTTCTATTCCAGGCTGGATCACTTGGCTTAAAAAAATCAAATGGAATGTCCTTAAAATTCCAGTCATTAAGATTATTTTTGATATATGAAAACATGAGTACTACGAACAACTTCTCTCAACTGGATGACTTTTTTTTCCCAACTAACATGTCTCTAAAATTATTTTCTTTGTGGCAGCTATATATATTTTTTTAACTCAAGCATGTTTAAATGAAGTGGCAAAACAGAATAAAGTGTTACTGTCTTAGGTTAGCTTTGAAGGGATTCCAAGCATGCTACTCCAAAATATACCACTCTGGGATAAGTTATTTTGAGCTGGACAATGGAGAAAAGAGCTCCAATATAAGCTCTGTGCCCATCCCATGTCTTCCTGAAGCCAAACAAGCCATTCTCCTTGTGGATATTTAGTTCTTTCCTCCGATTTTGGTACCAGGAAGCTTTGACAACCTTATGATCAGAAATTAGATGGCATTCAGGAAGTCTTTACTAATTTGTTGTTACCCTCATATATTGCTACCCTAGAAGCTCAATATCCTTTTCCTTTATCTTGTCACTTCTCTACAAAATTACTGCCAAGATGCTACATAAGCCCCAAGTTCTAAACACCCTTTTGCGTATAAATTTCTCCCACATACTACAACTGCATGGCATGTCTTAATCAACTTGTGTTTTTCTCCTGTTAATCTGTCTTTCATCAGTTTAATTTATAGAGCCTAGTCAAGGAATTTAGGAAGGCAAAGGGAATGAGTTTCTTAGGAAGCAGAGCAAAGGAGTTTTTCTTCCCCTATAGCTTGCAGGTAGATCAGCTATAAAATCATGGTAAGAATCCATTGTAAATTACTTTAAAATAAAACATACCAAAATGCATAACCTTAATGTAATTACATGGAAACATCAAATAAAAACTGGGCGAACTTATCAAAGTAACTGGCCAGTGCTACTAAAAGTGTCAAGGTCATAAAAGAAAAAGTGACTGAGAAATGTTCCAGAATAAAGGAAACTAAGGAGATATTAGAATTAAGGGCCTTTAGACACAGAAAAAAGACATTAGGGAGACACATGAAAAAATCTGCATATGATCTGTGAATTACTTAATAGTTTCATATCAATGCTCTCTTCCTGGCTTTTGTCATTGCACTCTTGTTAAAACAGATGTTAACATTGTGGGGAGAGGAATAAAGGATATATGGAAATTCTTCGTTCTAAATTTTGCAACTTTTCAATAGATCTGAAACTATTTCAAAATTAAAAGTTAAATAAATAAAATTAAAGAATAACTGAATAAACACAGCATAAATATGTACGATAATCTACAGTTGTGTACTTCTATGGACAGTTTGTCTTTTTCTTTTTTCTTTTTCTTATCACTAGGTTAAAAAAATGAAGGACTGGACTTGGCAAAAACTTTCTGCATATTGATGTAAGCTTTATTTGTGACATCTCAAGTATTCAAAGAACTCCAAATCAGTAGTGAATGCAGTTGATGATTTTTCTACAGATAGTTTCAGCTACTTATGACATGAAATATAGGTAAATATATCCAGTGTTTTTTTTCATTCATACTTTTATTTTCAATAAATTTCTTAATGGTGTTCACTGTATAAAAGACTGAATCACTAATCATGATTCTTTATAAAAGGAGGCACAAAAATAAAAATATTTCACTTATAGGCCTTCATTTCCCATAAGATAAATCCCAAACCCATATAAACAGAAGATTGGAAAGAACTGAGATTAAAGGATATGTATTTGTGATCTGACAAGAAAGAGAGTTTAAGAAGCCTGGATCAATGCAACTCTTCTGAGGAAACAAACAATGGAATAAATAGGGAATATTTAGGGTGTCAAATTTCCAAAAACTGTGCTTTCCCTAAAATGGAAGAAAAAAATGTAAGTTCATTTTCCACCATCAATATGTAACATTCTGACATCAACATTTGAATACCGTGTATTTTTTTTCCTATTTTTGATATTATTAAAATCTAAGGCATTAAAAGTCAATAGCTGGTTCACAGTTTAGTCAATTAAAATTCTATCTTTACAGCACATGGAACATTCTCCAGAATAGATCACATACTGGGGACACAAATCAGCCCTCAAGAAGGACAAAAAGATCGAGATCATACCATGCATATTTTCAAACCACAACACTATGAAACTCGAAATCAACCAAAAGAAAAAATGTGGAAAGATAACAAATCCTTGGAGACTAAAGAACATCCTACCTAAGAATGAATGGGCTAACCAAGAAGTTAAAGAGGAATTTAAAAAGTACTTGAAACCAAATGAAAATGATAATACCTCAGCGCAAGACTTCTGGGACGCAGTAAAGGCAATCATAAGAGGGAAGTATATGTATATATATATCCAGGCCTTCCTAAGGAAGGTAGAAAGGTCTCAGACACACAACCTAACCTTACATCTTAACAAGCTGGAAAAAGAACAGCAAGTAAAACCCCAAACCAGCAGAATACAGGAAATGATGAAGATTAGACTAGATATTGAAACCAAATCAAAACAAACAAACAAACAAACAAACACCAGTAGAACAGATCAATGAAACGTAGAACTTCTTCTTTGAAAGAATTAACAAAATTGATACACCCCTAGCCAGTTCGATCAAAAAGAAAAAGGAAAGGACCCAAATAAATAAAATCAAGAGTGAAAGAGGAAAAATCACAAACAAAACAGAAATGTAAATTCTCTTATTATTATAAGAGAATATTATGAGCAGTTATATGCCAATAAAATGGGCAATCTGAAAGAAACGGAAAAATGCCTAGAAATATAAATGACCAAAACTGAAACAGGAAGAAATAGAAGATTTTAACAGATCCACAGCAAAGAATTCAAATTAGTAATGAAAAATCTCCTAAAAAGCAAGAATCCAGGGCTGGTAAGCTTTCCAGGGGAATTCTACCAAACATTTAAAGAAGACTTAATACCTGTTCTATTGAAGCTGTTCCAAAAAACAGAGATGGAAGGAAAACTTCCAAACTCATTCCATGAAGCCAGCATTACCTTGATTCCAAAACCATACAAAGACCTCATTAAAAAGGAGAACTACAGACCAATTTCCCTGATGAACATGGATGCAAAAATCCTCAACAAGATTCTAGCCAACCTGATCCAACAATACATTAAAAGGAAAATCTGTATTAAAATTTGTATGGAACCAGAAAGACCCCAAATACCCAAATCAATCTTGAAAAAGAAAACCAAAGCAGGAGGCATCACAATCCCAGACTTCAAGCTGTATTACAAAGCTGTAATCATCAAGACAGTATGATACTGGCACAAAAACAGACACTCAGATCAATGGAACAGAATAGAAAAACCAGCAATGGACCCACAAACATATGGCCAATTAATCTTTGGCAAAGCAAGAAAGAATATCCAATGGAATAAAGGCAGTCTCTTCAGCAAATGGTGCTGGGAAAACTGTACGGTGACATGCAGAAAAATGAACCTGAACAACTTTACCAGACACAAAAATAAACTCAAAGGGTATGAAAAACCTAAAGTAAAACAGGAAGCAATCAAAATCCTTGAGGAGTAAGCAGGCAAAATCCTGTTTGACCTCAGCCACAGCAACTTCTTACTCAACACATCTCCAGAGGCAAGGGAAACAAAAGCAAAAATGAACTACTGGGACCTCATTTAAAAAAAAAACAAAAAAAAAAAACGCTTCTGGGGCACCTGGGTGGCTGAGTCGTTTAAGCGTCTGAATATGGCTCAGGTCATGATCTCATTGTTCGTGGGTTCCAGCCCTGTGTAAGGCTCTGTGCTGACAGCTCAGAGCCTGGAGCCTGATTCCATCTCTGTCTTTGTCTCTCTCTGCTCCTCCCCCATTCATGCTCTGTCTCTCAAAAATAAATAAAAGTTTAAAAAAATTAAAATAGGGGCACCTGGGTGGCTCAGTCAGTTAAGCGTCCGACTTTGGCTCAGGTCATGATCTCACGGTTCATCGGTTCAACCCTGGGGTCAGGCTCTGTGCTGACAGATAGCTCAGAGCCTGGAGCCTGTTTTGAGTCTGTGTCTCCCTCTCTCTCTGACCTTCCCCTACTCACGCTGTCTCTCTCTCTCTCTCAGAAATTTAAAAAAAAACATTAAAAAATAAGTAAACATTAAAATTTTTAGAAAAAAATAAAAATAAAAAAATTAAATAGCTTCTGCACAGTGAAGGAAACAATCAGCAAAACTAAAAGGCAACAAATGGGAGAAGAATTTGAAAATGACATATCAGATAAAGGGTTAGTATCCAATATCTATAAAGAACTTATCAAACTCAACAGCCAAAAAACAAATAATCCAGTTAAGAAATGGGCAAAAGATATGAATAGATACTTCTTCAAGGAAGACATCCAGATGGCCAACTGACACATGAAAAAATGCTCAACATCACTCATCATTTGGGAAATACAAATCAAAACCACAATGAGATACACTTCACACCTGTCAGAATGGCTAACATTAACAAGTCAGGTAACAACAGATGTTGGCGAGGATGTGGAGAAAGAGGATCTCTTTTGCACTGCTGGTGGGAATGCAAACTAATGCACATACTCTGGAAAACACGATGGAGGTTCCTCAAAAAATTAAAAATAGAACCACCCTATGACCCAGAAATTGTGCTACTAGCTATTTATCCAAGGGATACAGGTATGCTGTTTCAAAGGGGCACATGCACCCCAATGTTTATAGCAGCACTATCAACAATAGCCAAAGTATGGAAAGAGCCAAGATGTTCATCAATGGATGGATGGATAAAGAAGATGAAGTATACATATACACTGGAGTATAACTCAGCAATAAAAAAAAAAAAAAGAAATCTTGTCATTTGCAACTACGTGGGTGGAACTAGAGGGAATTATGCTAAGTGAAATTAGTCAGGCAAAGACAAATATCATATGACGTCATTCATATGAGGACTTTAAGATATAAAACAGATGAACAGAAAGGAAGGGAAGCAAAAATAATATAAAAACAGGGAGAGGAACAAAACATAAGAGAATCTTAAATAGGGAGAACAAACAGAGGGTTGCTAGAGGGGTTGTGGGAGGTGGGGTGGGCTAAACGGGTGAGAGGCATTAAGGAATCTACTCCTGAAATCATCGTGCCCTATATGTTAACTAACTCGGATGTAAATTAAAAATTAAATTAATTAATTAAAAACTAAAGACAATGAAAAAATATATTTAATAATCTATCTTTACATGAGCATTATCTTACCTCATAAAAATTCTTCCCTCTTTCCTTCACCCTGGGTAGAAGGAAACTATAGGCAACGTGATTATGTAAGGAAAGCACCGATGTGCATTTGGTCTGTGGTCATTCTGTTGATTAACTTCACTAACTTATCTTGCCATCTTTTGTCTTGGGGAGGGCCTCCAATTATTAGTTAAAAACCTACAGATTGTCTGGTGTAGATCATGTTTGACAGAAATCCCTCTATGTTGAGGATACCTCCTGGGAGATTCAGCTGCACTTTCTTTCTGACACTATCTGGCAGGGTCATGCTGTCATTCCTCTGATTGCCTCATTTCTTTGTCCCATGCTGTGACAGTCTGGCAAGTAGACAGACCCACTGCCATGGAACTTCTGTGACTTTAGGGCCAAAGAATATAGTAACATGTACCACATAATCTGAGGACATAGAGGAATTGGGGAAACTAGTGAAGACTGCATCCTGCCCTCTTCCATCTAGCCATACCCTCTGCCATCTCTCTCTGGTTATTATCTTCCCTCCCCTCTCCATACACAGAGGATGTGTATAGAAGGACTGAATTCCACCTAGAAAGTGAAAGTGAGCTGATCTTCCCTGCTCCTTGGATATAAAATCATCTAGGGGAAAACCTCATTTCCCACACGGCACTCTATCTTGGTTAAAGAATGAATCCTTTATTTTTTTTTTAATGTGCAATGAATTCCTACTTTGCATTTTATTCTCATGTGTACAAAAAGAATTATCATAAAATAGCATGGTTCAATTAATATTTAATGAAAGTAATTTATTACTTTGAGAGGTATTCTAGTGTTGAGGTAAAATGACAGCACTGGTTCCTCTGTGTCTTTTTGAGAATTGTAGATTTACCAGAATATGATTCTCTCTTTCAACAACTTTCCATCATTCCTTCCATTGGTATTCTGATTAGATTCCTTTATCTTCTCTCCTCACACAATAATATGAAATGATCAAGGGAAATCTTATTCTTTGAGGTTCAATATCCCACTCCAGCTTGCTACAATTGAGATTTAAATGTGACAATCTGCTAGTATCATAGAGATGGGGTTTGTTAATAGTTAACCACCCATTAGTAGGTTTATCTGGCAGGTGTTTGTTTTCACAGTAGCTGAGTTTTGTTTAGTCTTGACTCATTTGAGCCTAAAATGCTTAGAGACACTTCAGGGAACTTAGCTCCCTGCTATTCAAACGGCAGAGCTCCGTAAATGAGTTCCTTAGGTAGATGCTAGCATATGCTGTTTTAGATTGCATGATTACATTCTAAAGCTTTACCCACCTGCACCCCCAAAAATCACAAGACTATACTTTAAAATGAAAATAAGTAACAGTAGTTGACAGTAATAATTTGTGAGCTTTATCATAGAGGTTTAGGAACTTAACCCTTCTAGATTTTAATATTTAATACCTTAATCTTTTACTAATATCACCACATTTGAATATACTAGGAGATACCAATTTATCCAGAATTAACAGAAACAATTAGATATCATGACATAATTAATATTTAAAGTTTCATGGTAACAAATATGACCTTCTTGAGAATATCCAAACAATATACATATTTTAGTACTGCTTAAATTAAAACAGAAAAAGGTTAAGTACATAATCACAATGAACAGAAATATAAACATTTAGGACATACAATGCCATATAGTGGGGTATTATATCAAACAACCCAATTAGAAACATTTCCTTAATAAAAACTTAAAAAGTACAATATATTTTAAATCATTTTGCCTCATTGAGAGGGGAGACAGAAGAATTTCTTGACTTAAATAAGAGTAAAATTGTGTGAATCATTTTATATACATTTTTTCTTTTTTTTTTTAATGTTTTATTTATTTCTAGGAGAGAGAGAGAGACAGCGTGAGCAGGGGAGGGTCAGAGAGAGAGGGAGTCACAGACTGAAACAGGCTCCAGGCTCTGAGCTGGCAGTCAGCAGAGCCCGTCGCAGGGCTCGAACCCACGAACCGCGAGATCATGAACTCAGCGAAAGTCTGACGCTTAACCGACTAAGCCACCCAGGCGCCCCTATACAATTTTTTTTTTCTAATGAGCATTGTTGCGGCATAACTGACGTTCAACAAACTGCACACATTTAAAGTACCGTTTGATGTTATGGCAACTGCAAATACTGATACTGTTCACCTAATAAAGATGCTGACCATGTACATCACCCCCAGGTTTCCTCATGCCCTGTGTAGTCAATCCCTCTTCACATATCTAATCCCCCTTTATCCCCCGCTTCCCTGCCCCCTTCACCCTCCGAAATCATCTTTTTTTCTATGGCTATATCACAGTCCACATTTATTGGAGTTTTATATAAATGGAATCCTACAATCCTGCAGTGTCACTTTTTGGTCTGGATACCATCATTTAAGCATATTTATATTTCACATACTCAATACCAGCATTTGATTTCCTACTTTGCAACAACTACATTCTTTTAAATTTTAGTGATTCAAGTAAGTATGCTTCAGGATCTAATTGTGGTTTTAACTTGTAATTTCCCTAATAAATTAGTGTTGCTGAGCCTCTTTTCAAGTGTTTGTTTGTCATCTTAATATCTTCTTTGGTGATGTCTCTTCAAACTCTTTACCAAGTTTTAAGTTGGATTTTTTTTTATTATTGAGTTTTGAGAATTCTTCGTATGCTCTGGATATAAGATTTTTACTAGATATATGATTGGCAGTCTGTGTTTTGTTTTTGTTTTGTTTTGTTTATAGTCTGTGGCTTATTTTTCATTCCCTTAACAGTATCTGTTCAAGAAAAGAAGTTGTTAATTTTGATTAAGTCCAACATTTCAATTTGTTATTTGTACAATTCAATATTTGGTCACAAAGGTTGCTCCTATGTCTCTTCAAAAGTTTTATAAGTTTAGGGGCACCTAAAGTTTAGGTGACTCAGTCAGTAAAGCGTCTGACTTCAGCCAAGGTCATGATCTCATGCTTGGTGGGTTCAAACGAACCCACGTGAGTGCTGCCAGCTCAGAGACTCGAGCCTGCTTCAGATTCTGTGTCTCCCTCTCTCTCTTTCCCTTCTCTGCATTCTCTCTCTCTATTTCTCTCTCTCTCTCTCAAAAACAAACGTTTACAAATTTTTTAATGTGAAAAAAGCTTTAGAACTTTAGATTTTCATCAAGTGATATGCCTCATTTTGAAT
The DNA here is from genome assembly GCF_008692635.1 of Crocuta crocuta. Taxonomy (NCBI): domain Eukaryota; kingdom Metazoa; phylum Chordata; class Mammalia; order Carnivora; family Hyaenidae; genus Crocuta; species Crocuta crocuta. The sequence goes on along the minus strand of NW_027530222.1, from coordinate 38,574 downwards.
TATTATTATTATTTTTTTTGGTTGGAGGGAGAAAACAGTATATTTCATAATTTGCATAAGAATAGCCAATAGAACAATCTGTCTTTTAATAGGCAGATTTAGGTAACTTATATTTAATGTGATAATTGATAAGATTAGGTATAAATCTATCATCCTACTGCCTCTTTTTCTATTTATTTTAGTTTTCTGTTTTATTTTCCTTTTAATCCTTTCCTTTTTTAGAGGATAAATTGAATAAGTTGTATGCAGCTGACCCTTAAACAACATAGGAGTTAGGAGACCTGATCCCAAGCATAGTTGAGAATCTGTGAATAACTTTCGATTTCCCAATATCTTAATTACTAATAGCCTACAGTAGATTGGAATTTTTAACAATAAGATAAATACTTGTTTAACACATATTTTGTGTATCATATACTGTATTCATACAATAGCTAGAAAAAATGTTATTAAGAAAATCATAAGGAAAATACTTAGAGTACTATACTGTATTTATCAAAAACATCCACATATAAGTGGATCTGTGTTGTGTAATGGTCAATTACAATTTTATTTTATCTCCTTTGCTGGCTGAGCTATAACTTTTTGTGTTATTATAGTAGTAATTGCTTTAGGATTTATAATATATATCTTTATCTTACAATCTAGCTTCATGAGATATTATAACCCTTAAACTATAGTTTAATAACCTTATACTGGTATATTTCCACATCTCTCCACCAAATCTTTGTGGTCATGTCATACATTTCACATAACATATTGTCATTATATGTGCTGAAATAGATGATTATCTTCTGAAAATATTTAACTAGTAAGAAAATCCCATAATTTACCAACGAAGTCATCATTTCTAATTCTATACTTGGAGTAGATTAATAATCCCATATATTATTTTGTATGTTCCTGAAATAATTTCTTTACATCTTAGAGTATGGATCTTCTCATGATGCACTGCTCCAACTTTTGAATATCTAAACAAGTCATTATTCTTTCTCCTGTTTGAAAGATAGCTTTCTCATTATAAAATTCTATGTTGATAGTTTTTCCCCCAATATCTCCTGATTAAGAGGAATAAGGAGAGGTGTACCGAATGTAGTTGTAAAGAGAGATATAAATTAGAGAAATAACTAGTTCTGATTATACTAAATTTCAAGATCTCTATTCATAATAGAGGTCATTTAAATAGGTATAAATATAAATACACACACACACACACACACTAAAACAATAATTGACTCAAGAAATACAAAAAAAAGAATCCTATGGCTTCATGGAAAATAGTCTGTAAAAGGGAAATATGAAGGGCAGTTTGGGCAACTGGACAGAAATAGGTGAAAAACTTTGTGGCATACTTAACTATTATCTTCTTCCCATATACCTACTATAGTCATTAGAATATTTTTTTGATCCTGCCGTAAATATAACCAGAGTCCAACCACTTGAATCTCTAGTTTTGTAAATTATCTCCCTGCTTCTGCCCTTACCTCAGTCAGTCTCTAGATTAACACAGCAGCTAAACTTATTTTAAATCCGAAGCCCGATATCACTTTCTTCTAATCAACACACAATTCATTTAGGGTGAAAGTTAACATTTTTATAATGACCTATAAGGCAGGCCTATTAAGCAGGCTATGGATCTAATTTTCCATTACCTCTTTTACCTTACATTTCACAGTCCCCTTCTCACTTTATCTGCTCCTCGCATACCTGCCTCTAGTACTTCCTCTATAAACATTTTTGCCCAAATGCATCCTTTTCAATAGGTCTATGCTACTATCTTACTGCAATTTTACCCAATATGACTCTACTGTTTCTATAGAATATGAAAATATGCAACTTTCTAACATATTCCATCATTATTGGTTCCTCCACCTGGAAGAGGATTGACTTCTGTTTGTTCACTGATATTTCCTTATAGTAGGCATTCAATACATGGAAGGATAAAGAATAGAATCCTATAATACAGCTAAGCTATAATAAAGTTAAGATGCTTTCAGAGGAGCTCTTAAAAAATGTTTATTTATTTTTGATAGAGCATGCATGTGGGGGAGGAGCAGAGAGAGGGGAACAGAAGATCTGAAGCAAGCTCTGCCCTGACAATAGCAAACTGAATCCAGGGCTCAAACTCATGAACTATGAGACCATGACCTGAGTTGAAGGTGGACATTGAACTGACTAAGTCACCCAGATGCCCCATTTCTGATGAGCTTTTTGCCTGTCATAAGAAAAAATTAAAATCTGAGTAATGAAAAATAAAAGGAAAGAATAAGAAAAATGTGGTAATACAAAACTTTTATAAGAGAAAATAAAAATGTACAGAAAGTTCATTTGACTATAGTAAAATTCAATACATATGATGAATCTAATATTCAATATAGAATATATAAAAGGTGTAAAAATGATGATATAGTAGAAAACATAAACCTAAAATCTGAAAATAAAAGCTAAATATTAGTACTAAGAGACTAAGAGTATTAAGAGCTTAAAGGTTTATAAAAATAAGAACACAATTTAATAATCTTTTTACAAATAAAGATTTAAAGCAACAACAATAAAATACATAAAAGCAAATAAGAATAATTTGAGTTTAGTAACCCAGAGTTTGGAACAAGAGACATTGTGTTTAATTCCAGGAGTAAGCCCCCAAGCAATAGACTTAATTTTCTAAACCTTGGGTTCCCACATACAAAATAGAAACATTAATTTCTAACTCAGTGATTGCTAGGATTAAGTAAGATAATATAAGTAAGAATCCGGCACAGAGTGAGTTGTCAATGAATGATATCTACTATTATAGTGAGGGATGGCTTGCAGATGCCAATACTTAAATTCTGACACAAAGAAATCCATGAAATATGTTAATATGTTAAAGCATATAAACAGTGTGTGTAAGTTTATGCAGTAAGAATATGTATATATAACTTAAAATTGTAAAATGGAGTCAAATATTAGCAATCACAGACCAGGACTATTAAAACCTTAAAAGTGTTTAAAGAATAGTGAAATGGACTCTGTGTCTTATCCACTGTACCAAAGGGATTCACATCATAAATTGCCAAGAGATAAACTGAAGTCAACATTCAACTTTAGTACCTCCCCTCCCCATTAATAGGGAGTATTCCTCATGCCTATAGTCAGCTCCTTCCAAATGACACAGATGTCCTCATTTCAGGTTCACTATCGTGTCCTATTACTTGATCAGTCATTTGTTTATTGCCTTTAAATACCTGTATGTGGTTGGCCATTATAGATCATTTCCTGGAAGGACTATCATTGCTAGATGCAATTGCATCTAGAAAAGATAGTCTAGTAGTACTTAGCCCTGTCTGCAAGTTAAAATTGCCTACGGAGCTTTAATCAATCAATCAGATAAGCAAAACAAACAAGCCACAGATTGCCAGGCTGTACCACAGGTCAAATATATCAGAATCTCCCCTGTGGATCGAGTCCAGACAATGTTATACCTTAAAACTTCTCAGCTGGTTTTCAACTTGCATTGAGAATCATTGCTTTGTGTTATATGTATGAGCATTTTTTAAGGCCTTTTTATTTTAACATTTGATTTCAGATGAGGTTAACTATTTCTGTTTCTGTGTACCTTTCCTCTCAGGGTTTCTTTGCCCAAATCTGTGTATATTTTCTATATTTTTAGAGTATGGTAGGAAAATATCGCACAGCTCAATTCAATCTTCAAAAAGCCTCAACAAAGTAAATCTAATCTACTACCCATGGTGTCTCTTTTTCCTCAAATAGGCAGAATGAGGACACAAAATAGCTCCAAAATACTATGCCTCTGTTGATCTTTTCATTCTTCTGGCTACATTTATGTGAACTTTGTTGCCCGATTTCAAGTCCTAATTTTATTGAAAACTCTCACCATATGAATTTAATACATGAAAAGAAACATACTTCACTGTTCTTTGTGCAGACTTTAGAAAAATATTGGGGGGTGGAAGAGGAACAGTTTCTTCATGGATATTTATGTCAGTCACAGAAAATGTGGCAAGGAAGATATTTGCTGAACCAGTCAATTCCCATCGAGGCTTAAATATTTATGTGCATATGTGTGTGTATGTATATATATATACATACACACACACACATATATATATATTTCTGAAAGTAAATATGACAACCACTGATGTAACCACAGCTCCAGAGAATGAGGCACAGTAATTTAACTGGATGATTTCAACTTTTTTTTTTAACTTAATCTTTTTCAAGCATAATTTCTAAACAGAAAATGTACAGAGCTGATCAATTTCAATAGGGTAGGGCAGTCTCAATTCACTGGCTCTAGGATTTACCTTCTGAATCTTGGCATCCTAAGTTCATCTCACAGCCTTTCCTAAGGTTACTATAAGGTATCCTGATAGCTTTATGTAACAAAGATCGCAAGCCCCAGCCTTTGTGTAGTGTGTTTTTTTTTCCTGACTTCTTTTTAAATCATGTGGTATGCATTAAAAAGAATATTTGGACATTATCATAAATTAAATTAGAAAATGAGAAACACTGGAAACAGGGCATCAGCATTTAATGTTTTTCTTTTCTGCATTTTAGCAATTTTTTAAAGCTCCTTCTACTATTCAAATGTGTCCTTAGGACAAAGTCATTTAAAATAGTTAAATTGTAGAGAACAAGTCATATGTTCCAAGATATGCTTTTTTTTTTTTTTATATAAGCAACTCACACAAGTGCTTGCCAAAGTCACTGGGAAGTTTGAGATGCTAAAAGAGACCATCTCAATATTTTATTTATTTATTTATTTTTAATGTTTATTTACTTTTGAGAGAGAGAGTGTGTGTGGGAAAGGGCAGAGAGAGAGGGAGACACAGATTGTGAAGCAGGCTCCAGACTCCAAGCTCTCAGCACAGAGCCCCATGCGGGGCTTGAACCCAGGAGTGGTGAGATTATGACCTGAGCCAAAGTCAGACGCTTAACCAACTGAGCTATCCAGGTGCCCCCATCTCAATATTTTCTTAATGCAGGATAGGGGATAATAAATAAATTCCCACCATTACAGCCCCACTAGCCTGGATATGTAAAGCTGAAATCATCTTTTCCTGAACATGGAGAGAAGAAGCAGGAACAATTATGAAGAAAACATCAGTAACACTGAGCAGCTCTTAACAGCAATGCTAGAAAAGAAAACTTAATTTCAATTCTCATAACTATTACAAAGGCTGGCCAGCAAGTACAGTGTTACAAGAGGTATGCCGAACATTCTTCAAAAGATTAAGATAAAACTGATATTGCTTTAACTGAGCTTCATGTACAGATAATAAAAATACTTTAAAATACATTAAGTTTACAGTTANGAAGCAACCCATTTCATGTCTTCTATGTTCTTGCCCATTTCTAAGAATACGTCCTTAGAAAAATGATTTCAAAGTAAATAAAGAAGCTGTTTCAGGAACAAAACATTTAGATTTAATGTTTTCAGAGTATGTGTGCAGTTTTTTCAAACTTAAACATTGTTATATATATATATATAGTTATATATATATATTTTATAGCTTTGTTATGTACACACTGCATACTATTACAAATTTAAATATTTTAGCTATATTTATGTCAGGATGATAGGACAGGAGTATACGTAGCTTATGAAACTTACTAAGTAAGAGACTATTGCTCACCGGTTGACCTATCTGATGATAACTTCACAAAGGACACTTGATCTACAGATTTAATCTATACTGGAGATTAATTTCATTCATCTTGTTCATGGGCTGGGACTAGAAGAAGGTATATAATTTTTTCCACAATAGATAACCATGGATTTTTATTTCACTCAATCAGAGTCTCTATTGTCCTCACTTAAAAACTTCTACTTAAATATAATATACAGAGAGAAGAATTACATAAATCACAACTATATAATTAATACACATTGTTTTAAAAACTAAATATGCCCATGTATTCAGCATTCTGATTAAGGATATGATAAGGATATTACTTGCAACTGAGACGCACCCACCCCCCATCCTCCTCAGGAATGCCCTAAATATAACTTTTTAAAAGAATGGAAGAGCTTTGTCTGCTTTTTCTGTGTTAAAAATAAAATTATTAAAAAATATTACACAATTTGATGTGTTTTCTTTTGCTCAACATTCAGTTTGTGAGAGTCACCACAATCATTGCTTATAACCATAGATTTTAAATTCTCATTGCTGTATCATTTTCAATTGAGTGAATTACCACAATTTCCATATTTTACTGTATTTATTCATTTTACTGTGGATGGATGTTGTATCATTTTTCAAAATAAATTAAATCAAGTCAGCATAGAGGATACTCGGTATTATAATAAATCAGTATTGATATTAACAAGTCGTTGGTGATTTTAAGTAGCCAAGAAGGGCTATTGAAAGTTGGGTGGTGCCTTCTATTCTGGTGCCAGGGTGACCTCAGCTTTCAGATAATTACCCAACTTGTTTTGAACACTAGCCCATGTGAGCTAACGTGCTCTCATAAGTCCAGTAATGCAAGTGATAACAAACTGGAATGTTTATTCTTACGAATGTTACATTGAATTTCTCCATGTTGCCTACTCATTCTCTCAGTCCACTTCCTTCCAGATTCAGATTAATCTGGAAGAATATTTTCTACTCACCTGCTTTTCCCTTATAGCTTCTATGGGAAATGGCTGCCAGTCTAGGAGCTACTCCACGTAAAGCACCAGAGAAAATGTGCTACTGGACATAGTCTTGCTGTTTCACACTGAAAGTCATGAAACAAAAGTGAGCATTTAAACACTTAGACATTCATTTATGTATCCTTTGCCAATTATCTTTTCTGGCTCCACAATTACTACTGCAAGTATTTCAAACTTACAACCCAAAATTAACTCTCCTGAGAAAATGGCCCTGCCTTTTATTTTACAGAAAACAACCAAAGCCATCAGAACACCTTTAACTTCTTTTTAAGTAGCTTATTTGTATCGATAGCATGCCTTCCTCCTGTATTCCTTGTGCCAATAAAAGAGCTGATTCTCCCTTTGCTTAAAGCCTCTTTCTTTACTGACACTCTGCAGTCCTCATCTCTTTATTTATTCAAGGAATCTGAATGCAAAACTTATGTAAATAGATAGCTAGATAGATATACACACATACATATATAAACATACATATACATATATATTTTTTATCTTCATCTCATTCTCCAGTTTTAGTCACTATGTTGAATCAAGGTTAAAATACTTCAATAATTCTCATCTTTAAATGTCAGAATGGCTAAAATTAATAACACAGGAAACAACAGATATTGGGAAGGATGTGGAGAAAGGGGAGCCCTTACATGATGGTTGAAACGCAAAGTGGCACAGCCACTGTAGAAAACAGGATAGATGTGCCTCAGAAAGTTACAAATAGGACTACTCTATGATTGAGCAATTGCACTAGGAAGTATTTACCCAAAGGATACAAAAATACTGATATGAAGGGATACATGCACCCTGATGTTTATAGTATNCTCCCTCTCTCTCTGACCCTCCCCTGCTCACGCTGTCTCTCTCTCTCTGCTAGAAATAAATAAAATAAAAAAAAAATAAATGTCAGAATGGCTAAAATTAGTAACACAGGAAACAACAGATATTGGGAAGGATGTGGAGAAAGGGGAGCCCTTACATGATGGTTGAAATGCAAAGTGGCACAGCCACTGTAGAAAACAGGATAGATGTGCCTCAGAAAGTTACAAATAGGACTACTCTATGATTGAGCAATTGCACTAGGAAGTATTTACCCAAAGGATAGAAAAATACTGATATGAAGGGATACATGCACCCTGATGTTTATAGTATCACTATCAACAATAACCAAAGTATAGAAAAAACCCAATGTCCATCGACTGATGAATGGGTAAAGAAGAAGCAGTATGTGTATGTATACATATATATAGGGTGTGTGTGTGTGTTTAATATAATGGAATATTAGCCATAAAAAATGAAATCTTGCCATCTGTAACGACATGATGGAGCTAGAATGTATTATGGTAAGTGAAATGAGTCAGTCAAAGACAAATACCATATTGTTTCATTCATATGTGGCATGTAAGAAACAAAACAGATGAACATGGTGTGGGGGCAGAAAGGAGAGGCAAATCATAAAACACTCTTAACTATAGAGAATAAACTGAGGGTTGATGAAAGGGAGGTGGGTGGGGGATGGGTTAAATGGGTGAGGTGTAGAGGGCACTTGTAATGAACACAGGGTATTGTACGTTAAGTGATGAATCACACACGAAACTAGTATTACACTGTATGGTAACTAACTGTAATTTAAATAAACACTTGGAAAAATTTTTTAATGAAAGTAAAAATACAAAATACGTATCTAAAAGAAAAGTTACAAAAGCCAAGTACAAGATATTATCTTGTAATCTGTTTCTTTCTAACTCTTTAGATAGTTGATAATCTTTTGTTTTTATATATTAGAGAAAATTAATGAATATGCATAGATGCAGATGTTAGAAAATTACTGCTACAATGGGAATCAAATACATTAGACAACTAACTTTTTCTTTTATTGTCAATGGCAATGCCGCTATTTTACTAGATGATGCAACAATATACATTCAATTAATGATTACTCTTTAAAAAGAAAAATGAACTTACAAAATTTGATTAAAAAGAAAAAAATAAATGCAAAATTCTTTCTTATCACTTCAGCCAGTAAACCCACTCTCTCCACGCATTCAGAGTCAAACTTTTAAAAATACTTGTCCAAACTTTTGGCTTTTATGTCCTCACTTCTTAGTTTCCCAAACAGAAAAGGATCCCAATTCACCACTTCCCTGAAAATTTGGTCATAGAACAAATTACTATGTCCACCAGTCCCCTCATTCAATAAATCACTAAGCAGTTTTTTTTTTTAATTTTTTAAATGTTTTATTTTATTTTTGAGAGAAAGAGATAGAGACAGTGTGAGTAGGGGAGGGTCAGAGAGAGAGGGAGACACAGAATCCAAAGCAGGCTCCAGGCTCTGAGCTGGCTGTCAGCACAGAGCCCGATGCAGGGCTCGAACCCACAAACCGTGAGATGATGACCTGAGCCAAAGTTGGATGCTTAACCAACTGAGCCACTCAGGTACCCCCAAAAATTACTAAGTATTAATTCGTTGTCATAAATATTTCTGAAATTCATCTGATTTTCACCACGCCCACTCCTGCAGCCTCTGTCTGAGCTACAATTAGTTTTCATCCAGAAAATTTGCAGAGTTGAACTCTTTCATCATTAGGCTAGCTCACTGTCAAACTTATCCACAAAGCAGTGAAAGTGGATTTACAATAATGCAAATCTAAGAGGTCTCACCTTTTTAAGGATTCACTCATCCCCTATTTCCTTTAAAATGAAGTTATCAACCTTTAAATATGTTAAACAAGGTCCTGCAAGATCGATCTTGAGGACTTCTCTCACCTGCCTTCCTGTATTCCCCTTTTGCACACTATGCATTGGCTACAATAAATATTTTCAGCTCCTTCTGAATACAGTGTGTGTTATTTCCATGAAGGCTCACTCCCCACTTTCTCTTTCAGAATGAAAAGTGCCTATTGGTAGCTTCCTCTCCTCTTTAGTATATACGAGTTAAATATCATATCCTAAAAGCATTCTTTCTTGATTATTAAAACTATTTTGCTCTGTGTTCAGATTCCTATATTTTCTCTCTCGTAACTTTAATTACATTTTATTGTCACTATTTTTCTAATGGCCATTTTTTTTTCTGTGAATTACAAACTCTTTGAAAGCAAAAGTTGATACCATCTACTCTCTACTATATCTCAACAGTTACTACAATTACTGAAATCTAATATACATTTCCGAATGAAAGAGAGGAAAACAGACATTGGCAAGGATTGAGGTCTAGGCAGAGAAGAATGTGCCCAGCTTTAGAACTCACCTCGCAGAAAGGTTTTCTGCACTTTATCACCTGAGAGGTGAAGAATGTCTGGTTGGGGAAGAAGCCAGGTCAGGAGAGCCAAGGTGACTCCTGCTGGAGTCCTGCACATTCTGCACCTGCAGCCTCCCAGGCTCCCTTCTCTATGCAACTTTCCTCAGTGTGTCCTCGGAACGTCTTGCATCAGAATCATATAAGATACTTGTCAACACTCAAAATCTCTGACCTTACTATCTCCCAAATCATATTCTCTGAATAGGACCCTCAAGTCTGAATTTTAAATACAACTTTTGGGTAATAATTATGCACTCTAGCATTGGTCCAAAACAATAAAAGAGGATGCTTATTAAATTTTCTGACCTTAAATAATGAGTTACAGGAAAAAGAAATGGCTTCCACTTAGTTTGAAAAGAAACCGTGTCCTCAAAATGGCCAGGATTTTGTAAACTTTTGGAGGAATCCCTTAAGGGTGAAATAATTGAGGATTACAGTGAATTCTTAAAGACTGAAGCAGTATTACAAAGAGTGGCGTGAAGAAAGATGAGAATAAAAGAAAGTGGAAGAATGAGTTAGAGGAGAAGAAACAAAACTATGAGCAAGTGTTAAGCATTTGGATTATTTTGTCCTAAGTGTTCTCTGTTTTATTTTCCCAGTTTCAGATATATACTATAACTAATATTAAATTTTTAGGAACTACATATTATATATGTTATAATATGTATTATATATAATATATATAATATACACACACATATATATTATATATAATATAAATACATATATAACATATATAATATGTAATATATATGTATTTATATTATATATATATATATCCTCTTACCTCTGTGGAAATATATTTCTTAGGTTTTACCTGGCCCTTGGCTAACTTTCTTGGATTTCTTGGATTTAATTTATTTATTTATTGAGAGGGAGAGAGAGAGAGAGCGTGCTAGTGTAAGCAGGGGAGGGGCAGAGAGAGAGGGAGAGAACCCTAAGCACAGAGAATTGGTGCAAAGCATGATGCGGGCTCAATCCCATGAACCATGGGACCATTCATCAAGAGCCAGCCTCATAACCAACAGAATCATCCAGGTGCCTGCACTTATAATTTATAAAGATAAATGAGTTAACAATTTTTTCATCATATTTGCATGTTACCAATTATCAGTATGAATCCCAAATATACATGCTATATAAGTTTTTCTGAAGGTTTATAAACCAAAGATATTAGGAATAGAATTTTTTCATTGTCTTTCTCATTTCACACCACAGCAGGAGCTTTTTGTGCCTCCACACAAGATTGACCTTGCACGGAGAGAACATAAACAAAATTAGGTGACTATTCAAGAAAGCACTTTTTTCCAGTCATCATAGCACTAAAGATCAGCATTTAAGAAATGCCCACTAATTTCCTCAGGTAATTTCACTAAGTCAGCTCCATATTTTAACATGGCATAATCACAAAATAACCCAAAGTTTTATTCTTCCCTATTTTCAATGGAAAAGGTAAGAGTGGGTGAACAGTGAATTTTCTAAAGGGAAATAGAACATTATGCTTTAAGCTTGTGTATTCAATCAGTTCCCAGAAACACCAAATAAATGGTAGTGAGGTGGGGGGAGGGTCGAGCTCTCTCCCTGGGGGTGACTCTTGAGCACAGAGGGAAAACTGAAGTGACTCATGCTTTGAGCCAGATGATGAATACCTGAGGTGAAAACCTCTGCGTGGTATTTATTTTCCAGGCTTTATGCTGATCTTAAAATTTTTCCAGTTCTTGTTCTCCTTAGGACATTCACAGGTCCTGAAATCACTGCAATAGGAAGCCTACACTATTCTTGAGAAATAACTCTTTCAATTACAGAGAATACTAGCCAGTTATGAATATGAGCATATTAATGCAATCAGAGTAACTCAAAATCTAAATGTGAGAAATGAAATGATTAGATTTAAATGACCTTTCTTTCAAATAATCATCAGGAAATGTTTGCAAGAATGTCTGTACATAACTCTAACAACTATGCAAATTCACAAGTATAGAAAGAAAATTTTGAACTCTTCTCTGAATTCTTCAGTGTTTTAAAGCTTTTGTAATCCTGTATTATGTGTTTATTTATTTATTTATTTATTTATTTATGTACATTTGCAGTTACTCGGTGTTTATAAAATGTAGGTCAAGGTTTTGACCTGAATTTTCTAGCAAAGCATCCCTATATTCAAGTTAACTTATTTAATTAAATAACTTTTTAAATTACCTTTTATTAGGATTACTATACACATCTGCCCTCTAACTATCTACCTGTCTATCTATCTATCCAACTACCATCTACTTTTCTTTCTACACACACACACACACACACACGCATACAAGCCTCTTGAAATCCTAGTCCCAAATGTATTCTTTGTTAACATTTTGCTGTTTAAACTTCCAGTGTTTTTTAAATGCTTTTCATCCTTTAAATTTGTGACTGCATTTTAACTCTATTTAGAAACTTGCTTTAAAACCTTCATTTCCGTATTTCATACATTTACAATCACTTTCAAAGTCCATTCCATATTATAATTTATTTAATCAATCCCCTTATATTAGAATATTTTTTTTTCAATTTCTATATACCTTGCTATATAATGGATATATTTATACATAAATTTGTGGATGGGTTTTAAGTCATTTTCTTAGAATAATTCATTTAAGACTGTTTGACATATTATACTAAATTGTCCCTTAAAATGTAACTTCAGGGGTACCTGGGTGGCTCAGTCAGTTAAGGGTCTGACTTCAGCTCAGGTCATGATCTTGCAGTTTGTGGGTTTGAGCCCTGTGTTGGAATCTCTGCTGACAGCTCAGAGCCTGGAGCCTGCTTCAGATTCTGTATCTCCCTCTCTCTCTAACCCTCCTCTGCTTACTCTGTTTCCCCCTCTCTCTCTCTTTCAAAAATAAACATTTAAAAAGATGTAACGTCAGTTTGTACTTGCTGCAGCATCCTATATTTCCTTCTAGGCACTGGAAATTAATAAAAATAAACACACACAACTCACACACAATTCTTGCTACATTGTTGAAATTGTGTCTTTCTGTAAAATCACTATTTTAATTTTTGTATGTTTGCATACCAGTAATATAAGCCATCCCATTATTCTCTTTATTTTCCTCTTTATTTCTATTATTAATTTATGTGAAATATAAATTAAAAATCTTCCCATTATCTACTCAGAAGTTTCCAGATATTCATTCCAATTCCTTGTTTGCCATTGAGTTGTATGTAATTATTTCCTAAAAATAATTTTTCTATTTTATATAAACAAATCATTGGATCTTCCCCTCTTTCGCTTGACCTTTAAAATGTTCTTTTCCCCTGGAAATTGCATTGATATTAAATAAGTAACTAATAATTCTATTTATGTTTTCTGCTAATCCTTTTATTATTTCATGCAGGGCAGGAGCTGTGAGAGAATGCAGAGTTAGAAATGCCATTATCCAAAAGTACTTACAGGTAAACACTGATCACCATTGGTCTTAGCATAATCCTTTCTAATGGAATAGGTGCAGATATTTATAGAAATGTCACCATACTTGTCCCACAGGGGAGCACACAACAACCAAAGAAGTTAGATTTCAGGGAAGGTCAATATAACTCTCAGAATAGCTATCATCACATAAAAAACAAGTCTAATAGACTTAGTTATTTAGACACAGTAAAAGGATTTAGGATCTAATGGGGTTGGTGGTTCTAAATTACAGTATGGGAGCAACCATTTAACCTCTCTTGTCTCATCTTACTTTGGTAAAGGTATGCACCAGAGAAAACATATCAGGACTTAGAAATGGATTCAGTACAGTGTTAGGAATCCAAGTACTTGGTTATGGTAACCAAGAATAGGTACTGTTCTATTTTCAATATTCATAAAAGAGCTAAGATATCCCTGAATTTATTAGGCATCTAAGAAGATGCTTGTATTAGTCAGGATTCTCCCGAGAAATAGAATAAATAAGGTGTGTGTGTATGTGTGTGCACGCACGCGCACGTACACACGTGCATGTGTATGTGTATATGTGTGTAGAAAGAGAGACAGAGAGAGAGAAATTATAAAAAATTAGCTTACGTGATTATGAAGGCTGACAAATCCCAACAAATTCAGCAGTAGACAAGCCGGAGAACCAGGAGAGCTGATGGTATAGTTCTAGATCAAAGGCCAGCAGGCTGAAGACACAGGAACAATCAACTTTTTGAGTCTGAGGACAAGATAAAAACCAACATCCAATTCAAGTATTATGTGCAAGGAAGGCTAATCTGTAAACAGAGTAAATGTTAAGTTCAGTAAGAACAAAAACATGTCCCTTCCATGATGGAAGTGGTCCAATATACTTAAATGGCCATCAGGTATCTGACTCATCACTCTAAAGAATGGTGCCTTATTGAGGACTCAGTGGATTGTGCACTTGGCAGTGGCCATATCCAGGCTAAGCGTGGTGAGCGAAAGTGAAGCCCATGTATCACCTTCATCCCTGCCAATAAATGGACACTTTATTCATGAGCTTACTGACTGATGATGAAGGTTGGTTAGAAAATGAGGCTGATTTCCATCAAGTTGGTCATCCTATTGACTTAATTGTTAAAATTGTCCTCTTGAAGTCATCCTTTGGTGAACATTTTACATAGGACACAATTATCTTCATGTTTCTTGCCTATTAATAGTGGTCTACTAACATTCTCCTTTCTCAAATTTCCTATCAACAATTTTCTAGTCATGTTCCAACCAAGTCTCTGACCACCCGGCCAAACCATTGGCCATAGCACATGAAACAGTATGTGATTGCACAGCTGGCCATTTCTCCTTCTAAGCATAGTGAACAGCCAGTGACACATTTCCAATGTAAAAAGGCATTTAAAAAATAGATGGCTTTGAGTATCTAAATCATTGAAGTTTCACATAAAGGCTTTATACACAATAATCAAACTAGTTTTCTATGGATTTATTCATATTATAAAGTATTTTTTTAAATGTGCATATATATACAATGTGATATGTCAATATTATTTATACTTAAGTGTTTCCTATAACTTTCTTCAAAAATTATAGTAATGATGCCATTGAAAATCAGAAATGTAAAAAAAACAACAAAAATCATTCCATCAATCCAATATACTCCACTTCTTTCCTTTCTCCCTCCTAAATTCACATCCAAACTTCCTAAACATATTTTACACACTACATCTGTAACACCTTCCAGTAACTCTCCATCCTAGAGCAATTTGGCATCTTCCCACAAGAAGTCTCTGAAATTTTTTTCTCCATGAACATCAGTAACTTCTCACCAGTGAACATGCAAAAACAATGTTTTGTTTACTTGACCTCTTAATAGAATTCTATACTTTGTGAACTACCACTTCCTGAAACTCTGTATTCCCTTATTTTCTATGAAAGTATATTTGCCTGATCTTCTCCCTATGTCTCTTCTCGATTTCATGTCAGGTACCTTACTAAAGTTTGCTTTTTCTTATCGTTGGAGCTCTCCCAACTCTGATTTCCCTTTCAGTCTCACTCACTATAATTTTGTTGGGTGGTATCATCCATGCTCATTTATACTGATTTCTAACTCTATGTGATTCTTCCATATCTCTAACCAAGATCTTCGTCTTTTTTTTTTTAAGTTTTTTAAAAAATGTTTTATTTATTTCTGAGAGAGAGAGACAGCATGAGCAGGGGAGGGTCAGAGAAAGAGGGAGACACAGAATCTGAAATAGACTCCAGGCCCTGAGCTAGCTGTAAGCACAGAGCCCGACTTGGGGCTCAAACCCATGAACTATGAGATCATGACCTGAGAGCCAAAGTCCAATGTTTAACTGACTGAGCCACCCAGGTGCCCCACCCAGATCTTTGTCTTGAATTTTATAGATCCCGATACTTCTTTTAAAAAAATACATTTAGTTAGTTGCTCTAGGGACACCTCAAATTCATTTTTCCAAACTGATGGCATCCGCTCCCTTCTTCTACCTTAACATTCTGTCCAAACCTGTAGTTCTTTCATGTTCCCAGTCTCAGCAAATGACCATTCCCTCAGCTATGTGGATGAGAAAAAATGGCAGTAATTCCTGACTCTTCTTTATCCTTTATGTCCCTTAAGGAAACAAAAACAAACAAAAAAACAAAAAAAACCTTACCTTTTCTTCTCAGCTCATAGTCCTGTCTCAACTGAATTACTGATCCCTTTGACTCCAATCTTACACATTCTAATTCTTACTTTTTCAAAGATCTTCCCCAAATTCAATTTGTTCATGCCATTCAGCATTTTGGTCAGGGAAATGAAAACTAGAAATGATTCTAGGTATTTTAAGCACAAACTTATTTAATAGTGAGAGTCTGGTTGTTCAAGAAAATTTTTACAATGGCTGGAAAAGAAAGATTGGGGAAATCATGTGCTAACTATAGTATTTTCTTTGCTTTTCCAGAGTCAAGAAAGTTGCAGGAGCCAAAGAAAACCACTCACATTGTCAAATCCTCTATCTAATAACCCACCTTCATTTTCCACTGAGCACACTGCTAGTAGTTTTTTAGTAAAGTCATTTCTCAATTTTTTCACATATTCTGTCTCTGCATGAAAACTATTTTCTGAAACTGCAGATTAAGTGAAATTTACTGAAATACTCTTTTCTGAGTCTTCATTCATGGTTTTTCTTACTTAAGGTATACCCAGGACTCTATAATTATCCCCTTAACTGCACTTTTGGTCATATATTGTAGTCTTTTTCCCATTAGTTTTCCCAAAATGGACTTTGTGTCTCTTGATAACAGAATATTTCTTTTCACCATCAATGCCCAGTATCTTGTTTATATAAGGCATTCAATTATTTAGATAATAAATAAATGAAGTAAATCTAACAATATGTCTTTAATTTTAATACTAAAGTCACTTTATAATTTTTAACATAAAAACAAGATGTTAGCTAACATTTAGATAATCAATGGAAGTCAGATATTTTTTACATTAACTCCTTAATATATGTCATTTTATGTCTTCATTGCACAACTAATTTAAAAACATCAGACTTGATATTACTTTATATTTATTTTATTAAATTTTTCCCACAAAGCTTCTCTTATACCAAAAGATTGCCAAGGTTTTTTAAAAAAAGAGTAAATTCACTTTTCTGATTTAATAATTATTTTCTACAGGCTAGCTATTATCTGCAAATTCAATAAGAAAGTTTTCTAAGCCATCATCCTTGATGCTAATGCCATTATAGTACAAGATAAAACTGGCTGGTCAGGTCCAAACCCTGGGTGATCTTGCCACATTCCATTTAAATCTTACTTCTGATTTTCAAAAACACATTAATCATTAATCAATCATCAGATTGACAAGACTCCTGCTTGCCTCAACTCTACCTATATGGAGCCCCATGACCCTTAAGCTTTCATATCCACCATTCTTTCTACATCTGTTTCTGTCAAAACAATACATATCACAACATCTGTTGTAAGGGAATCTGCTACAGAATTTACATTCCAAAAAGACGACATATTTGAATTTATGATCATGAATGGTGATGTGTATCCAGAATTCTGTCCCTCTTAATTACAAGTTGAAATATGGATACAATTGGAAGGTTCTCTGATTTTATTCCTTTATGTTTTTTTACTCGTGTTGCTAAGCTATGAAATCTATCAAGATCCATTTTGTTCTCATCCAAAGTTCCAAACTTTTGTTATTGCTATGGTTTATATATAAAATATATAACTTTAAGACAATTTTTATCTATATGTAACAATGGTTGAACACACTTATTGTTTATGCTGCTTTAGATTTTATTTTTAATATCCACTTTCCTCATTTTTCATTATTTCTTTCTTGTCTGGACTTTTCATTTCATCTTATACTTTGTATTTATTTTCATACATTTTTATACTTTTAAACTGTTCTAGTTAATTTTAGATCTTTTTCTTTTAAGAAGTTTCATTTTATGTTATTAATGTTTTATTTCACCAATTTTCATCTTTCGCTTTCCATAATATTTAAATCATTTCTAATCTGTCACTGAAAAAAATCCCTATTCTGTTTTACTTTTCCTCCTTCCTACCTCTTCATTGTTTTAATGGCTGCCCTCAATTATTTGTATAAACTTTTAAGCAAACATATTTAGGCATTTTACACATAACCACTATTTGAAATTTTTTCTTTTGTTCATATGTTCCTAAATTTTCCAGACTTTGGGAGATTGTTTTTCTATTTAATATTATATTAATATTATATAATATACATATAATATAATATAATAAATCTGAATACATTCATATAAACTGAAAAAAAAAAAACCTGAATTCCATATTGCTAGCCATAGAGTTACTAGCACAGAGAACTCCAGAGTTCCCCAAGTATGTCTGAGGATGCCAGAGGAGTGCTTTTATCACATTACATTCTATGAAGCCACCTGGGTTGCTATATCAGCGAAGCACACAGGCCCACACTGGACACTGTTTCTAGCTTCTTCAGGCCTTTTGACATTTTGGTAATTTCAGTTTGCAACTACCCAACTGGTACTATGTAAACAAAGGGATCCTTCTTTTTATTCATCAAAACAGAACTCAGATCAGCAGTGTCATTTAATAAAGTTTCACTGTGACTGTTTGCCATACGTGTTTACAATTTCATAACTGATTTTTTCCATATGTATGAAATTGATTTAATCTATCTTGAAGCTTAATTTTAGGATAACATAGCAGTTAAATATATAATAAACTATATGTACATATTTACTTGTTTCTGTATCTTGTTCTGCCACTTACTAATTCAGCAACCATACTTAATTATCTAACCCCTCTGTGCCAGAATTTCTTTAATTTTTTTTTAAATTTCTGCTTTATTGAGGTATTGTTGACATAAAATTGTAAGATATTTAAAGTGATTTGATATCTGTTCACATTGTGAAAGCATTTCCCTCACCTAATAATTAACATATATTTTTGGAGTAATTAATACATCTTCTTTTGGAGGGGGCCATGAACACTTAAGTTTTATTTTCTCGGCATATTTCAGTTATACAATATAGTCATTGTAGTTACCAAGCTTTACATTAGATACTCAGACTTCTTTCATCTTACAGCTGAAAGTTTTCACCGTTTTATCAACCTCTCCGTATTTCCCCCACTCCGTA
This sequence comes from Crocuta crocuta, assembly GCF_008692635.1. Taxonomy (NCBI): domain Eukaryota; kingdom Metazoa; phylum Chordata; class Mammalia; order Carnivora; family Hyaenidae; genus Crocuta; species Crocuta crocuta. The sequence continues at coordinate 19,531 of NW_027530222.1, read as the reverse complement.
GGCCCTGGCAAATATTTTTCTACTCTGTCTATCTATGACTTTTTCTTTTCTCTTCCCTCCTTTTTTCCTTCCCTTCACTTCTTCCCTTCCCTTCCCTTCCCACGTATAAGTAATGCCATGCAGTATTTGTCTTTCTCTGTATGGCTTATTTCACTTGGCATAATGACCTCAAGGCTCCACCCATGTTGACACAAATAGCAGGATTTCTTTCTTTCTCATGGCAGGATAATATTGCACTGTACATATACACATACCATATTTTCTACATCCATTCATCTGTTGATGGCCACTTAGATTGTTTTCATCTGTTTGCTGTTGTGAGTAATGCTGCAAGAGCAGAGAGCTATTTGATATTCTGTTTCCATTTCCTTTGGATATATACCCAGGAGTGAGATTGCGAGAGCATATGGCAATGCTATTTTTTTTTAAATTTTTTGAGAAAACTCCACAGTTTTCCAATTGGCTGCACAACTTTACATGCCCACCAACAGTGCAGAAGGTTTTCTTTTCTCTGTATGCTCACCAACATCTGCTATATCTTGTTTTTTTGATATTAGCCATATCTAATAGATATCTCATTATGATTTTGATTTGCATTTCCATGATTAGTTATGTTGAGCATCTTTCCATGTATCTACTGGTCATCTGTTTGCGTCCTTTGGAAAAATGTCCATTCAGTTCCTCTGCTCATTTTAATTGGATTATTATTTATTATCACTGTTTTGACTATTAAGTTGTGGGAGTTCTTTATGTATTTTTGGACACAAGCTCTTTATCAAATATATGATTTACAAATATTTTCTCCATTCCATAGATTGCCTTTTCATTTTTGTTGATGGTTTCCTTTGCCGTGCAGTTTTTTAGTTTGATGTAGTCCTACTTGTTTATTTTTGCTTTTGTTGCCTTTGCTTTTGGTGTCAAATTCAAAAAATCATTGCAAAGGCCTATGTCAAAGAGATTATCACCTACGTTTTCTTCTAGGAATTTTTTGGATTTAAATTGTGCCACAATTTCTATATGCAGAGTACTAGGGAAAAACATGCCACCTACCTCTTAAAGAAATTCTAAGAATCACCTTTCCCCAAACCTGCAACTCACTTACAAGAGTACTTGGCTCAGGGGTATCTTGGTGGCTCAGATGGTTAAGCAACTTAACTCTTGATTTTGGCCCAGGTCATGACCTCATGGTTTGCTTGTGAGTTTGAGCCATGCGTTGGGCTCTGTGCTGACAGACCCTGCTTGGGATTCTCTCTCTCCCCCTGCTTCTCCCTTGCTCATGTTCTCTCTCTCAAAATAAATAAATAAAAACTTAAAAAAAAGAGGGCTTGGCACAAAATAAACACTCCTGGTTTGCCAGCAAAGATTGTATGCTGTCACTGTGTGAAAATGAAAAGTGGACAATAACACCTTAATTTCTAAATATTTATACTCTTTTGTCACCAATTAAAAACCCTAATTTTCATTTCATAAAAATGTCACATATTTAGTTTTAAACTATATATTCCAATGAAAACTAATTATGAAAAGTAGATCTGAAAGTAAATAAATGGAAGAAAGCCTGAAGCAAACAACTATAAAAAATGCAAAGAAAATAAAATTTCTCCCCTCACAGTGCTGGAGAGACAGTGACTATTCATCGTTAATATTTTTTACAGATTCAAATTGTAGAAAATATTATTTAGTTGATAAGGATTGATTTTTCTGCATTGTAGAACTTAACTTACAGACAAGGATACTGTGCACAGAATTTGTAACAGTCACTTTTTTCTGGCCTCATTACTGCCAGAGTAGAGGTTAGGGCAGGGAAACGGAAAGAAACAGTTTTGTTCAATTATGTGTTTATAAGGACATTAAATCAAATGAGGAAACTAAAGAATATCAATAATGAATGCTGTTGCTCATGGTTTAAGTTCTCTGAAGTCTATGTCTTTAATCTTTAGTTGCTCTAAAATCCAGTGTGATTATCAAGCAAATATAAGCATTTCTGAGGATTATCTGTTTGCTCAAGGTAAGATGAGATGTCCATAGCTGGTGTATGTGTAGTTTATTTTATAAGTAATATGGTGAATACTGTTCAGTCTAATTTTGGAAAATGTAAAAGTTGTATGCCTTTCTAACCACTGGGCAAAAGATACTTTTCTGGATAATAGCAACTTCCTTGGATCAAATATATATTACCAGGTGTGCAGAGACAGTATCCAAGTTAAGGATGCAGCTTTGTATCTTAGAACTAAATGCTATTTGATATAGATAAGCTAAACAGTTAAAACAAAACTTGGACTATTATTAATAAACTGCACATTCTTTGTTTGCTTTCTTCAAATCATTGGGGGGAACCTGTGTGTTTAAAATAAGGCATAACTACTAGGTTGTATATATTATTTGACAGTCTCAATTCTGCACTTGATCTTAGCCAAAAGGCTGAGAAGCGATTGACAGTCTCAATTCTGTTTCAAAGTTCAGTTAAGATAATCATCAACAAGGAAAATTTTTCTTTAAAAAATTAAATCCAAAAGCAATACTGATATTCCTTCAATTATATAAATTATAGTCACTAATACTTCTAAAATTATCATTATTACTATTATTTTTTTTCTACTTTAGAGATTGAGAGAGAGAGAGAGAGAGACTGTGAGCATGAGCCAGTGGAAAGCAGCAGAGGGAGAGAGAGAGAATCTCAAGCAAGCTCCACATTCGGCACAGAGCCCCATGTGGGGCTCAATTCTACAACCCTAGGATCATGACTTGAGTTAAAATCAAGAGTCTGAAGCTCAACCAACTGAGCCACCTGGCGATATTCACCCAAGTTTGTTCAAGCAGGGTCAAGCCTTCCAATCATCAGCTCTCTTTCCACGTGGTCAAGATTCAAATGAATCTCAATTCAATTTTTCTTAAGGAGATGAATTATGAGTTCATCACAAAGTAGATTAGAACATGAACACACAAGGCTACCTGAAAGGGAGAGGATGAGGTCCAGCTCAAGAAGACAATGGTGTGATCAACGGTAGACAATATCCTGGGAAATGGGGGGCAGCGACTCACCTCCATAGCCCCAATGTTACAGAACGAAGCTGGGCTCCATCAACAACTGCTATCCCCTCTAAACAGAAAAGTTCCCCTGTGGCAAAACAATGTAACAATGTCAAACCCCAGCCTGGCCTCACACATACAGATTTTACTAACATTTCATTAATTTAATCTCCAAACACCCAAGAAACTGTTTGATTTGCTCTGGCATTTCCTCAGTTCATGACAGGTTTGAATTTCCTTTCCTTTTTTTTTTTTTTTTTTAATTTTTTAAATGTTTTATTTATTTCTGAGAGAGAGAGAGAAAGACAGTGTGAGCAGGGGAGGGTCAGAGAGAGAAGGAGACACAGAATCTGAAACAGGCTCCAGGCTCTGAGATAGATGTCAGCACAGAGCCTGACATGGGTCTCGAACCCACGAACCCTGAGATCATGACCTGAGCCGAGGTCAGACACTTAACTGACGGAGTCACCCAGGTGCCCCTAAATTTTCTTTCCTTGACCTTACAGAAATAACTACCCTCAAAAACCCAAACTCAAAAATAATTATTTGGAATCTCAAAAACCTTTTCATTTATTGTCTGATGACACGTATATCAAGGCCCTGCCTTCCCTGATAGCAACAAGCAAATCATAATACTGCCATTGCTTACCACTTCAATATGTATTCTTATCCATTTATTTCTCAAGGCATTGTAATTGGTCCAACATTTAAAGATGGTACAATTCTGAACCTATATATGTAAAAAAAAAAACTTGAATTAAAATATACCTCCTCATTCACTCATTTATAAAAATAAACATTGCTTCCATATTATGTAAGTCCTGGAAGAAAGATTTAAATATAAATTTAAGGTTGGGCTTTATTGTATAGATAGTTAATATTCACTAATGGATGGTAAGCAGAAGCTACACTTTAGAAACTTTGCCCTATCTCCAATGAGGAAGTCGAATTAAGAGAAGAAACTGCAGCAAAAATTAAATCTCTTGGAGGGCACCTGGGTGGCTCAGTTAAGCATCCAACTCTTGATTTCCACACAGGTAATGATTTCATGATCGTGAGATCAAGGCCAGAGTTGAGCCCAATGTCGGGCCCAGCATGGAGCTTTTTACCTCTCAGTAATATTCCAATTATGGATGTATCACAGGTTCTTCATCCATTCAGTTACTAAAGTACATCTTGTTTCAAAGTCTTGGCAATTATGAATAAAAGCTGTTAAAAATATTCTTTTTAATCATCACATATTGATGCTCCTTGGGATTCCAAACTGGTTTCATAAATTTTTAAATTATTTACTTCCCTTGATGAAATCATACACTGTATCATTTTAACACATCACAAATGTGCCAATGGTTTTAAAACATAAATTTCTTCTTTCCTTTTTCTCAAGTTTTGTACTCCTGATGTTTTGCTACCTAGGAGTCCTACACAGATGTCAAAATTAATCTATACAAACCAAAACTCATCTTTTAGCTGCACTGATCCTTCAGTCCTTATTTTTCACATCTTCTAGAAAACCACCATCTCCCTATAGTCATGCAGGACAAAACTAGATACTCTTTGACTTTTTCTGTTCTTATCATATCACCTTATTATTTCATTATATCTTTAGGTTATTTTACTTCATCCCTTTCTGTTCACCCTTACAACATCAGACATAAAACTTCGTAACCTTCTAAGGACCTATTGGTCTGGCTTCTAAACTTTATTAATCCAGATTTAATATGTCACCAAATTTATTTTCTTAAAATGTGAATCTATTCATATTGTTAGAGCAAATGCAATATTACTGTGATGTCTTACTTGAAAATAGGCATAAGTTCAAATTATTTTTTAACTATAAGGGCCTTTATTATTGGACCTAACTTAACTTTCCAGACTTAACTCCCACCACTAACTCACAAACACACCAAATCCTACTCCTCATGTAGGAATCACAGTTAGGAGCACTTTCTGGGAATTTTCCTCTAACTCTGCAGAGAGATGACTATTTTACTCCCTTGTCCCTACTCCTTCATAGAACTCTTTGTCACATATGTTATTTTACTGTTATCATATACAGTAAAACCTTGGATTGCAAATAACTTGTTCTGTGAGTGTTCTGCAAGAAGAACAAACATTTCTAATAAATTTTAACTTGATAAACAAGCAATGTCTTGAAATACAAGTAGTATGTGATGTCAAATGTCACATGATCACAACTGAGCCAATGGTTCTCTCTCTCTCTTTGCAGGATTGAGGGTGATCATCAACACAATGTCACATTTCTGCAAAATCCTCAAGAAGAGGCAAAACCAAGTGTTATTGGATAGGTTCCTTGTTAAAATTACATGAAAAAAAGATTCCATTGAGCCAATAGATAGCAGCAATTCCGTTAGTGGTAGGAAAAGTTGTCCTATACAATAACCCTCCTATCCTCTTCCTCACATCAGTCACAAGTGTTCTCAAAGGTAAGTTGAGGTTAATTTGTTTACTTTTCTTTATATATTTTTTTATTATTGTGCATTATATTACACTACTGTAATCATTTTTATATGAATATTTTGGGGTTGTGGAACAAATCATCTGAGTTTCCAGTGTTTCTTATAGGGAAATTTGCTTTGACATATAAGTGCTTTGGATTATAATCATGTTTCCAGAATGAATTATGCTCACAAACTATGGTTTTACTGTAGTAGTAAAATTGTTGTACATGAATATTTTTACCACTTAACAGCATTTACTTCAAAAGCTAGAATCATCACATTTGTGTCTTCTGAATTTGAAGCATATAAAAATTCAGTAAATAAACACTGTCTGAATTAATAAATGACTGAATTAGACATTGAGATGAATCCTTTTAAGCAGTAGGGAATTAAGGGCTTGTAATGGAGAAAAATTAAGGGCTTGTAGTCATTATGAAACATTTGCAATATATGTAAATGTGGTTATTTGAGCATCAAGTCTCCATGAAATACAATATAAAGGTCTTGATGGCAATGACTGTCTTGTTTATCATTGACTTCCCAGTGCCTAAAAGAGACTCTTTAGTATTCATTAATCATTCATTCACTGAGAAATTGTTTATTGAACACTTACTATGTAGCAGGCATAATCCCTCAGCATCAGGGTCAGAGCAGATAAAGGTGCTGCCTGATGAAGCTTAGTACTTTGTAGAATAAAAGATAAAGAAGTTGTATGTATGATGGTGAGAAGCATTACATTTCACTACAGTGAAAGATAAAGCGGATTAATGAAGAAATATACCAGGTTATCATGGGGACAGGGGGTGAGGATTATTTCTGAGTTAAGAAAAAGCCTCTCTGATAGGGTAACAAGCCAAAAAGTGCCAAAGAATCAAGATGTGTAGATAATGTAAGAAGTATCTTAGGGAAGAAGAAAATCCAACGCACAGGCCCTGAGGTGAAAAAAAGCCAAGAAAGCTCCCAGAAAGCTCTGGAGATCAAGTGTGGCTGGTTTGGGGTTATCAAGGAAGAGAGGAATAGGGATGAGTGCAGAATTGAGGGGGAGGGCAAATCATTTACGTCTTTGAGATTCATTTCAACCTCCTCTCCATTTGTTACAAAGCAATCCCAGTGATCTCATTAAAATGCAAAGGGGAACATATCACGATATTATTCCAAAACCTTTGTTGGCTACTCATAATAATACATGTTACTACTGTTAAGGACTCATTTTACTTCCTTAAAACTGTCACTAATTAGCTGATAATTTTCTACCCCTGAGAAACACATTTATTATATTCATCTACCATGATTTAGTTTAGGAAACTAAACACAACAATCTATACTATTTAATTTCTCTAGTCTATGGCACATTAAAGAAATATCTAAGACTCTTAAAGCTCAGAAAATGGAGATAAAGATAGTGGTATGAGCAATGATTAATATTTTCAAATGCTCTGTTTATCATTTTTATACCAAGTACCCAAACTACATAGGTGCAAAATAAATGTCTGTGAAATAAACAAAAGTATTCAATCAATTAATGAATTCTATAACCAATTCTTTAAATTTATCATCCATGCATGTACTTCTTTTACATAAGACACAGAGATTTATTCTGTTAAAGTAAAAGCTGCTTGATTCGAAACAGAAAAATCAATGGTCTTTTTATGGATACATTAAAATACTTAAAGCAACTGATTAAGTTTAAGGCATAAACCTTTCAGTTATTTTATTTGTGAGACTCAGAGATCCACTGCACTCCATTTGTGAGAATTCTTAGATCTACTTTTAGTATTTTGCAGACTTAATTTACCCAGAGTGACCCCAGTACACAGTGATTTACAGACTCACCAGCTTTTATAAATTCACAATAACTTCACATAGATTTACACAATAGCAATATTATCAGTTACCCCTTCCTTGAAGAAATATTTCAAAAAGTGCAAGTCAATGACTTTAATGAAAATGTCTACTATCATTGAAAAAACTGTTATTGATTTCAAGTAATAAATACTCCAGTCCATATCTAATCCATCATTACTATCTAGAGCATATAGATTTATAGACATAAATAATATCAAATTATTTCAATGAAAGACAACATATACTCATATCTATATGAATTCTGGGGCAGGCAACTATCAATAATTCCTTTCTTCTAAAAATCATTTGTCCGGGGGGGGTCACCTCAGTGGCTGTTGGTTAAACATTGGACTTCAGCTGAGGTCATGATCTCGCAGTTCACAGGTTCGAGCCATGTGTTGGGCTCTGTGCTGACAGCTCAGAGCCTTGAGCCTTCGGATTCTGTGTCTCCCTCTCTCTACCCCTCCACAGCTCGTTCTCTCTCTCTCTCTCAAAAATAAATAAAACGTTAAAAAAATAATTTGTCCAGGAAATTTATTAGAAAGGCATATCAAGTTTCCTCACTGCTTTGTTGAAATCAACTAGAAGCATATTTTTGTTCTTCTGAAAAATGCATGCGTCTGGGTGAAAAGGACGGAGGGGAAGGGTCACTACACAAATACAAACTAAGCAGTGTATCTATTTACAATAAAAAAAGATTGAAAGGCACTTTTCAGCTATATGAATTCTTAGAATTTTTTCTATAGAATAGCCTCTACTAAAATATGAATAGTTCTCATTTATGCAGAAACCAGACATGTTGTCAAATGAACTAAATCATTCCTTTATTTCCTTATTTCATATAAAAATTTTCATTTGCTACTTTCCTTCCCTTGAGCTTTCCAGTCTTGTTTCTAGTTGGATTAGAACAATTTCGGCAGAAGAAAAAACTGTTTAAATTTGGCAATAAGAAGGGTTTATGAAACTTGCAATATTCATTTTTTGTTGTTTTTCAGCTATCAATCCTCGGAACTTCTCGATTCTATATCTCTACATGTCTGAACCACAGAAGTGACTTTATTCATACATCATTTTTCCATTTGTACTATGAAATGGTTTTTTGTTTGTTTTTTGTTTGTTTCTCCATAGGCTGTCAGAGATTTTCACTTCAATCCACTTTCACTTACTTGTTCTTTGTTTCTTGGTGATAGGGATTGAATATTTCTTATTTATTTTATAATTAAATCTATATGAAACACGAATCACTCAGCATACTTGGTTAAGTGATATTAAGCCTGTAACTTGTTCTAACAAGTCCTAATTTTACTTGCTCCTGAATTGTCCATGAATAAAATGTTATTTCTAGACAAAAAAGTCTGTTTCCCCCAAATAAAGAAACCTCTGTTTATATTTATATTCTCCTCTCTGCTTTTAGTTCTTATGGTTTTCGANTATATATATATAGTGTGTGTGTGTGTGTGTGTGTGTGTGTTACATCTTAGCACAAAGATCATTAGGTAAGATGAAGATCTTGCCCCTCTAAAAATACATGCCCTCAAATTTTAGGGACATGGTCAGCACTGAGATGTGCTTTATTGCAATTAAAATACCAACTGTTATCAGGAGTCATCAGGGCCTAAAGATACTCAGTGATAAAAACAATGTGGATGGATGTTTAGGGTAAGATCTCTGGGCAACAGTGAAATGGAGATCCTGTCACTATGCGTCTGATTTAGAAGTAACTCTCAGGAATGTCTGCATTTTCTAATATATTAAAGTTTTAACACACTTTATATATGCATTATTTTACACAAGAGCATCATATACTAAAGAGATGACAGGGGTGCTGCCCTTAAAATCATGTACTCCTATCCCTTTCTTTGTCTTTCTTCCAAGATCCCACAACCCTCAGGCTTGCTTTCAAATTACTTATTTTGTTCAAACACTTCATTTTTCCACAGAAACACAGAAGGATTAAATAACACAATTAAGTTCTCACACAAAGATAAGAATATCCCTCTCATCTCAACTCTATTTAAGCCAATTCAAACCAATCAAAAAAACTAACCAATGAAACAAACTAAAGATAAACAAACAAACAACAAAACAGTTCTAGCTCCTAAGCACACAGCTCTGGAGCCAAAATTGCCAGAGTCTGAATCCTCACTCTGTTACCTACAAATGGTATGACATTGGATATTTACTTAAGTTCTCTGTGTCTCAACTTCATAATCTGTAAATGAGGCTAATAAAAGTACTTACTTCATAGTGTTGCTATAAAAATTAAAGGTTAATGGGGCACCTGGGTGGCTCATTTGTTAAGCATCCCACTTCGGCTCAGGTCATGATCTTGCAGTTCGTGGGTTCAAGCCCTGCGTCAGGCACTGTGCTGACAGCTCAGAGCTTGAAGCCTGCTTCAGATTCTGTATATCCCTCTCTCTCTGTCCCTCCTCTGCTCCTGCTCTCTCTCTCTCTCTCAAAAATAAAAAAAATAATAATAAAAAATTTAAATTAAAGGTTAATATTTCTAACTTTTGGAACATCACCTAGTACATACTGAGTATTACAGAGTGTTTATTAAATGCATTTCTATTCTGAAATAAAATAGAGAAAAGTATATACAATATATATGTCTCATTTCATAGAATATTATAAAGCAAACATCTATGTAACTATGTAAACAAAGTCAATAGCCAGAACACTGTCAGGACCCCAGAAAAACAGCCCCCACTCTTACCATGCATCTTCTCAATGACAAACTTTATTCTCTTTTTGAAAAATTACTTGAAAAATAGTCGAGAATGTACTATTATGCCTTATTTAATGTTTATTTATTTTTGAAACAGAGAGCACAAGTGCGTAAGAAGCAGAGACGGGGGAACAGAAGATCCAAAGCAGGCTCTGCTCTGACAGCAGAGAGTCCAATGCGGGGCTGAACTGACCAACTGTGAGATCAGGACCTGAGCCCTAAGCCAAAGTTGCATGTTCAAACAACTGAGCCACCCAGGCACCCCTATTATTATGCCTTCTTACTCAGTTCCTTGCTTTCCTTTAAACTTTTGCTAAACGTATGCATCCCTAAACAATATGGTCAATGTTTCCTACTCCTGAAATTTATAAAAAATAGAATCATACTGTATCACACTATTTTGAAACTAGCTTAGCTCTGGAAACTTCATCTCAGTTGTATTTTGTTATTTTTATTGCTATCCAAAATTCGATGATGATACTCCAAATTAGTTATGGATTTGTCTATTGTTATTAGACATGTTGGTGGTATCCTGTTCTGCTATTATGAACAAGGCTGCTATAAATGTTTTTGTTACATGGCCGGGTATATATAAGAATGAATGGATTTGCTAAACAATGTGGTGTGCATATTTTGAACTTTATTAGATAATACTTAGCAGTTTTTTCTTTCCCAAAGATTCTGTACCAACTTACCCTTTCAAAGCAGATTATATGAGTTGTTATTATTCTACCTATTAGTTATAGGTTGCTGCATATAAATTTCTTTAAAACTTGATGAATTAAAATTACAATAGCGATTTATCATCTCTTACATTTTCTGTGAGTAGGTTATTAAGGAGCTATTCAGCTGGGCAGTTCTAGCTCAGAGCCTCTCATTAGGTCATACTTAAATGTTATATGGAACTGGAGTATCATAAAAAACTGGCAGGGGTCAGAAGATTTATTTCAAAAGTAGTTTACTCACATGATAGGCAAATCGGTGCCTCAGTTCTAGGTGAGCCTTTACAAGACTGTTTCGAGGATCCTGAGAATGGCATGGTGACCACAATGAACCGTCCAAGACACTAAGGCCGAAATTCAATGCCTTTTAAGACCTAGTCTCAAAAGACATATAATAGTTCCACTACACTATATTGGTCACATAGGTCCGCCTTGGTTCACTTTGGAGATCATTACAAAAGGCCAATAATACCAACACATTCCAAGATAGCTTGTTGGGGGCCATCTTGGTGGTTGGGTACCACACTCCACATTTTTCAAACATCTAATATTGCCAGATACTTAAAATACTTCTATAGCTTTAATTTGGATTTTCCTGACTACTGATGAAAACAAGAATTTTCACTTGCTTATTGGCATTCAAAAGTTATGTTTTGTGATGTATGTAATTTTTTGTTTATTTTTCTTCTATGATCAAATATATGTTTTGTCATGTGATGAAGTGGCTGCTTCTAAGACTCCTGACAGTCCTTTAAAATAGTGTGACAAGGGGCACCCGGGTGTCTCAGTGAAATGAGCATATGACTTCAACTCAAGTTCATGATCTTACGGTCTGTGGGTTTGAGCCCTGCATTGGGCTCTCTGCTGTCAGCGTGGAGCTTGCTTGTTTCCCCTCTCTGTACCTCCCCCACTTGCACTCTCTCTCAAAAATAAATTTAAGAACATTTTAAAAATTAAAAATAAATAAAATAGTGGGAAAAGTTCAAATTTCAATTTTTTGGTTCAAAGCATGGCCTGATATACAAGGATTTCTGAACAGGTGGTAAAATCATTTTTATTTTTAGTGGCTTCAGGGCTGAAGTAGTTGACAGCCAAACCCAAAGCTGTTTTATGCTAATCACTGAATTAAAACAATATTAAATTCATATTTTCTACAGGTTTCTTATGTAAAGGTTTAGGGACAGAATAAAAAAGGGACCAAAGACCTGTAATATACATTCAAAAATACTCATCGCATAAAATCAACAACCCCACCAAGCATGCCTTAGAAATAAGAGCATGCCCTCCTGTCTTGTCTGAGAATACTACAACTCTTTCATCTAAGAAAATAACTTCGCAATCGACTTAGAAAACCAATTCTCCTTACTTCCCAAACCCACAACCCCTAATTTTCCGCATACCTATTTCTAGAGGTAGATTTCAATGTGATTGCTTGGGGCAGAATGCTGGATGTTATTGTCTTCCCACGTTTCTCCTTACTGGCACTATTATGCTCAAGCATTCTGGTTCTGGACAGCAACAGCAAAAAAAAGGCTCAGAGGCATCTAGAATTTATGTCCATTCTTCTCAGGCAACTAGTAATAAAGAAATATCCATGAGGCTATGAATGTAGCTTGAGAGAGGGATGTTAGTGCAGCAGGGGGTGTACTCGGAAGGTGAAAGGCATGCTTATGCAACTTAAACTGGCCTGCAACATGTGCCTCAACATGCACTCATAAAGATCACTTCTATCATATAGTAACATTTTAAATATGTGGCTAAGGATATTTGATGAAGGGCAGCATAGGTTTCATCATCAACTAGTGTCTTGGGGTCCTGCATTCAGTCCTTCTAAGTGTCAAGCAACATAATTGGAGCTTCTTCTCAAAAAAGAAGTTTACTTCCTGAAGACAGCATTGCACCACTGCAGCAACTCTCCCAATGAAGGCTGGCACAAATTCCAGAAATTATATCATTCTACTATAGATATTCCAAGCACTGGATTAAATCCAGTGAAACTTCTCTAAAAAAAATTCTTATTAGGGGCCCCTGGGTGGCTTAGTCAGTTAAGCGTCCGACTTTCGCTTAGGTCATGATCTCGCGGTTCGTGGTTCGAGCCCCGCGTTGGGCGGGCTCTGTGCTGACTGCCAGCTCAGAGCCTGGAGCCTGTTTCAGAGTCTGTGACTCCCTCTCTCTCTGACCCTCCCCTGCTCACGCTGTCTCTCTCTCTGTCTCCTAGAAATAAATAAAAATATTTTTAAAAATTCTTATTAATTTTGAGAGAGAAAGAGAGCATGAGCACGAGTCAGGGAGGGGCAGAGAGAGAGAGGGAGAGAGAGAATCTCAAGCTGGCTCTGCACTGACAGTGCAGACTCGGGGCTCAAACTCATGAACCATGAGATCATGGCTGAAGCTGAAATCAAGAGTCAGATGCTTAACTGACTGAGCCCCTCAGGTGCCCCTAGATCCATTGAAACTTTAAGACCAATTGACAGATAATTTTTGTGTTTCTATTTACATATACGGAGATGAGCAGCACCCAGTATCACAATAAGTACATAAAAAGAGCTAAGGGATATATTTATTTATTTTAGTAAGAAATTATATTTGGTCTAGTACCTGGTACTCCATTGCTTTCCTACTGAACCTATCTGTCTACAGCAGTGTCCAACAAGAGAGTTAAGGTGAGAACATTCCTGCATTTTAAAAAATGTTATTTTATTAAAATAAATTTTTTAATGTTTATTTACTTTTGAGAGAGACAGAGCATGAGCAGGGGAGGGGCAGAGAGAGAGGGAGACACAGAATCCAGGGCAGGCTCCAAGCCCTAAACTCTCAGCACACAGCCTGAAGTGGGGCTCAAACTCACAAACCATGAAATCATGACCTGAGCTGAAGTCGAATGCTTAACTGACTGAGCCACCCAGGCACCCAACCCCATTCCCAAATTTTCAAAGTTTTCAAGATGATGTTAATATCTGAAATATCCTGAAGAATATGGTATTTCTTTCAACTTGTTATTTTGGTAATCAAGCTCCAGAAACTTTTATTTGAAATTTATTATCATAATATCATTTGCTCAGGAGGAAAATGTAAAGTTTCTCTCAGTGCTGAGGATATATGTTCCAACAGTACACTGGAAAACAGGAAAAACATTCAAGGGCTACAGTCAGCAGATTTGGATTAAAACTGTGCCTTCTAATCCTTAAAACTGACACTCTGAATGTAAAACACCATCTTCATGAGGAAGTGGTAACTCAGAGCTGTTACTGAATAATCCCTGTGAGGTTTGGGTAGAGCTTCTTCTTCTTCTTTTTTTTTTTGTCCAGGGCACAGTTATGCCAGAAATTGGTCACAGATCTCTTTGAGGACTGCTAAATGAAGATTCATAATAAATATTTCAGAGCATCTCCTTAAGAGCATTAAAGGTTCATTTCATTGGGTTCTGAGGTGTAAAATAATCCAAGTACAAGAACTGAATGACTTGTTCTTTAGAGATCAAGTTAAGAGATACTTATGAATTTCCATCCTAATAATTTAATGATTAATTAAATACTACCAAAGAGTGTGGGCATTAGATAATTTTGTCTATCATGTCAGTCAATCAATTTCCTTCTCAGTTGTGTTGCTTTTGTTGCTTTCCATTCCCATGAGATTCTCCCATACTAAGAATATTTCTATGATATTATCTCCTATCAGGAGAATCTGTTATCAAATGGGATTATGTTAGTTTACTCCTTAAATATGTTAAATTATTGTACTGGTTTTCAAAATTAGTTATCTACATTTTGTATTAAAACACTAATGACCACAAATTCTGTGGTTTAAAACAATGCAAACTTTAATCTTACAGTTCTGTAGTTCAGAAACCTGAGATGGATCTCACTGGGCTAAAATCAAGGGGTCTGCAGGGCTGCATTGCTTTCTGGAGGCTCTGGAGGAGAAGCTGTTTCCTTACCTTTTTAAAAATATATCTACAGGCAGACCCCATTCTTTGGCTCATGACCCTCATCCTCCATCTGCAGAGCCAGGAATACTGTATCATTTTAAACTTAATTCCATCATCACACCTCCTGCAGACTCTTCTGTCTCACTCTTTCTCCCCTGGACAACCCAAGATAATCTCTCTAGTTTGAATAATTGTATTGGAACTTTATTTTCATCTGCTACCTTAATTCTCATTTGCCATGTAGTTTAATGTATTCATAGTTTCCAGGGATCAGGGTGCAGACATCTGTGTTTGGTTCATTATTCTGTGTCCCTCGCAGTGTTATTCAAGCACTTCTCAACCCTTCAATAATTACATACCAATATGTATTTTTAGCTTAATGAATATATTTGTGGAAAAATAACAAAGCAATTCCATGACTAATCCCATCTTTAATGTCAGGAACATAACTCACTTTGTGGCACTATTTTATTATGTTGCACATGGAACACCTCCTTGGACATTTCATGTGAATGGATGGCTATTTGGTTAATGAAGTGATCTAGATATTCCCAAACACTGGTAACAATTTATGTCCCTAAGTCAAGGACCTCCTTTATTATCTGACATTTGTTATAAAAACTGAGGTCATTATGCAATCTTATTCTTTTACCTCTCTACCTTGGTCCTTCTCCGGCCATTATAGGGAAGAGTTAAGTAATCCTTTTTTAGGCATATCTAAATTATATTCGCCATGCCTCCATTATGGCATTAATCCATTGAAACCTACTTTATCCCTCATGTTTCTCCTGTTAATTAGTTCCTTGATCTCAGAAATGATGCGTTATTATTCACCTATCTAGTCACATGACCTAGTATTTCAGGCTGAAGTTAAGAGAGGCTTAATTTCTGCAAAAGCATAAATCAGTTACAGAATTATTTATAGTGAACACAAAGCAGTGCTGTAATTGAGATATATGATACAAAATGTTATTAATGAATGGAAGTATATGTGGTTATTGTTTTTGTAGAAGTTCTTTGAAATTAGATAAAATATGCTAAAATAATTGAAAATAGGAAAGATAGCTTCTAAGATGGAATAATGCTCTCTTATTTGGACAGAGTTTTTGAAAGAAATTCTCTGTGACACCTGCTATATCTACCTGACATAGGTTAATATTACTTGAGTGTTGGGTTAATATATTTGAACCTTTTTTGAGTAAAATATCATTATCCTGCAATATAGTTAAAACTTTTTTGAGTTAATTATCATTATCCTACAATTTATATAACAATGTTTCATTTACTAATGACAATCTGAATTATATTCATTAAAAGGAAGGAAATCTCAAAATTAGAACATTATTGATCAAATTTATATTGCTATTTCTAAGTAATTAACATTGATCACATTCTGGATCAAATAACATATCACAAATTATTTCCTAATGGTCCCAGAATGCAGATATAACCCATTTAATTGTTAACATAAAACCACTAACATTTTCTAAATTTCAAGCAGTAATTGGTTTACATTGGCTTGGAACTTCAGACACTTTTAATTCTAAAATTCTTAATTATTAATTATTACATTGTCAATTATTTATTGGTCATACAAATGAAACTTAAAGAATTGATCTTTCCCAAAAGAAAGTAAGTGATGACCACTTATGAATGATTTTAGTTAATGCCTCCAGTACCTTAATTCAAATTCTATCTGTAGTATATTTAATATACTGTACACACATTGGAACAAAATAAATATTTTTTGAGCTAAGGTTAACCATTGTACTTCTGGTTTCCTCTCCAAAATGTAGAAACCTGGGAGGAACTCCCACTCTTACAATGAAAAAGAGTTGAACTAACTTCAAATTCATGATTTTTTTAACTCATCAGAAATCAGTAAACTGACCCAAAATCTAAGGAGAGACATTGCCTACAGAAGAAGAGAAGGTGCTGAAACTCGCCTCACTGAAGTAGATGCAATCACGCACCAGCAAGAAGCTGTTGAAACTGTGAAACCCTGGGGTGCTACAGAAGCTGGGGAGTGTTTGTACCCTCACCTGTTTTTTTCTCCACGAAACCTGCCAGGGGTTCACCAAAATAATCTGCAAGAGCCCTGAGCTGTGCCGACTGTGGTACAGACCTGAAGAGGGGAAGTGTAGCCATACAGTGGGCACAGCTAACTCCTACTGATCCTTCCCCTCTAGCTCCACACAAAAACACAGTGTGTGCAAGAAAGAGTAACGCTGCTGGCTTGAGTTGGCAAACACTAACTTCAGCTAAGAGACAGTAAGGAAGAGGGAGGGATAAAACTCCTTCCTGGGAATGAGCTAGAATTAAACACTGAGCCCAAAACTCCAGGCAGGAAGGAAAAAGAGAGCTAAGAAAGCCCCAGCAGCCAGGGACGTAGTGCATGCCTGAGACAAGAGTCTTAGACTGAAGAATGGAGACCATTTCCCCACACACCACCACCACACCAGATGGTTAATTATGATGACAGCAGCATGCAGCTCGGAGGACAGCATACAAAAATACTGTCTCAGACTCACAGCAGAAAGTGAAACCTAAATTCAAAATCAAGCACATTTTGCTCTACTAAAGCACCAAACACCACAGACACAAGGTCTCTGTAAATCAGAATGCCGTGTTGCACTGAGGGAAAACATGTTCAGAACAAATATCAAACACAGCCCAACTCCTAAACTGGATTAATAAAATCTCTTGAACCAAAAGCACAGCAGAAGGAAAAGTTGTGACTGTTTTGGGACATAAAACTATTACCTGAGTGTCTACTGTTCTACATAACATCTCTGGTTTTCAATGAAAAATTGTAAGGCATTCAAGAGATAAAAAAGAAGAAGAAAACAAAAATGGAAATAATCTGAAGAGAAAGAGTAATCATGATAACCAGATTCAGATGTAAGACAAATGTTAGATCAGACTGTCTCACAGAAAATTTAAAATGGCCATGACTGATAAACTCAAAGCTCTAGTGGAATAGGAGGGTAACATGTGTGATCAGATGAGTAATTTCACCGGAGGGATGGAAATTATTAAAGAATCAAAGGATGATTGTAGAAATTAAAAATACATAATGGAGATGAAGAAAGCCTTCAATGGGTTCATCAGCATAATCAACATAAACAAGGGGGAAAAATCAGTTGCACTTAATGATTATTCTGTGGGAATTCGCCAAGCTGAAACATAAAGAAGAATGTCCGTATAGGGAAGCAAAGCAGGGCCTCCAACAGCTGTGGAACTATTTCAAGTGTTCTCACATATAAGCAACTGCAATTGTAGGAACAGAAAGAGAGAAAATGGGAGAAGAAATATTTGGAAAAATAACGACTGCAAATATTCAAATGTTCATGGTGAGTCCAGCTTCTACCTAAATGTATGGGATTTTTTTCTATCCTGACCTTACAAAGACCTTACCCTGCAGGCCTCTCAGGGTAACGCTGCTCTCCCCACACCAGTCTTGATGTACAACCAACACACAAAGGTCTCTGAAAGGAGTTGCAGTCAGAACTCCCTGAAGCCCCTCTGTCTGGCCATGCTTTTATGTATATCTGCTTTCCCAGCCAAGGCACCTCTATTTGAGGGTCTTTTCTAGGAAACTTGAAGATACTTTTCTCCACTATGACATAGTACCCAGTACTTTTTTGCACTTGTGGCTCATCCCTCTTTTCTCCCACTGCCTGGAGCCAGAAAACTTCAGGATTCATATTTTTCAGAGCTCCCTCAACAGTGACAAGAACCCCATGTCTGGCTTATCCACCCAACCCTCAACTAACATACTATTCCACTGGGGAAAATGAAACAAGGTATTCTATAGGAGTAAATGATTTAAAGCTTAGTTGCTATTTCTATTTTGTCTTGCTTTAAGCAACTACTCTAACATCTGGAAAGTTGGCCATGTCTCCAGTTCTTCTGAACCCCAGATAAATATCAGACATGAAAATGTGGATTCATGGAGAGGGGGCAAGATGGCGGAGAAGTAAGGAGCTCCGTACTTGCACTCGCGCCCATACATCACACGGAAAAGATCTGAAGCCATTGGAAACCTTACAAAACCTGAGAGATTGGGAGAAAAAGGACACAGAATCCACTGAGAAAGACTTCTAACGTGAGTGCGAACTGGGAAAGATAAAATCGGGCCGGGATCGGAGACTCCAGGGTGGGAGGCAATCCCCCTCTACCCTCTACAGGGAGTGTGAGGGGAAAAAGAGAGAGTCCGAGACAGAAAAACCTCAGCTCGAGGGGGAAAAACCTCTGCTCGGGGCATAGAAAAACCGTACTTGCCAAATACCCGCATGTCAGGTCCCCTCGCGCCAACTGGTCCCGGGAGGGCTGATCACACAAACTGCTTCTTTGTGCTGCTCCTGGAGGCTACACTTCAGAGTGGTGGCGCGCCTGCCGCCATTGTAGCTCCCGGGCACCTGGGGCCCCTGAAAGAGCCACGCAGACACCGGGCGTCCGCGCTCCTGGCTGCCTGGGACTCTAGAGGGAAGGCAAAGAGCTAAAAACTGGGAAATTTGCCTGTGAATTAGTGTTTCGGGTGACGAGCCATAGAGGTACCTGGTTTTCCTCACTCCAGCGGGCTCGGCGCACCCGGCAGGCAAGCCCCGCCCATGCTGGCCAGCCTGACCCAGAGAAGGAAGCAGCGATTCTGACTCCACCCCCAGAGCTCGGCAGGGGGCCTGGAATTGCCCCGAGGACATTGCCTGGGAAGCTGTGTCTAAGGCAATTTCAGCGGAGCGCTCAGACTGGGATTTGGAGACTGGGACAAGCCTGGGTTGAAGAGTGCAACCAACTTTGGCTGCGCCCCCGGTAC
>NW_027530221.1:0-819 GCF_008692635.1 Crocuta crocuta | reverse complement strand
TAGAAAATGAGGAAGTTGAGAAAAAGACAAATAAACTGATCCAGGAACACGAAAGGAGAGTTCGAGGGCTAAGCCATACAATCAAACAGAATAATATCCGTATCATAGGAATTCCAGAAGAGGAAAAGAGAGGGAAAGGCACTGAAGGAGTCCTTGAACAAATTATGGCAGAGAACTTCCCCAATCAGGGGAAGGAAACAGACACTGAAATCCAAGAGGCAAAAAGAACTCCCCTCAGATGCAACTTGAATCCATCTTCTGCACGACCTCTCATAGAGAAACTGGCAAAGTATAAGGACAAAGAGAGAATTCTGAAAGCAGCTAGGGATAAAAGGNTAACATACAAAGGGAAACCTATCAGAGTGGTGAGAGACCTATCTACTGAAACTTGCCAGGCCAGAAAGGAATGGCAGGAAATCTTCAATGTGATGAACAGAAAAAATATGCAGCCAAGAATCCTCTATCCAGCAAGCCTGTCATTCAGAATAGAAGGAGAGATAAAAGTCTTTCCAAATTAACCAAAATTGAAAGAATTTGTCAC
This sequence comes from Crocuta crocuta, assembly GCF_008692635.1. Classification (NCBI taxonomy): domain Eukaryota; kingdom Metazoa; phylum Chordata; class Mammalia; order Carnivora; family Hyaenidae; genus Crocuta; species Crocuta crocuta. Next base: position 278 of record NW_027530221.1, on the reverse strand, counting down.
CACTAAGCCAGCCCTACAAGAAATCCTGAGGGGGACTCGCTGAGGGAAATGTTGCAAGGAATGCAAGGTAACAGAGACACCACCACAAGTCAAACTTTCACTTTTCGCAGACAACATGATACTCTACATAGAAAATCTGACAGACTCCACCAGAAGCCTACTAGAACTGATCCATGAATTCAGCAAAGTGGCAGGGGACAAAATCAATGTACAGAAATTGGTGGCATTTTTATCAGCAATAATGAAGCAACAGAAAGAGAAATCAAGAAACTGATCCC
>NW_027530220.1:0-736 GCF_008692635.1 Crocuta crocuta | reverse complement strand
GATGATGCCACGGTTGTCCCTGTGCCACCGACAACCGTTCTTGTCATTGCTGAGCCTCTTCCAAACAGTCCCGTTGTCTTTGCTTGTTCAGTTGACAGCCCAGTTGTCTGGATGCCTCCTATGTTGGGAACATGAGTCCCTGTACTTACAGGAAAGGTTGCTGTTGATTTGGCTATTCCAGGAAATGATCCAGTTGTGTCTGGCCCTTTAGCTGATGGCCCAGTGGTTCCTAATCCACCTGATGGGCCAGAGGTCCCTGCCAATCCGCCTGAGGCAACAGATGTTCCTGAACCTACAATTGTTCCTGCTGTTATTCCAGATGCACCCGTTGAGAGTCTAGTTGTTTCTGATCCACCAGCTGATGATCTAGTTGTTGCAAGTTGTTCANTTGTTCAGCTGATGACCCGCTTATTCCTGTCACTCCTGATGAGGGTCCAGTTATGCCTTCCACACTGGATGATGCCACAGTTGTCCCTGGGCCACCGACAACTGTTCTTGTTGTTGCTGAGCCTCCTCCAAATGGTCCTGTGTTCCTTGCTTGTTCAGTTGACAGCCCAGTTGTCTGGATACCTCCTATGCTGGGACCATGAGTCTCTGAACTTAGAGGAAAGGTTGCTGCTGTTTCTGATGCTCCAGGAAATGATCCAGTTGTGTCTGGTCCTTTCCCTGATGGCCCGGTGGTTCCTAATCTGGCTGACGGGCCAGAGGTGCCTGCCAGTCCTCCTGAGGGCACAGA
>NW_027530219.1:0-2002 GCF_008692635.1 Crocuta crocuta | reverse complement strand
ACAAACAGCAATGCTAATAGTTATGTGGCACTTAAAGTATGCATGTCAGGAGCGCCTGGTGGCTCGGTGGGTTGAGTGGTGGACTCTTAATTTAAGCTCAGGTCATGATCTCATGGTTCATGAGTTTGAGCCTCACTTCAGACTCTGTGCTGAAGGCATGGAGCCTGCTCGGGATTCTCTCTCTCTCTGCCCCTCCCCTATTTGGGCTCCTTCTTTCTCTCAAAATAAACAAACATGAAAAAAATAAATAAATTAAAAAATAAAATACATATAGCAAACTGCCGTCTTATTTGGCATAATTTGGGGTATTTGCAAATGGTGTTGGTTTTCACTTTCATGTAAAATACTTGATAAGTTTTACCCGAAGTCAACATGGTAAGGGCATAGAGGAAAACATGAAGAATCAAATGTCCAGTATGAGGGGTGGGAAAATAGAGAAGAAAACGGTGTGAACATACTTTTCTTTTCTTGAATAAGAAAGGCATGAGAATACATAGAAGGCATGATTAAAAATTCCAATAGAACTGTCCCTTCTTCCTTATTTCACACAAAACGAGCAGTAGGTAAAATGCGCTATCAGACAGAAATTTACCATTGGACTCTGCTCACTAGTTGTCAAAACCTAAGAGAGCACTGACCTATTTTTCTTTATTAAACGCTTGATGCTTTCAGTATATATGACATTCTCAAGACTGAGTCTGTCCACATTATGCAATTTATTGTCAGGTATATCTGGAACCTAGGAGTATTTTGTGAATTCCAATATACTAGTTTTTTTTCCCATTTCAGATTACTGTGATTCTCAGAAGTGAGAATTTAAAAATTGCTACATTTACAGTTTACCCTATGAAATGCATTATCACTAGCGTAAAAAAGAAAACTACACATTAGGGCTCCTGCGAGGCTCAGATTCTCTCTTCTGCTCTCTCTGTCCCTCCCTTGCTTTCTCTTTCTCCCGAAATAAACATAAAACAAACAAATAAAAATATAACCTCAGCCCCCAAATGGAGTCACTCATGTTAGGGACCCACATGAGCAAACCAAGATTTAACACCCAACTTTCCTGTGGTTTCCTGTGGTCCAGCCCCCCAGGAACATGACCTTCAACCAGCTAGCCTAGAACTTCCTGCTCAGCACTAGGAGGAAATCCAAGGAAAGACCCCTGGGGTTCCCCTGAGGAGGACAACCCTGCCTCAAACAATGCTTTCTGTGCTGATACTTTCCTTGTCTCCTTTCCCTCTCTGACCTTAAAAACCCTCTTCTTTTCTGGAAGCTTGAAGGTGCTCCTCATTATTTGCTGAGTGGGATGCTGTCTGAGTCATGAATTGTTCAATAAAGTCAATTAGATCTTCAGATTTACTCAGCTGAATTTCTGTTATTTAAAACCAGTGTTCATAATACCTGTGCAAAGTGAGTTTCTTTAACCTTATTTTACTGACAGTGCATAGTAGAAATGGTAGACTGTTCACAGACCTGGGTTCAAATCCTAACTCTACTCCCTACTTGTGATGTTTAACAATTGACGTAATGTCTCCTTCATAGTCTTCACTCATGAAATGGAATTATTAGTACTTCTTTCAGGGAGGTATTGTAGGAATCAAATTGGACATGAACTGGTCTGTAATGATTGCTCAGTGTTTCCCAGTTTGAATTTAAAATATCTTGGATGAAGCCACAGAAGTAATCAGTAATGCTTCCAGGAATCGGATCTGTACCCTCAAAGCAAAAATCACATTTTCTGCTATACCACACTAGTCAAATCATTAAAGGAGGATATTTCACATACATTTAAGGTATAAGACAGGTAATACATAAATTCACTACACTTTAAGTACAGAGTCACAAAAAATAGGTTCTTATACACAGTCAGTGCCTTGTTATCAGGTTTTAAAACAGTATATCTTAAGAGCCCCAGGAATTTTAGACGACTTACCATGAGTAATATGTATTAAAACCTGAGACTGTCATTAACTACACACTTGAAAATAAATTACATTGAGTT
>NW_027530218.1:0-490 GCF_008692635.1 Crocuta crocuta | reverse complement strand
TTTATCTCTCTTTCTCAGCTTCCTCTTTTTCTATAATTATGTCTTCTAACTCACTTATTCTCCTTTTTGCCTGTTCAATCCGTGCATTGGATGCCTCCATTTTATTATGTATCTCATTTATAGCATTTTTTAATTCATCACAACTATTTTTAAGTTCCATAGTCTTTGTAGCANTTTGTAGCAATAGTTTCTCTGATGTCTTCCATACCTTTTTCAAGCCCAGCAATTAATTTTATGACTATTGTTTTAAATTCTTGTTCAGTTATATTGCTTATATCTGTTTTGAGCGTTCTTTAGCTGTCATTTTTTTCCTGGAATTTCTTGGGAGGAGAGTTCTTCCGTTTTGTCATTTTGGTTAGTTTTCTATCTCTTGTTAATTTTAAAAGCTTGTTATGCACTCTGGCCCTGCGGGTGCTGCTGTATTAAAGAGGGCTCTTTGACTCTTCAGGGCCTGTCCATTCAGGAAGTGTGCTTTGAATGGTGTCTCTTG
>NW_027530217.1:0-762 GCF_008692635.1 Crocuta crocuta | reverse complement strand
ATGTGATCTATCTTAAAGAATGTGCCATGCGCACTTGAGAAGAAAATGAATTCTATAGTCTCAGGATGTAGAGTTCTAAATATATCTGTCAAATCCAATTGATCCAACGTTTCATTCAAGTCCATTGTTTCTTTAGTGATTTTCTGTCTACTTGATCTATCCATTGCTGTAAGCGGAGTATTAAAGTCCCCTGCTATTAGCACATTCTTATCGATAAGAGTGTTTCTGTCTGTGATTAATTGTTTTATATATTTAGGCACTCCCATATTTGGTGCGTAGACATTTATAATTGTTAGCTCTTCCTGATGGATAGACCATGTAATTATTATATAATGCCCTTCTTCATCCCTTGTTACTGTCTTTACTTTAAAGTCTAGTTTGTCTGATATAAGTATAGCTACTCCAGCTTTCTTTTGACTTCCAGTAGCATGATNCTTCCAGTAGCATGATAGATATTTCTCCATCTCCTTACTTTTAATCTGAAGGTGTCCTCCAGTCTAAAATGAGTTTTTGTAGACAGCAAATAGATGGATTTTGTTTTTTTATCCATTCTACTACCCTATGTCTTTTGTTGGAGCATTCAGCCCATTTACGTTCAGTGTCATAATTGAAAAATCTGGGTTTAGAGTCATTGTGTCGTTTGTGGGATTCATACTTGTGGTGGTGTCTCTAGTATCTTGTGTTCCTTGCAACATTTCCCTCGGAGAGTCCCCCTTGAGGATTTCTTGTCGGGCTGGTTTAGTGGTGACAAATTCTTTCAAT
>NW_027530216.1:950-1220 GCF_008692635.1 Crocuta crocuta | reverse complement strand
GGACTGGGACCTGGAAACGAGGTGGGGCGTGGGGCATAGAACACAACCCACCTTGGCTATGCCCACAGTACAGGGAGATCTGACCCAAGAGAGTGATTTGCAGCACTTGGTTCGAGAGGGAACTGGGGCAACGCCATTTTTCTCCCCACAACCACCAAGGCAGGGGCTCTGGGAGCGGCCAGAGGGACACAGTGGAGGCTAAGACCTGCCTACACCAAACCGCACACATCCCCTCTAGAGAGGTGGGTTTTTTTTTTTTTTTTTTTTTTT
>NW_027530216.1:0-718 GCF_008692635.1 Crocuta crocuta | reverse complement strand
AGTAACATTATCTTCGTTTCTTTCTCCTCACCGCTAAAAATATTCTATGAATTCCACCTCTGAATATAGCCTCTTAGTTTCTCTGCCTGGTCATTTCATTTCCAAATTCATTCCTCCCCGCTCTGTCATTTCTCTCTTTGTATATGCTCTTCCATCAGCACTGCATATACCTGGCTCTTTATTTGTAGCTGGGAATTTTGGTTTTAGTCGTTTAGACTTTGTCTTTTTTTTCTTTTCTTCTTTTTTTTATTCTTTATTAATTTTTATTTTTATGGTTGGTCTTCCCTCCATCAGCTTTTTTTCTTTTGTTTTGTTTTTTTCTCCCTTCCTTTTTTTTCTTTTTCTTTTTCCCTTTCCGTTTGCGTGTTTGTTGGATATATCTGTGCATTTGTGTACCTTTGTTCCCTGTGTGTTGTCTGTCTGTTTTCTTTTCCAGGGCTACCTCAAACACAAGCCAAAGTACACATGGTGGAGAGTCCCAAATTACTACAGTAGGGAAATAAAATAACCAAAGTTTCAACAAGAGAAACCAAGAGACAACATTCAAAGAACACTTCCTGAACGGACAGGCCCTGGACAGTCAAAGAGCCCTCTAAAATACAGCAGCACCCCCAGGGGCAGAGTGGATAACAAGCTTTTAAAATTGACAAGAGGGCGCCTGGGTGGCTTAGTTGGTTAAGCGTCCGACTTTCACATAGGTCATGATCTCGCGGTTCGT
>NW_027530215.1:553-885 GCF_008692635.1 Crocuta crocuta | reverse complement strand
TTGTATCCTTGGTTAGGTTTATTCCTAGGTATTTTATGGTTTTTATGCAATTATGAATGGGATCAACTTCTTGATTTCTCTTTCTGTTGCTTCATTGTTGGTGTATAAAAATGCAACCGATTTCTGTACGTTGATTTTGTACCCTGCAACTTGGCTAAATTCTTGGATCAGTTCTAGCAGGCTTCTGGTGGTGTCTGTTGGGTTTTCTATGTAGAGTATCTTGTCGTCTGCAAAAAGTGATAGTTTGACTTCCTCTTTGCCAATTCTGATGCCCTTTATTTCCTTTTGTTGTCTGATGGCTGATGCTATGACTTCCAGCACTATGTTAAACA
>NW_027530215.1:0-365 GCF_008692635.1 Crocuta crocuta | reverse complement strand
ATTTTGTCAAATGCTTTTTCTGCATCTATCGGCAGGATCATATGGTTTTTATCTTTTCTTTTGTTGATGTGATGTATCACATTGATTGATTTGCGATAGTTGAACCAGCCCTGTAAACCAGGAATGAATCCCACTTGATCTTGGTGGATAATTCTTTTTATGTGCTGTTGAATTCGACTTGCAAGTATCTTGTTGAGAATTTGCATCCGTATTCATCAAGGATAATGGCTTGTAGTTCTTTTTTTTAGCTGGGTCTCTGTCTGGCTTGGGAATCAGAGTGATGCTGGCTTCGTAAAATGAATCAAGGAGTTTTCCTTCACTTTCTATTTTTTGGATTAGCTTGAGAAGAATGGGTATTAATTCTG
>NW_027530214.1:0-983 GCF_008692635.1 Crocuta crocuta | reverse complement strand
AGTTTTTCTTCGATTTCTATTTTTTGGAATAGCTTGAGAAGAATGTGTATTACCACTGTTTTAAATGTCTGGTTGGNATAGTTGCTTGTATTTCTGAGGGGTTGGTTGTAATAAGTCCATTTTCATTTATGATTTTGTGTATTTGTGTGCTCTCTCTTTTCTTTATGAGTAGCCTGGCTAGAGACTTGCCAATTTTGTTTATTTTTTCAAAAAAACAACTCTTTGTTTCATTGATCTGTTCAATTGTTGTTTTGGTGTCTATATTGTATATCTGCTCTGATTTTTATTATTTCTCTTCTGCTACCATGTTTGGGGTGCTCTTGTTGCTCTCCTTCTAGTTCCTATAGGTGCGCTGTCAAGTTTTGTACTTGGGCTTTTTCTAATTTCTTGATATAGGCCTGGAGTGCAATGTACTTTCCTCTCAGGACTGCCTTTGCCACATCCCATAGAGTTTCACTTGTTGTATTTTCATTTTCATTTGTTTCCATATATTTTTTAATTTCTTCTCTCATTGTCTGATTGGCCTTTACGTTCTTTAGTAGGGTGTTCTTTAACCTTCATGTTTTTAGAGGTTTTCCAGACTTCTGTGATGATAGATTTCAAGTTTCATAGCATTGTGATCAGAATATGGGCATGGTATGATCTCAATTCTTTTATATTTAGTGGGGGCTGCTTTATGTCCCAGTATGTGATCTACCTTGGAGAATGTGCCATGGGCACTTGAACAGAAAGAGAATTCCATGGCCTCAGGATATAGAGTTCTAAATATGGATGTCAAATCCATCTGGTTAAGTGTTTCATTTAAGTCCATTGTTTCTTTAGTGATTTTCTGTCTAGTTGATCTATCCATTGCTGTAAGTGGAGTATTAAAGTCCCCTGCTGTTAGCACATTCTTATCCATAAGACTGTTTCAATTTTTGATTAATTGCTTTATGTAGTTGGGTGCTTCCATATTCGGTGTGTAGACATTTATAATTGTTAGC
>NW_027530213.1:8203106-8221827 GCF_008692635.1 Crocuta crocuta | reverse complement strand
AGAATTGGATAATATAATGATTGTTTTTTGACTTAAGTAAAAGAGTTACTATTACTGTAACCAGCATTGAAATCTGGCCGGATGCAAACAGTTGCAGCGATAAAGACCATTTCTATATGGCAGGAGAATGTTTGTGTGCCATTTGGAAACGTGTATTAAAGTGTGTATTGAAAATCAGTAGAAGTAACTTAATGTTCACCTGGATTTTTTTTTGTTTGTTTACTCTTNTAAACCACATCTTCTTGATCCATTCGTCCGTTGATGGACACTTAGCCTATTTCCATGTTTTGGCTATTGAGAGTGCTGCTATGAACATTGTCACCTGGATAAATTTTGATTATTTTTTAAAAAAACAACAAAAATCCTAAACAGCAACACCCCATGGAAACTTGATAATATTTTTATTAGATTATCCCTAAATTCATAGATGAGTTTAGGAAAGTTTAAATTTTGCAACCAATTTTTAGATTTGGGTTTTTTTTTTTAACTTTTTCAGTTTAAAATATTGTTATGTAGATGCTTCTAAATTTTATGCAGTTAAGTTTTCCCTTAATGGCAAACACACACACACACACGCACGCGTGTGCGCGCGATAAAGGAGTATGAGGCTCTCTTAGATGGTGTGTCAGTAACAGAGGATAGTATAAAAATAAAGTCGCAGATTTATTTTTTTTAATTTAAAGAAAACTCAAGCTCAATCTGTATATACACAGAAGATACTGAACTCACAAACACACAAAAGATCCCAACAAGAACCCCATCATCCCAAATGGCACAGAGGACAGGTGTGCTGAAGGCTGGGTTCTCAAGCTGCGGGCGGGGATGGTGGAAGGAATCAGCCTGGGGAGATGCCCCAGCCCAGCCCCTAGTGACGGTGAGTGTGTGTGTGTGTGTGTGTGTGTGTGAGTGTGAGAGAGAGAGAGAGAGAGAAAGCTCTTTCCACCCCTGGGCCAGGGAAAGCAGTGTCACCTGGGCCCAGGGAGGAGCTGTCATCATGGAGGCAAAGCAGGGAGGGAACCGGAAACTGGAACCGGAAACCGGCCTCACCGCTCCCCTCCTGCGCTCCCACATCCGGCAGCCACAGACTGGAGCCCGGAAGTCGGAAGTCTCGGAAGTCGGGGGCAGGAGGCCCCAGGGGTGGGGAGGCAACACGTAGGCCAGATACGCGGCGGTTGTGAACGTGGGGAAAGACCAGCACCCTTGGGTCTGTTCAGCGGACGGTGTGCCCGCAGGGAGGCCAGTGGGCCTGGAGCTCACACCCCGGCCTGGGGCGGGTCCTCGAGGAAAAAGGAAGCAGAAGGCAGCGATGGTGGAAGAGGAGCGGGAGGGAGAGAACAGGAGTGACCGTCGAGAGCTCGAGGCCAGCTTGAAGCGGTGGCTGGGTGGCCTCCCACGTCTTGGGGTGGGGGGGACCTTCTGGCTGCGGCCTGAGCTGGGCCTGACCCCTGACAGGGCGTCCAGGGCAGCCGCTCCGGAGCCCAAGGTGTTCCGGAGCCCGCGGCCGCCCTCGTGCTGAGGTCCCCGCCGCCGTCGAGCCCCCACCCGGACTCAGAGGCTGCGCACAGTCAGGCGGCGGGGGCCCCGGGGGTGGGAGCTTCGTGCCAGCTCCGCCTGTGAAGCCTCTTGCATTTTTGCTGTGTGGGACCACGGCCGCCTCGGGTCTCGTTTTGTGGCCGGAACAGCGTCCTCACTGTCGAGCGGGCACAGCCTGGCAATTAGGAGTCTGAATCCTGGCACCATCACGTGCTAGCTGTGCGCCCTTGGCCAGGTCACCTAACCTCTCGGTGCCTCGGTTTCTCATCTGTAAAATTCGAGTGCTAAACCGTAGTCCCTGCCATACATACTTGATGGGACCGATCATGCCATGACCCCGGTGCGGTGCTCGGGACACGTCTGTGCAGAGCGGACCCCACGTGCACGCTTGCCATAGGCAGCGATTTTCCTCTTGACCAGGTGGGGCTGGAGCCTCCGGGTGGTGAGATGAGGCCGGCGTATAGAGGTCCAGCCGGCCTCGGGGAGCGGAGTTTGAGCCTAGCCTGATGGCCGTGTGTGGGCTGCACTAGAGGTGATGGCAGCAGGCACAGGGAAGCTGGCGCGGGTCCCCGAGTCCCCATGATTCCCTGAGCCCTGAGACCCAGGCTTCTCCACTTGCCTTCGCTCAAGCACTAAAGAATGAGGTGGGCGGAGCCTGCAGGTTTGACAGCTTTTAGGGGGCAGAGCTGGGGTGGGCATCAGGTTGGTCACCGGTAGAGACAGAGAGCCACCACCAGCCCAGGTGGGAATGTGAGTGAAGCCAGTTCTCTAAGGACCTCCAAGCTGGGGCACAGTAGGGTGGACACTTGGCATTACTAAGAAATTGTGAGTTCTAGTTTCTGGGCGTGAATATCCCTTTTCCTATGTGCTTATGTGCCTGGAACTTTGCTGCTGCCCCTTGGGTGGCCTGTAACAATTACCCATGGAAGGCTGACCTTTCCCCACTGGGCTGATTTAAAAATAGCACTTTCTTCTCTTCCTTCCACTCAAATGGCTCCATTCCTGAACACTCATCAGGGCAGTGGGCGAGGGAGGCAGACAAACCTCTGGGTCCATACTGTACTGCAAGGGGCCATCAACCCTCAGGAACATTTATATTTTTCAAAATGCTGTCTGATAGGCAAATGAATGTGGAATTTGAAAAGGTTTCAAGCAGTGGTTTTTTTTTTTTCCCTGATTGCAATTCTCTCTTGTTCATCTTCTCTCCCCATCTACTCCTCTGCCCCTGCGACCCCGTGCTGTCTCCCTTTCAGAGGTGTTTCTGCTAGAGGAAGAAGGGAAAGTTATGTAGCAAGAGGAAGAAGGGAAAGAAAAGGGTGTAATTAGAATTTCTTTTAAAAAATTGTACTGCCCTTTAATTTCTACCTCCTCAGATACTACTGTTTTTTTCAGACCTTTGAGATTTGGGGGGGGGTAGTTTGGAGGGGTTGTCTGAGCTATTCTAGTCTTCCCTGAAGTTTTTGAGAAGACAATTTTCATTGATACCTAATATACATACCCCGCAGTTTAAATCACAAGAACAAACACTATAAACATACAGTTCAGTGAATCATCACAAATGAACACACTAATGCAACCACAGCCCAGGTCAAGACATGGAAATTTATCAGGCTCTTAGGCTTCCTCCCAATCGCCACAGTCCTTTCTTTTACCAGGAATTCTAACCTTGTAGGTTGCTATTGAAACATACTAGATTTGGCTTATTTTGAGGCTGGCTTCTGTCCCTTACATTGTGTTTCTGCATGCAGCTGTGATGCATTCATTCATTGTGTGAGGCTATCACACTTTCTGTCCTCATTCTCTGGCTAATGGATGTTTGGCCTGTCTGGCTTTTGAGCTGTTACTAATAATGCAGCTGCAAGCATCCTTGTTTGTCTCTTTGGATAAATACGTGGACAGGTACAACTTTAAGAGATGCTGCCAAAGTTTTCCAAAGTGGTGTTACACCTTCTACTAGCAAGATATCAAGAATTCCAGCCATTCCACATCTTTGCCCCTACATGGTATTGTCAGTCTTCTTCACTGTAATTTTTCTGATGGGTATGTATGGTTTTCCTTAGGGCTTTAACTTGCCTTTCTCTGATTACTAATGAGACTGAACACCTTTTTATTTATTTTCACTTACTTTATTTTCTGATATAATTAAAAATCTCTGGGCTGTGGCCTTAGCAAGTCCTGATCCATAGCAGAGCTATGATTTAAAGAAATGCAAGATCTAAATTCACTTCCAAAAATGTCTCAGGCATCTGTATTATTTGCTATCTCAAATTATCACAAACTTTTATCTATCTTTCTATCTAGATATCTAATTATCTTAATGTTTATCTATTTTTGAAAGAGAGAGAGAGAGAGAGAGAGAGAGGTAGAGCATTAGTGGGGGAGGGGCAGAGAGAGGAAGACAGAATCCAAAGCAGGCTCCAGGCTCTGAGCTGTCAGCACAGAACCTGGCATGGGGCTGAAGCTCCACAGACCATGAGATCATGACCTGAGCCAAAGTCGGACACTTAACCGACTGAGCCACCTAGGCGCCCCTCTGTCTACTTATTTAAACTACTCATTAGGAGATTCTCTTTTATGTGGTCCCTGCTCAAAGTTCTTGACCATTGTTTTCCTTTGAATTGTTTTCTTGCTGTTGTTTAATTAGAGAATTTCTTTGTATAGTCCGGTTACACGTCTTTTGCCAGGTGGGTAGGACGCAGATGTCTTACTCCTTTCTACACCTTGCCGTTCTACTCTTTTAATAGTGTATTCTGATGAATACAAGTTCTCAATTTTGGTGAAATCCAGTAAATAATATTTTCTACTCTAGTCATTGTTTTATGTGTCTTTAAGAAATCTTGGCTTACGCCCCTGTCATTAGGACCTTCCTCTGTTGTATTTCTAGAATTGTTATTGTTTGGTGGTTTACATCTAGAGCTATGGTCGATCTAGAATTGATTTCTGTGTATGATGTGAGGTGGCTGGCAAGGGGAATCCTTTTCCATGTAGTCAACTGCCTTAGAACCATGTACCAAAAAACCCCTATTCCCCCTGCTCTACAGCACAAATCTTCCGTTGTGTAACAGAAGCAAAGGTGTTCATAGACGTGTGGTTCTGTTCCCGAATGCCCTATTCTTTCCATTGGCCTATTTGTCTTGTCTTTTGCCAATAATGCACTCCCTTAATGGCTGTCACTTTCTAATAAATCTTTGTTTCCAGGTACAGTAAGTGCTCTGTCCCTGTTGTTTATCAGTGTTGTCTTGGCCACGCTTGGACTTTTGAACTTCTGTACACGTTTTACAATCCGCTTATCAGTTTTCACACATCTACATAGATTCTGATTGTGGTTACACTTAATGTGCATTGCATTATATTATACCAGTCCATTTGGGAAAGAACTGCTTTATTGAATCTTCCAATCCATAAGCATAATATATACCTTCATTTATTTAAGCCTTTAGGTTTTTTTTTTTTTAATGTTTTATTTGTTTCTGAGAGAGAGAGAGAGACAGCGTGAGCAGGGGAGGGTCAGAGAGAGAGGGAGACACAGAATTCGAAACAGGCTCCAGGTTCTGAGCTGTCAGCACAGAGCCCAACACGGGGCTCGAACCCACAAATTGTGAGATCATGACCTGAGCTGAGGTCAGATGCTCAACCGACTGAGCCACCCAGGTGCCCGGAAGCAACACACATTTATTGTCTCATAGTTCTGGAGGCCAGAAGTCCAAACTCGAGGTGTCAGCAGGGCCATGCTCCCTCTGAAGGCTCTTGGGAGAAGTCCTTCCTCGCTCCCTCTGGTCTCTGGCAGCCCTTGTAGAAGCTTAATCCCCACCTCTGCTTCCATGTCCACGTGGCCTTCTTTCTGTAAATCAAATATCCCTCTCCTTTCCCTTACCTTATAATTGGATTTAAGCCCCCCCTCGCCCCCCTCCCCCCACCAATTCCAGGATGGTCTCATCTCACGATCCTCAGCTCATTGACACCTGCAAAGACCCTATTTCCAAATAAGGCCTCAGCCATCAGTGCAGAGGGTTAGGACTGGAGCTTATCTTTCTGGCAGATACCATTCAAGCCATTACAGCTTCCAAGCACATACATCTATTTAATCCCTTCCTCACCCAGGTGAGGTTCTGCGCCCTGCCCTTTTCTGCTTTGCAATGTATCTTGAAGATTGTTCCATATTAGCCCTTCAGGAGGCCATTTTGAAGGCTGCATAGCTGTCTGCTGGGAACCCATCCTTTATTGCTGGACGTCTGGAGAGACCAGGGCTTTAGAGCCCATTCCCTGGGCTTCTAGCAAGTGACCCTCCCGGGGCAGGTGGTTTCAGTCCGTGGCCTCAGGCTCCTCTGGACGATGGGCAGTTGAGCGAAGGTCACCGCCTGCCCTCCAGCTGTCGGGTGGCAGCGTCCATGAGTCCCTAGTCCCTCCTCTCGTGTGCTCTCAAGTGGAGGTCCGGGGGGGAAGGAGAGTGTGGTTTTACATCCCCTGCTTCCTGCCCAGACACAGAATGATGGTGGTTTGCACATGTGGGAGGGAAGTGTGGGAGGAGAAGGATCCCGACTCAGGCGGAGGAAGCTTCCTGAATGAAATCCAGATGGCTGAACGCTCATGCTCCATCCCCCACGTCAAAGCCAGGGGCTTGGACTGTGGGGTGGAGGGCGGCTGCCAGCGCTGGATGGCCCCTGCTGGCCGCCTCGCCCCCTCTTCCGAGCGCCCACAGGACCGTCTCGGCCTCCAGAGGGTCCAGGCCATTTTTCAACATCTTACCTTTGTTTCACCATCCTTTTTTGGCTAACTCCGCAATTTATGAAGGCTTGGGTTTCTAAAACAAAAAAAAAAACAGGTGCTTGACATCTCAGTCCTGTGAATGCTTTTCTAGAACTCCCTCCAAGCCGACGGTCTCAGATAGCACCCAGCTGCCGTGAGCAGTGTGGCGCTGATGGCTCTGAGGGGCTCAGAGGCCCTGCTGCAAAAATCACGTGTCATAATATTATTCTTCAGCACAGATTAATTATAGTAATTTTTCTCAGCTCACAGCAGCTAGAAAATTCCCTGTGACATGCAAGGATCCAGGTTGCTGGGATCTGGATGCATCTTGTGTTTAAAGTCTTCCCACTTAGCTCAAATTGCCCAGCCTCTGGTGGGAGGCTGCTGTCCTTACTCCTTTAGGTCACCTTGGTCTGGGGGTTGCAGAAGCCTGTCACCACACTGTAAGGCAGTCTGCCTTCACCCATGGCAGAGCTAGTGAATTCCAGAGCTTTCACAGGGGAATCTGCGGGCATAGGATGTGGTGACCTATGTCCAAAATGTCTTCCTCAACCTGTCCTTCTCACCTGGATACTCTCCCTATTTAATTGCAAGAGCAACGTTTTCAGATGCCAGAACCAACACGGGAGGTTTGGGGGTCTTCATGGCAGAGCGGAGATGAAGGGCTCGGGGTTAGGTGAGGCTGATCTTCTGGCTCTGGCTCTGCCGCACGAGTTCTTGATCTTGGGCTCTACCTTCACAGACACTGAGCCTCAGTTTACCCATTTCTGTATTCGACCAAGTGCCGGGGTGACCGAGAGGAATCGGGCACAACCCAAGCCCTCAAGGGGCTTATAGTCTAAGATAGGAGACAAACATGAAAACACGGGTTTAAAGGTACCTCAGAGGCTTTGGCTGAAGTCGGTGGCAGTGGCTATGGGGACACACGGGAGGAAGAGCTCACATGTCTCCGTGGGGGAGAGATGGACAGGACAGGCTGCACTGAGTGTTGAAGGGTGAGTGGGCATTTGCCCACTGGGCAGGGGAGAAGGGCTTCCTGGGGGGAACAGAGATGGAAACACCCACCAAACTTGGGAAACCAAAGGTGGCTTAGTGTGGCAAGAGCATGGGGAGTGCAAGGTGCTATGGGGAGGAAGGAGGGCTGAGTCAGGGGGTACTTGTGCACTCTTCAAGGGAGACCGTGCTTTCCTCCCAGATCCCTAGGTCTCAACCAGGGGCAATTTTGCAATATCAGAACACAGTTTTGATTGTCACCTCAGGGAGATAGGGATGCTACTGACATTTAATAGGTAGGGGCCACGGCTGCTGCTGCTGAACGTACAGGATAGCTCCCCCCTGCACCAGAGAATGATCCAGCCTCAAATATCAATAGTCCAAGGTTGAGAAATCTGACTCCCATGGTAAATGGACCCGTTGGAGATTTTAAGCTGGAGAGTGGCTCCTACAAGCTTCTTTCTTACGAAGATCGCTGCAGAAGCCCCGTATCAGGCAGATCTAAGTGGGGAATATGAGGAAGGAAGATTGTTTCAGAAAGAGACGTGATGTCTTAAAGCCAGGAATTGACAAACTATGGCCCGTGGTCCAAATGTGGCTTGCTATCTGTTTTTGTAAGGCGTGTAAGCTAAGCATGGATTTTATATCTTTAAATGGTTGGAAAAAAATATATATCATGACATGTAAAAATAATATAAAATTCAAATTTCAGAGGCCATGAATAGTGCATGGAAACAGCCACATTCATTTATTTAGGTTCTATGTAGACTTCAAGCTACAATGATGGAGTTGACTGATGACAGGACTGCTTAGCCCACAAACCCTACAATGGTTGTTATTTGGCCTTTGATAGTTTGTCAACTCTTGACTTGAGCCAAGGCAATAAGGTGCGTGTGGGTGGCAGAAAGATATGGGCCCAGGAATGATGGGCAAGTTTGGAATGAATGGGGTTGGCTACCAGCTGAATATGGGGTGAAGAAAAGAGATCAGTTTCTAGCTTAGGAGTTCTGGTAAGAGAGAAAAAGGGTCCAAAATAAGACAGTGAAGTAACTGTGAGACATCATGGTTGGACACACAGGACTGGGGCTTAAGAAAAATGTAGGAAGATTCACAAATCTTCAGCCTGTGGAGCATTGGTGGAGCCAGGACAGCAGGTGAAATGTCTTAGGACAATGGCCATCGGATCTCCTGAAAGCTTTGGCCTTCTTACCAGAAAAATCATACATTCACAAAATCTTCATGTGGGTCCTGGTTCCAGAATCCTGGATATCATAAAGCCCTGGACTCAAGATTAAGAACCTCTGGCCTGCCCTTGAGAACAAAAGAGGGTCAAGCCTCGGCCTGTGGGGGCACAGCAACATTCAAGGTGTGGGCAGACATAAAGGAGCCCACTAAGGAGGCCGGTCAGAGCAATGGGAAGACAACCAAGATGCTTGAGAATTAAGCCAAGGTGGGAAGATTAGGAGGAACTTAACTGANAACTATTTGTAAAAAAAAAAAAAAAAAAAGAATTAAGCCAAGGTGGAGAATGTCCCAGGAAGAATAGATTGAAGGATCAAAGAGTTCTGTGCTTATAGAGAAGTTTGGGGATGTGATTGAAGAGCATCTACCGTGCGTTTGGCGGTGATGGTCATGGGTGTGCTCTGTCTGGACCTCTCACAGGGAAGTGGAGCTGGAGGCAAGGCTGGAGCATGCGGGAGAGTAGACAGTGAATGCAGGCCCTTCTGAAGGGGGCTTGGGTGAGAAAAGAGGAAAGTTACGGCAGCGGCCAGTTCACGTGTGGTGCTGGTACTCTTTTATAAACCTCAGACAGACTTGAGTTTTATATTTTGGCAATGAACCAGCAGATAAGGAACGGTGGCGAATACCCAATGGAGCAGGGATGGCTGAGGAGCAAGATCCTGATCCTGTAGGAGGCAGTGCAGGTGGGGGATGGCTAAGGGGGTCGGGAGAGCTCACTGCTGACCCTCCAGGTTCCCACACTGCCCTCTACCCACCGGGCAACCCCTCACCCGCCCACCACGGCTTGAGTGACTTCGGTCGAAAGTCTGTGTCCTCCCCAGGCCCTTCCTGCCAACCTGTGATAAATGCTGATTTGGTTGGGAAAGTTTTTGGAACGTATGTCAAAATACATAGCCTAACTTGAATCTCACCAAAGAAGTCTGGAGCCTAAACAGTATTTGAGTTTATGGGTGCCATCAGCAGCTTTTAAGGAAACAATAAGTAGATGTTGATATTTTAATGGCATTATCTTATTGAGTGGCCTGTGTAAAAGTAGTCATTCTAACATGTTGAAACTGATCAGATACACACTGTATCAAAGGAGAAGTGCCAATCAGTAGTAAAATATATAACGAACCATCTTTTCACAGGTGTTGCTGAGTTTGAGAATGCCTGTCTAGGGAAATCAAAATTATACTAGCCATCGATTGGTGTACATTTCCAGAAAAATTTGTTAAAATATTTGTATAAGTGCCCAGTGTGGGAGACTGTACCTTGGGTGGCCCCCAATGAATCCTTGAGTCTGGGCTGGCCCTGGCCTGCTTTCACCAATAATGGATAGAAGAAGTGACATTGTGCTAGTTAAGGACTAGTTTTTAAAAAGACCCATCAACCTCTGCTGTTGTACTCTGGGAAAACCACCTGCCGCTCTGAGATGACCATGCCAGGAGGAAACCCAAGCTAAGTCACTGTGTGTAGAAGCCACATGGAGGAGAATCCATGGAGGAGAATACCTCCCTCAGTAATGAGAGCTGAGGCCTCGGACATATGAGCCAACTTGACTCGTTTCAGCCAGCCCTAGCTGGTCAAGCTACCAGTAGACACCATGCAGAGCAGAGACAAGCCCTCCCCACCAAATGCCCTCCATATCGCAACACCTGAGCAAATAACAAGACAGTGGCTATAGTAAGTCCCTAGATTTGGGGTATGTTGTTTTGCAGCAATAGATATCAGAGACACCGTGCATTTAAAACATACAGAATGGAAGAAAGGCAGGCATATGAATAAGCATTTGCAAAGCATCAGTCCATACAGCCAGATCAGCTGGTTAGCCTTGGGTGGGGAGGAGAGGGATAAAGTTAGAGCCTTCACTTCAAACTAGATGATGATTAATCCCAAACAATATTTGTACGACACTCTGCAAGGTGTTATAAGACACGTCAGTACGATTGTATATTCATCAGCTTTTGGTCTCCTTTGCCAGGTGTAGGGGTGGGAAGGGGACAGAAGCATAAATAATGTATGTTCCTTGTATAAAAATCCTGAAGTCTGGATAAGCAAAGAGGGAGAAAATGAAAAGTACCCAGCATTCCATCACAGAGATAACCACTGTTGGCATTTCTGTTCATAGTCCCCTGGGGTCTTCCAATGTATGCTAATAATCAGAAAAAGTAGGCTCATACTGTGCAATTGTTACAGATCTTGTTTTACTCTACACTGTATCACGGACGTCTTTTCCTGTGGGTCGATAATGTATGTGTGAGGGCCTCGTAATATTGCATCAAACGGGTGTTCTGTAATTTGTGTAGCAAATGTCTGATTGCTGGACATTTGAGGCTGTTCCTGGCATTTCATTTCCACAGCGAACGCTTCACTGAGCATCTGAGTAACTAGGCCTTTGTGCATGTATATATACTTGTTCCCTTAGGATAAATGCCGCAGAGTGGAATTGCTAAATCGACAAGTTTGCATATAGTGAAGGATTTTTGGTATGGAATTTCAAATTATGGTGAAGACAGAGACCAAAACTGTCCACCTGCCCCGGGGTGTCAGAGAAGCAGTCTCCCCGCATAGATGCTCTCCCAAACGAGAGGTGATCTCACTCTTTTTTAGTTTTCAAGAAGGCGATACTCTTTGAAAACTGTTACCAACATTTGCCTTAAGGGCAATATTACATTCCAGCTCCAAATAGCCAAACACCAAGTTGGGGGTGGGGGTGGACAGGGCCAGCTAGCAAATATTTTAGGCTTTGTGGTCCAAGAGGTAAAATACAGGATACTGTGTAGGTACTTATATAATCATTTAAAATATAAGAGCTAGGGGCGCCTGGGTGGCTCAGTCGGTTAAGCATCTGGCTTTGGCTCAGGTCATGATCTTGCGGTTTATGAGTTCAAGCCCAGCGTCGGGCTCTGTGCTGATGGCTCGGAGCCCAGAGCCTGCTTCAGATTCTGTGACTCCATCTCTCTCTGCCCCTCCTCTGCTCATGCTCTGTCTCTCTCTCTCTCTCAAAAATAAATAAACATTAGAAATTTTTAAAAATATGTAAGAACTGTTCTTCGCTCTAGTTACACTGACACAGGTGGTGGGTTGGACTTGGCCTGCGGGCATAGGTGCCGAGGGCTAGTCTACCTGTCCCTCCCCCCGCCTGAGGCCACATTATCTGACCCTTTCTCAGGAGTCAGGGTGACAGGTCACATGGGGTAACTCTCAGGGGAGAACTTGGCACCAAAGTCCTGTGTGGAAGAATTTACTAGAATCCCAAGTTAGCAGCATTTTGTGTGGTCTGTTAAAATACCCCAGCATTGGGGTGCCTGGGTGGCTCAGTCAGTTAAGCATCTGACTTCGGCTCCGGTCATGATCTCACAGTTTGTGGGTTCGAGCCCCGCGTCCAGCTCTGTGCTGACGGCTAGCTCAGAGCCTGGAGCCTGCTTCAGATTCTGTGTCTCCCTCTCTCTCTGATCCTCCCCTGCTCATGCTGTCTCTCTCTCTCTCTCTCTCTCAGAAATAAATAAAAAAACATTTTAAAAAATAAAATAAAATAAAATAAAATAAAATAAAATAAAATAAAATAAAATAAAATAAAATAAAATACCCCAGCATGGCCCCAGCATCCTGGCCGGCCATGGCCATGCAAGTGTGTCATCGGGATTACAAGGCGGCCAGCTGGTGGGGCCTGGGAAGTCACCTAGGGAGCTAGGAGACAGGCTTCATTCTCACTGCGTATTTTATAACATGAAGGTGGGTTTTTTTTTTCTGATCGTAGAGGTATTACATACTTGTAAAAAAAAGTACAAAAAACTATTAATTATTATACCCACCTTTCAGAGATTGCCTTTATTGACATTTTGGTTAATTTCATTGTAGTTTCGTGTGTGTGTGTGTGTGTGTGTGTGTGTGTGTGTTGGAGAGAGACAGATAGAGAGACCGACAGAGGAAAGAGAAAGAAAATGAGAGAGAGAGAGAGAAATAGCAAGAGACAGAGAGAGATGGAGAGGGAGAACGAGAAAGAGAGATCCTCCAAAACCAGAATGATTTGACTACCAAATAGCATTGTTTTATTCACCAAGCGCTGAGTGATGAGCCTCGCTGGTTGGTTGATCCCACCCGACATGGATATGCCTTTTTCTAATGAATTCCCACCTTACAGACATCTGGGCATCTCCAGCTTCCCAGTGCTTGAAGTCATGCTCCAGTGAGAATCTTTAAGTATAAATCTTCCCCTGTGTCTTCATGGCTTGTACCAGTTCCTTAAAAGAGAATCCACAATAAGAACTTGCCCTCAAAGAGCTGGAGTTTGTGAGTCTCCTAGAGTTTGTGAGCAAAGAGTGCTGCTTTGCTCTCCCAGAAAAATTGCACCAGTTTACAACAGCACACTTGGTTGATCATAATCGTACCCTCAGAACGCTCTAATTTTCCAAATATTTGCTAATTTTGATAGGTAAATGGTATTTAATTGTGGGCTTACATGATATTTATTTGATTCCCAGCTGTTTTTGCCACTTTCCTATCTGTGTGTCTTCGGTGAAATTTGTAGTTGCATTCCCTGCCCGTCTATTTTTTTTCATTTCCTTATTGTTTTATAAGAGCTCTTTAAATATGAATAATATTAACCCTATTTTATATCAGGGGTAATATATTGTGTGTGTTGCCAGTGTTTTCTGATTTGCTCTTTAATTTTCTTTAGGTGTCTTTTTTTTTTTTTATGTGGACAAGTGTGTATTTTTCTGTTTTCAAATCTGGCAAGCCTTTTCGTCGTGACTCCTTCCCTGGCTTTCATGTTCGGGAGGCTCATCTCTGGGTTCGTCTAACCCACCGCACCTTTGAAGTTTCTTTCCTAATGGCCCCATGTTTTATATTTAATTCTTTAAGCCATCTGGAATTAATTTTAGTCTAGGTTGAAATGAAGGTTCTAACTTCATCCCCCTTTCCCCCTCCCCAAAGCTAACCATCTGATCTGGCTTTACACATTAATCCTTTCCAAACATTTATCATGCATGACTTTCTCCCACTCTGCAATATGGGGGTGGGGGATGCGGGGGGAGGGCAGAGGGAGAGAGGGGTGGAGAGCCTCTGAGCCACACTCCAAAGTTGCCGGCAAGTCCTGGGGGGAGGGGGTCTTTTGTCCCCAGTGGCCTGCGGTCCTCTGCGATGTATTGAAAATCCCCGTGCGCAGTACTGTGGTCCTCAGCGAGGGTCAACGAGCCATGGACAAGGGGCTCTGACGCACCCCAGCTTACCCTGAATCATCAGCCTGAGTGCGGGGGGAGGGGCAGGCGTGTCCACGTCGCGCCTTCACATGGGTGCCGGTGTGCTTTGCTGAGGACCCGCACAGACTGTCCAGGGGAAGATTCCCCCTCCGGACCCCTCTCCTATATGTGCATTCAGGTACCTCATTAGCCAGGAATTTTCAGAGTTTTGTCGCCGTCTCCTGGACACCTGGCCCTGGGCCACGCCATGGGCTCTTGTGAGCTCTCCTTGCTGGTTTCCGCTCTGCCCCGTTATGTGTCTAAATATTTACCGTGTGGACAATGTGGGCTCTCAGCCAAGACGCTCACCACCCCTTCCTGCCCTCTAAGAACTCATAGTCTAAACAGCATGTGGCCAACAGATGCTTCCCTACTACCTGGGCCAGAGGAGGACCCTCAGGGTCTCCGCTGGGGACTGTGACTCTTCCCCTCCCCCCTCCCCCCACCCGCATTTACTCCCCAGCCTTTTCCAAAGCGCCTACAATGTACCTGGACTGGCTTTGGAGACAGGAGCTCTGACATTTTCAATATCTATTTACATGCATACATGTATACATATTTTTATAATTACAAACCTGCTTCCTCAATTCTGAGGAGGTCTTTCCTGGCTGGGTTTCCGCTGCCATTGCCACGTTAAGGAAGCACTTGCTCAAGTTCACCTGCAGGAAGGAGCAGCCCTGGGAGTCAACCCAGGGTTAACCTGTTCTCCCTGCTGCCTCCGTTTCCTCTCGCAGGTTCCTGGCCCCGGATCATCATGGGTCAGTGCATCACGACTCATCATTTCCCTCGTTGACTTCACCCCCAAGCATACCCATGCCCCATGCGCCATACATCAGCCCTTTCTCGTCCCGTCAGTCCTTCTCTTTCCTTTCTGTTCTCTTGCTTCCGATTTGTACCTGCCAACATGTCTGCCTATCCCAGCCCCCGCCCCGCCCCCAGATAGCTCCTACGCATGTCGCATCTCCATCTGCAAAATGATGACTTTCGTATAAGATGCTTTTGGCCCTTAGAACCCAAGGGGTGCAGCCATATTACATATATAATTGGGGGATATAATCTTTGTCTTAAAGCCGCATCAGCGTACAGAGACGCCAGGGTAGAGAGGTCATTCGTGCCAAGATTTGCACATGAGTATTAGAATAAGCCTGGAGGGACTTTCTTCTATTTCTCCCTTAGTTTCCTCCCCCAGAATAATTATTGCTGACGTTTTCAGTGAATGACTGGTTTTTCTTTTTTCACCAAAGACCTTTCCTTGTCTTTTGCAGACAGTTTTCCTGCAAGAATGTTTGAGGAAAGTTTTGGTGTTTCTATTGCTTGGTGTTACGTCTGCATTTCCAAGGTCATGTGGAAGGTCACTTGCGGATTGTTCCTGTCCCTGAAGTGTGTGCAGAGGGAAACACACGTTAGCTCATTTTTTAAAGTTTATTTCTTAATTTTGAGAGAAAGAGAGAGAGCAAGTGTGCCGTGAGTGGGGGAGGGGCAGAGAAAGAGGGAGAGAGAATCCCAAGCCGGCTCCACACCATCAGCCAGGAGCCCGATGTGGGGCTCAAACTCACTCATGAGATCATGACCTGAACCTGACGGTCGGTCGTTTAACCCACAGAGCCCCCCAGGCGCCCCCATGAGCTCATTTTGGAAGCATTTTCTTTCCCATTGAGCCCAGACGCCATCGCCATCATTCAGGGCTGTGTGTGCCTACCTCTCTGCTCCTCTTCCTACCCTGACGCTGCCAGACGAGCACAGCCCCGAGGCCACCTGAAAGGAAGAATAATGACAGTCACACTGTGATGTCAGCTGCCGTCCAGGTCCCTAGGGTGCCAGCACCCTGCTTGGTGCTTTATGCGGATCTTCTCATTTAAACGTCACAGCAGCCGCGTGAGGCAGCAACTCCTTCTGTCGTACCCATTTTACAGGCTGGGAAATCGAGGATCGGAGAAATTAACAGCTCAGTCATCCAGCAGGTCGAGCTGGGGTTTGCACCAGGCTTTCTGCTCTAAGCCCCCACCCCCAGGCTGTGGAGCTCTTCCACTTCTCACACTGAGGCTTGGTGTACGGGGTCATTGTAGGGTGTCCGGCAGCCTGCCTTCCATCCATCAGGTGCCCCAAGCTGTTTTCGTGATGGTTGTTCATGCCGGGATTTATGTCTCCTTATTGTATGGCGGCCGCAGGCCCTCTGTGACTTGATGTCCACCTGCGGATACGGACTCTGTTTCCACAGTAGTGCTGAGCTGAGAGCAGTCCTTTCAGAGGGATAGAGACCTCATTTCTTCACATGTGAGTTCATCCACTTCTGACATGGCCGCGCTCTCCCTTCATCTTTTTAATTAAAGATTTTTTTTTAAGTTTGATTTACTTTTGGGAGAGAGACAGAATACTAGTGGTGGAAGGGCAGAGAGAGGGAGACACAGAATCCAAAGCAGGCTCCAGACTCTGAGCTGTCAGCACAGAGCCCGACGCGGGGCCCAAACCCATGAGCTGTGAGATCATGACCTGAGCTGAAGTCAGAAGCTTAACCGACTGAGCCCCACGGGCCCCAACTATGGTGTGGTTACATGTGCCTGTAAGTGGAATCTCCAGGAGATTTTGTTAAAAATGTAGATTCCTGGGCTTACCCCCCTCCCCCCCGAACAGATATAACATTTATGCTGTGCTAACAGCTGCTCTAAGCACTTTGCTTGTGCAAACTCATGCAGACCTCACAGCCCATTGAACCAGGTGCTGCTATTTGTTCCCACCTTACATATAGGGAAACGCACAGAGAAGGTGGGCACCTTGCCTGGGTCACACAGTTCATAAGTGGCAGAGCTGGGATCTGAGCGTAGGTTACACAGCTCCAGGACCCTCTGCTCAAAACCCACCGTCTTAGAGAAGCTTGCCCACTCTCAGGAACGGACAGTCCACTTTCAGTCTACTGGGCTAATCAGTGCTCAAATGCAAGTCCGAGCTTAAAGAAGATCTCACTAATCTACAATATTCATATTGATTCAACAGTCATACTCCATTATATTTACCCAAAGGAACTGAAAACATGTCCACACAAAAATATACACATGTGTGTTTACGGCTGCTTTATATCTAACTGCCCAAACTGGGAAGGACCCACGCTATCCTTCAGCAGGTGAATGCATAAATACACTGTGGTCCATCCAGACAATGGAATATCTTTCAGTGCTAAAAAGGAATAAGCTATCAAGCCATGAAAACACACGGAGGAAACTTAAATGCATACTACTAGGTGAAAGAAGCCAATCTGAAAAGGCTACATACTGTCTGAGTCCAACTATTCTATATGACCTTCAGGAAAAGGCAAATCTATGGAGACTGGCAAAGGATCAGTGGGTGTCAGGGGTTAGGGGGAAGACAGGGAGGAACACATGAAGCACAGAGGAATTTCAGCACAGTGGGACCACTCTGTGTGATATTATCGTGGTGGATGCATGTCCTTACACACCTGTCCAAACCCACAAAATGTACGACACCAGGAGAGATCCCTAAGGTGGACCGTAGACTTTGGGTGATTAGGATGTGTCAATGTGGCTTTATGGATTATAACAAATGTACCTCTCCTCTTTTTTTAAATGTTTATTTCTTTTAGACCAAGAGAGAGAGCATGAGTAGGGGAGGTGCAGAGGAAGAGGGGGAGACAGAGGATCCATAGCAGGCTCCACTTTGACAGCAGAGAGCCCGATGTGGGGCTCAAACCCATGAACTGTGAGGTCATGACCCAAGCCAAAGTCAGATGCTCAACCAACTGAGCCACCCAGGTGCCCTATAAACATACCCTTCTATGGGCATGCTGATGATGGAGGAGATTGGGGAGGGGGAGGGCAGAGGGTATATAAAAAAATCTCTGTATGTTTTTTTTCACTCATTTTTGCTGCACTTTTCCTTGGTACTTATAAACACTCGCCGTAATGAAAGTGCTCATTTTGAGACCAGAGCACCAGCTGTGAGGAGGCCAGATGAGAGGGAAAATCCCTTGGGTTTGCAAAAGGCCCCTATTTGCTGAACCCGGGATTTTTATTAGTGAGGTAACCTCTGTCTTGACCGGCTTAAACAGACTCTATCTGGCAGCAGATGTGGGTGTCTGTTTTTTTCTTTGAAGTCAGCTTTTGCCATAAACTATAGAATTATGTTACTTAACAACTGTTCTTTCCCTACAATTCTACCTTGGCGAAGTAGGTTAAGTCAATTAAGAAACATCCTCTGAAGTTAGTTTTATGTGTCAGCTTGGCTAGGCTACAGCACCCTGTTATCTAATCAAACACTCATCTAGGGGTTGGTGTGCTGATATTTTGTAGGAGTGGTTAACATCTACAGTCAGTTGACTTTAAGCAAAGGAGATTATCCTTGACAAAGTGAATGGGCCCCCATTCAACGAACTGAAAGGCCGTTAGGAGCAAAGAATTGAAATTTCCCAGAGAAGAAGAAATTCTGCTTCAAGACTGTAGCATTAACTCCTGCCTGAATATCCAGCCTTTCAGCCTAATCTACAAATTTTGGACTTGACCACCCCTGTAATTGCATGAGTGTATTCCTCTAAATAAAATCTCTTTAGATAGAGAGCATCTATGTATGTATGTATGTATGTATGTATGTATGTATCTATCTATCTATCTATCTATCTATCTATCTATCTATCTATCATTATCTCTTTCCTAAGGAGATCTATCTATCTATCTATCTATCTATCTATCTATCATTTATGTATCCATCCATCTGTGTGTATATCCTTTTGGTTTTACTTCCTTGAAGAACCCTGACTGACAAACATCCCAAAGAACCCAGGAAGCCACATAGATGACAACTGCTCTGTAACACATGAATGATATGTATGTTGTCAAATGTCACCTGCAAGCCCCCTCCAGTGCCCAGCACCCTGGCCACAGGAGAGCTGTGGAGGCAGAACGGTGAGCTGGGGATAGGCAGTCACCTTGGTGCTTCTCCAGCTTTGTTCCGCAGCAGTGTCACCATGGCCGGTC
>NW_027530213.1:8113129-8203023 GCF_008692635.1 Crocuta crocuta | reverse complement strand
GGGAGAGTTTGTTAAAAATGCAGATTCTCAAGAGTCTCACCTCCCCAAATTCTGAGTCTATGTGTCTGGGTCCAGAACTCTGCATTTTCACCATCCCACACAGTGATTCTGCTGCACGGGACCCTTTGAGAAATAGAGTTTGCCAGGATGGCCTCCAAGCCTCCAGATCAGACCAGAGTCCTTTCTCCACCCCCAGCCAGCACTTTTACCATCTGTCCCTCAAGTGCTGAATCTGGGAGCAGTGCATCCAGTTTTAACCCCCTGGGTCTCTTGATAAGATCAGTGGCCCGGCTGAGCCAGGCCTGCTGAAATGCCCATGCTTAGTATTGAGAAAGATACACATGAGGCCTTGTGGCTTCCATGGTGTGGTAGTTAAGGTCATAGAGTCTTAGATCAACCTGCGCAGGGTTCGAATTCTATCTTAGTCTTCTACCAATTGCTCTTTTGTTCCCCCTTTCACTGGCTTACAATTGCATGTCACGCAGTTTCTTTTCTTCTGCAAATATGGTATCGAAATACAGAAGACTTGCTTGACTTGCCAATCCAGTAGTGGGTCTGGTCCTCCCCCCCAACACCCCAAAATTCAAAGTTTAAGCAGCAAAATATGAATGTCTTGGTCTTAATATTCTGGTGGCTTCACAATTTGATACCGATCTGCAGACTCATTTTACGAAGCCAAATACAAGTAAGATAGAAAAGAAGCCAAGACTTACCCCCAGGCACTGACCAGGAGCTTTGGAGGCCCCCCTGACCAGCCTCACCAGGCCGCACTTGCCTGTATTTCAGAATGATGAATGGGGCTGACCTAACATTTCATTGCAGCTTTATTAAAGTCTTTACCAGGAAGAAAGTGGTCAGGATACTGGGTGGGTTACTGGGGGCAGAGGGAGGAGGAGAGAGGAGAGATGATGGTGGTCATAAAACATGATGATAAGGAGGGACAGGCCCTTTCCTGCAGAGTCTGTTCAGTTGATGTAGATCTCCCCACCCCCCGGATGGCGTTCTGGGATCCACTTTTCCCTTAACCTTCCAGCCCTTTCTCACTTGCCCTCACTCTTTACCTCTGGCCTCTCTTAGAAATGGGCCTGGAAAACATCTGGGAAAACAGTACTGGGCTGCCCTGGCCCACGAAAGGGTCTCATAGAGTCTGTTTAGTTTCTAAGCTCTGATTTTTATCTCATTGATAAAACCCATATGGAGAGAGAAGGGAGGGGAGAGTAAGGGCTGGGGAACAAAACTGGGGCTGCTGCTCCAGTATGTCTCTGTCTGGCACCTGTGGCATCTCTCTTGGGCTGGGGCTTTGCTTTGCCCTTGTGTTACTTACAGGACCTCATCAGAGCAGCCTGTCTGCTTATCTCTCAGCAACTCATGGAAGTGTTTACTGAAGGAGGGAAAGACTCAAGGTTTCCGCTCCAGTATCAGGATTACTACCAATGTCATTATCAAAGTTCATCCAGTCCCATCAACTGGAGGAGCCATGGCTGTATGTAACCTGGGCTGGGCTCTGAAGGCCTGGTCCAGATCTCTGCCATTAGCTAGTGTGACCTTGGGTGAATTCACGAACCTCTCTATAACTCAGTTTTCTCGTCCAGGAAGTAGAGCCAACATCTCATGGATTGCTTATAAGGACTGGGCACATAGCAAGGGCTCAAAAGGTCTTAGGTGTTCGGTGCTGGTCTATGACCCTGAACAAGTACCACATTCCCTTTGCTGGTATCGCCCTCCCCTACCTTATAGGCTTGTTGGAGAACTGATTGAGATAAGATTTGTGAAGACACCTTGCAAACACATTTGAACTCCACACTAATGCAAAGGTCGTGATCATTACCTGCCAAAGCCACACCACGCTACTGTTCATCTTTGCCTTCCTGTCTGGAATATGCTCCCTCTTCACCATTTTCTGCCAAGCAAATTCTTACTCAACTAAACATCACTGCCTCCAAGAAACTCTCTCCAGTCTCTTTAGCTCTTTGGTTATTTTTCTTACTCAATACATGGAATTCTAGTTACAGGTTTCCAACTTGACTTTACCACTAGAACCCAAGCTCTTCTAAGGACAGGAACTGTGTCTTATTCTTTTGTAAATCCAAAAGACTAGCAGAATATTTTGCACAAAGTAAGGACACAGTAAATTAATGGGTGGATGGATGGATGGTTGGGTGGGCTAATAGATGGATTGATGGGCTAATAGATGGATAGATGGACAGATGGATGGGTGGATGGATGGATGTACAGATGGATGAACAGATTTTGTAGACATGTCTCAAGAATGATCAACATTTGATGTCTGCTCTCTGAGCTATCTCTGAATATGGTGTTAAAATGAGTTCCTTGTCTTCAGCTAACATTAATCAATGATGAGCATAATAAACATAGGAGGATTGATGGACTTTCATCAACAGGTTAGTTCACTCAGCTCCACATCTAGCATATGGTCTTGGGAGATTTCAGCCTACATTTGGTCTTCCTCAAGGGAGTCTACCTACAACAGGCTGGATGCTTGTCCCCATTGGGGTCACAGTATCTACTGTTCTGCTTTTCCAGCCTCCAAGGAAGATCTGCCATTGCCAACCCAACCAAGTGCATCACAGCCTTATGGCCAGAATGGGTTTCTTGGCATCCTTTATGAATCTCTCAGGCTGCAGGAGGAAACCATTCCCTCTTGTTAAGACAGAACATGGTATTTAACAAAGATCGCTAGGCGAGAAACCAGGACAGCGGCTCTTGGCCTGGTTTGCCACTAATTTGCTCTGGGATTTGGGGCCAGTCACGTCACCTCACTAGACCTCAGCCTCTTTGTGAGAAAAATGGGGACTGTATGAATCTCAAGCTGCATAGGGTGTGAGTTTACTTTCTGCAGGGCCGTGGCCTCCAGAGGGATACAAAATGCCCACACCGGGCCCTCAGTCTTGCTCCTTGCAACGTCAGGGACCCTCCCACTCCTCCTTGCTTGCTGTCTGCCTGAGAACTGCCCACAGTGGGGGAGCACAGCTGAGGTGGAAGCGGCTCAGGACAGTGCCTTGGCTCCACCGTCTATCAGCTCAGTGACCGTGGGCAAGTTCTTCCACTTTCTGCACCTCAGTGCCCTCATGTGGAAGATGGGACGATGAAAGGACCCACCTCCAGAGCAGTTAGAGGATGACAAAGGGCATAACACGCAGGAAATGGCCATCGAGGAGCCTGATGCAGAGCAAGTGCTGGAAAGACGCTGGTTTTTCCTCAGGCGACTACGAGGGGCCGATGCTGGAGCCACGGGCCCTGGCCTCTCCTCCTGGGTCCTCCCCGAGGCCTCAACACCATGATGCTCAGATTTGCAAGTTCTGGTTTTTAAAGGTGCCTCCAGCCCTCACACTGTTGGCATGAGCCTGGGCCAAGGAGGGGAGGCCTAGTGGCTTGAATTAAGCCGTTATCTGCATAAAGGGGAGCCTAGTCCCCAAAGCAGGTCATTAGGAGTCTGGAAGAGCAAAGGCCTATCAGGGCTTTCCAGCCTTTCTGGACATTTCTTTCTCTATTTCTTCCTTTCATCCTTGTGATTCTGCGGGTGCTTTTATCTGAGCAGAAAGGCTCTGACCACTGCCTGGGAAAAGGCTGGCCTCCTCCCATGTGGCAGTAATTGAAACCTGAGGCCCAGCTAGGACCTCCTGGGCCCAGGAGGGCTGCCTCATGCGAGGGGGCTCTGAAAATGTCTGAACATTTTGAGAAGGGCTTTGTCTCCAACAAACATCCCTTTAGCTGCCGGACTCCTGCATGTGTTCGTGGCACAAGGTGCAAAATAGGCCACTGCCCACAGGGAAGAGAGTGCGGCTGTCCCCCTGGGGTGAGGAGAGGAGCTCAGGCTGCCATAACAAAGAACTGCATGCTGGGAGCTTGAACAGCAGAGACTGATTGTCATATAGTCCTGGAGATTGGACATCTGAGATCCGGGGGTCAGTACGGCTGCTTCCTCTTGAGGGCTGTGGGGGAGAGTCTGTTCCCGGCCACCCTTATAGACATTTCTGGTTTCTTGGCATGCTTGGGTGTTTCCTGTCTGGTGGATGTGTCAGCCCTATCTCCACCTTCATCTTGACACTCCTCCCGTGTATGTATCTTTGGCCTGATTTCCCCCTCTTATAAAAACACCAGTCACACTGCCTTAGGACCCGATTTCCAAATGTGGTCACATTCCAAGGTCCTGGGGTTAGAGCTTCAGGATAAGAATTCAACTCATCAGTTGGTTGTCACGTAGGGAGGGGGGTGGTACTGTGTCCTGTGCCTGTGCATCAAAGCTCATGGGAGAACCCACTGAGTGTTTGCTAAGCTTTGGCTTCCATGCAAAGGAGCTTGGAGGTCAAGGCGATCTATCCTCTGTTGGTTGCTCACCTCTCTGGCACCTCTGCTTGCACCTGTCCATTCTGAGTGTGAATGTCTCTAGCAAGAGGAACTGATCACTGCCTTTCCCCTCCTTGGGAAACTCTTTAACAAAGTAGAAATCTTTCCCAGTAGCTCCATCCACTTTATCCTCTTTCTTCCTTTCGATCAAAGAGCAAATCAGGCGCCTTTATCTTTGGGTTTCTTAAACACTATAGCTGGCATTTACTGAGCACTCACTACGTGCTTCAAACTGTCCTGAGCATTTCACACCTATCTTTACAACCATCTAGTGAAACAGGCACTATTATTATGCCCATTCTACAGATAAGAAAGGTGAGGCACAGAAAGTTCCAGTACCCTGCTCACAGTAGCAGGAGGCTATGAGTTGGGCTTGGAACCCCTAGGCAAAGACTTCCAGGACAGGTCATACTGTCCCTAGGGGGTGGCAGGGATCCTGGGATAAAATAGTTGCTTCTAAGTGTCCATTCTGCCCTTTACTGAGAGGAAGGGATCAGCCTGACCCCAAAAGGGGTTAAACTCCTTGCCCTTGGCTGCTGCAAGTATTTACAGGTGGTCTCCTTTGTGAGAAAAAAAAAAAAAAAAGCAAAACCTTAACCATCAATCCTGTTCTCCCCTCTGTTTGAAGGATGTGATTGTTTTGAGATCTTTCTTGAGAACACACTAGAGAAATCCACAGAATTACCCAAAGTGTCCAGGGACTGCAATCTTCCCCCTCCAACCCCATTAGGACCACCCGGGAAGGGCCAATCTCAGTTTTCCAGCTGCTTCTGTAACTTCTGGGAGATCCCTCAACCTGAGCATTCCAGAGGCTCATGTAGGAGGTGGGACAGTCCCCACAATTCTTTTTTTTTTTTTTTATGTTTTATTTATTTCTAGGAGAGAGAGAGAGAGACAGCGTGAGCAGGGGAGGGTCAGAGAGAGAGGGAGTCACAGACTGAAACAGGCTCCAGGCTCTGAGCTGGCAGTCAGCACAGAGCCCGACGCGGGGCTCGAACCCACGAACCGCGAGATCATGACCTAAGTGAAAGTCGGACGCTCAACCGACTAAGCCACCCAGGCGCCCCAGGTCCCCACAATTCTTGTCGTTATAACACAGACCAGGCTGGGTACGTATGAGGCCCTGTGAGCTGTGACAGTTGCCCTGGGCTGGTGTTGGAAGATCCCAATGGTATCTTGTCTTTGTGATTCACTCCAAGTACCTGAGGGATCTCTTTGGACTGGTCATCTGGCCAGGACAAAATGGGATGTTTGAAGCAGTCATGTGAGAGTGAACACACCATAGTAGCGGGCTCTCAGAGGAGTGAGGTGAGCTGGGCAGAGCCAGGGAGGCTGGGGGACCACAGACAGGTGACTCACCTGCTTGGGGCTCCCCCCTCCTGGATGTGGGCCTAGCAGTACCTGTGGGGTGGGGGTGGGGGGTTGTTCTGGAGGATGAAGCAGAGTGTGGAACAGTTTATGGCAGCCAATACTGGCAGTGTGGACAGTAAGCAGAAGCCCATGGTTTCCTCTCCCAGACGCCATGCACTCCGATCTGGAGGCTTCTTTTGTGTTCCTCTTCCTCAAAGTGAAGGTCAGGAAAGTAGGGTCTGAAGTGAGGAAACACCTGGGACATGATATGAAAACTAGGCAATTCTAGCCGAACTTCACTATTTCATTGGATTCCACTTCTTACTGGATGAACGTCCCTCACCACATGCTTTCTGGGTTGAGTCCTCACCCACACTGTGTACCCTCTAAAGAATGGGGAACGACCAGGCCAAGGTCAAAGTCAGAGGAAAGGAAGGCAAATCCCTCATGTTCTGCCCTCTCCACCCTGACTTCTCCTAGGATGAGCCTCTTCACCCAGGTCACTGGTTTTTGACCTGCTTTGTCCTTCTCTATCTCCAAGTCCCTCAAATCCAGAGACCCTCCCACTAAACGTTCCTTCCCTACACCCGGACACAGAAAATTTTAGCTGAGGCCAAGGAGCAAAACAAACAAACAAGGCAATACCGGCTTTGTAACTGTCTGATGACACTAAATTTGTGTTCAACGAAGATTTTAAATCATTTATAAGGGCCCTGCAGAAATGTAGTATTTGTTCCTCTGTGGAAGGCAAGCCGTTTGAATTTCTTTTTGCTAAAGCAAGGATAAAAGAACAATATGATATGTCAGAATACAAGGCTAAAACATGTGTTCTTCTAGAAAAACAATAACAATCTATTTATAGTGCATTGCTATTAGATATCAAAGAAGTCTTTCCAGGAAAATTACTGGTGATGTGAAGATGTACCTCTTTATACAGAGCGTGGTTGACGTTACTGAAACCATGGAAGTCTCTGGTTTCTCCCACCAGTGCCCTTGTCCAGTTCAAACTAGTATGTAAAAACAATGGGGTGTCTGGGTAGCTCTGTTGGTTAAGCATTGGACTCTTGAATTCTGCTCGGTCATGAACCCAGCGCCGTGGGATCAAGCCCCACATTGCGTACTTAGCATGGAGCCTGCTTAAGACTCTCTCTCTCTTCCTCTGCCCCTCCCCCCTCTCAAAAAATAAAAGCTATAAAAACAAAAGTAAACCATAAAGAAGGTTCAACAAGATTCTGGTTTGTCTATGAAGACTACTCCAGTATTTTTTTTGAAATATCAAACATGTAATTCTTTAAAGAAAAAAGATTCCCTTGTTTTGCTAACAACTAAACACATACTTAGTTTTATCTCTTTGTGACTTTATGCCTTCATTCCTTAGAATGACTAACCTAGAAGGAGATTTCTGAGCCAAAGGATATGCATCTTTGTAAGGTTTTGAAGACCTACTGCCAAATTGTCTTCTAGCAATAGCACGTAAGTTTGTATTTTGGGGGGGTGAACTTAGCCCCATACCCTCACCCAGTTAGGCATATCTTTGTCTTCATATGCATTGTATTGACCAAAGAGGTTGAACCCTTTTTTTTCATATGTTAATTGGCTATTTACATTTACTGTGAGAATAGTTCTTACTCTCTCCAGTTTATTTTATGCTGAGCTATCTCTTTCCTGTTCTCTGTCAAAGTTCTTTGTATTTTAAGTATATTAAACCCTGTGTTTGTCCTTTGTTACAGCTATTTCCCCAGATGTAATTACCTTCCATGCTTTTTGTAGATTTATAAAAGTAAAATATTTTTCATAATCATTTCTCCCAATATGTTGTTTTATGGACTTTTCCTTTGGTGTTAATGCTTAGACCCTTTTTCCTATTACAAGATGACATAAGATTTTACCCCTTTTTCCTTCCAGTACTTTGATGGCTTTTAAAAAATATATAATCCATACGCAAGTTATTACCATGGATGTTATGAGGAGGGAATCTAGCTTGATTTTTTCCACATGGTTCGCCAGTTACTCCAAAATCATGTATCAGGTGATTCAATCCTTCCCTGTTTAATTGGAACACAGTCTTTACTATCTCTTGATTACTCATGCAGCTAGAGTGTTCATTGGTTTTTATTCTTTTCTTTCTCTTTGCTGGTTCCTAAGATCGTATCACTCTATTTATATTTTTGTGGCTTTAAAATTATTTTAATATCTGACAAAACAAGTGCCCTTGTTTAAAAAAAAAAAAAGAAAACAACTGACCAGTTTCACCCCATTCTGCTGAATCAACTTGGAAATCATTGTCAAGTTCCAAAAATAACTTTATTGGGATACAGGCTGAAATTCTAATGAGTAAACAGAGTTAGTCTGGGATGAGTAAATATGTTTCCAGTGTTAAGCTTTCCCAACTCTGTTCTTTCTATTTCTGGAGTTCGTAAAAATTTATTCGGGAAAGTTTGTGTTATTCTGGTCCCAGCTCCTGTATACTTCCCCTCCCCCTCCACGCCCCCGCAGTATTTTATATTTTTGTTGCCATTGTGAGTGGTTTCTTTTTTTTTTTCCTTGATGTTTTCCTAACGCCCATGGTTTCTGGTGGGGTACTAGTTCATTTGTTTTCCTTCTCCATCCTCAGGCCACTCGAGATCATCTTTTCCCTCATTAATGTCAAAGCTGGGCAATCAGATGGCAAGTTCTTCATAGACTCAAATTCATTGGACTCTTCTGGGAATTCGTAGAACACTCTTTCAGAATCTCTCAACACCCCTTAGATGTGATAAAGCAAAACATAACTCTCCTGGACACATTTCATATGTTACTCTCCGCAGGCAGTCTGGATTCAATTTTCTCTTCCGCCTCTCCTTAAAGGAAGATCAGATACCCCAATTCCATTCTAGGATGTCCAGACAGAAAGCTCCTTGATGGTCTGTTTCACACTTCTGTGCATCCCTTATGCCTAGCACCCCGATGGGCACAAAATCAGGACTCAGCATAACTCCCTGATTTGGGCCACTGGGAGACCAGACTCGGTTCAATGTCTTTCAACCCTGACTTAATATTAGAATCATCCAGGAAGTTTGAAATACTACCGATGCCTGTATTTCCCTGATGCCATGTGTAGCAACATGGATGGACCTTGAGGGTGTTATGCTGAGCGAAATAAGTCAGGCAGAGAAGGACAAATATCATATGTTTGCACGTATAGGAGGATTAGGAGGAACTTGACGGAGGAACAAGGGGGAGAAGAAGGGCAGAAATGGTGGGGGAAAGGGAGAGAAGCAAACCATGAGAGACTCTTGAATGCTGACAAAAACTGAGGACTGATGGATGTGGGGGGAGGGGGGATGGGCATGGAGGAGGACACTTGTGGGGATGAGCACTGAGTGTTATGTGGAAACTAATTTGACAATAAACTATTAAAAAAAAAATACTACCGATGCCTGGAGATGCTGGCTTAACTGTTCTGGGATTGGCTATCAGTATATTTTAACCCCCTACCCCACTCCAGACCCCAGGGAACTCTAATGTGCAGCCAGGGTTTAGAAACACTGCTTTAAATAATGCCTAACCTATTGCATTTGACAATGCCTATTGTCAAAGGTTTTGTCAATAAATTCTTATTTGCAGGCAACAGAAATAAACTATGGATGATATGTGCAAAAAAAAGGGATTAATTCAAGTAATATTTATTTTTAAAACTTTTTAAAAGTGTTTATTTATTTTTGATAGACAGAGTGCAAGTGAGGGAGGGCACAGAGAGAGAGAGGGGGAGACCCAGAATCCAAAGCAGTCTCCAGGCTCTGAACTGTCAGCACAGAGCCCAACGCGGGGCTCGAACTCACAAACCATGAGACCATGACCTGAGCCAAAGTCAGGTGTTTAACCAACTGAGCCACCCAGGCACTCCTTAAATAATAGTTAAATTTAATATTAAAATATAAGTAGGTGAGGACACTACTGCTTACTGTTGGGTACGTATAACCAAGAGAGGATCCAGGTTTTGAGGGGTTGTTCTTAAGAAAAATAAAATACAAAATCACAAATTAGGCACAAAAGTAAATACGTAGAATGAGGGGAAAAGTAAATACCATAAACATCACACAATTTAGAAATATTACATAATACTTTAATATTTTAATTGTTTGCCTGACATACCTCTACAATAGATTTCTCCATTTCCTTTTTGGTTGTGTAAGAATATGGTTATAAAATGTAACTATATAATATTTTCCATGGAAAGAAGAGATCCGTTTTTCTTATTGTCATAGCTGATCTAAATGTCTTTTTTAAGCAGTCTTTTTAATACAGATTTAGATTTATAGGATGGTTATGAAGATAATACATAGAATTCCTATAACCCCTCACCCATTTTCTGCCATTTGCATTTATAGAACTAATGAAATGATATTGACTGATACATTACTATTAACTGAGCTCTGTACTTATTTGAATTTCATTAACTTTTCCCTAATTCCCTTTTCCTGTGCTAGGATGTCACCCAGGATGGCACATTACATCTTGTCATGATGTATCCTTGGGCTTTGCTGGACTATGAGTTTCTCAGCTTTTCCTTGTTTTTGGTAACCTTGACAATTTTGAGGGCTACTGGTCAGATATTTTGTAGAATGTCTGTTTTGCGTTTGCCTAACACTTCCCTCCTGGTGAGACTGGGATTGTAGATTTCAGAGAGGAAGGTCACACAGAGAAAGTGCCAGTTTCAGCCCATCAGATGTGAAGCTTGGTCACCTGGCTGAGATCCAAATTTGTGTTAGATTACTTATCATTTTTGAAAGTTCCTTTCAACTCATACCCGTCATTGGCAGTGTCACGAAACATTGTTGGATTGTTGTCCCATTTGGGAGAATCTATCGAATTTATTTTGTGACGTGAAGATTTAGGAGGATATTCCATACACCAACCTCCAACTCTGTGCATTTCAACTCTTGCTGTCCCCCACTCTCCACGTAGTTCCAGGGCCTGGCTCAAAGGACACATCCACACTGCAGTACGAATCCTCCCCTTGCACCTGCGTTCCAGGAGGCTTGGTGAATTGGCACGATGGGGGGGGGGGGCAGAAATGTTCTTGGAGCCATTCTGACCCCAGGGTGGTCAGCAAAGGTGATGGAAGTAATTATGAGCTGCATAAACGTGTCACACTAAACCCGAACTAGATGGGTCCTAGTTTGTTCCCCAAAATGCTGCAGCCTCTCCAACCCCACCCGGCACAAAAGG
The DNA here is from genome assembly GCF_008692635.1 of Crocuta crocuta. Classification (NCBI taxonomy): domain Eukaryota; kingdom Metazoa; phylum Chordata; class Mammalia; order Carnivora; family Hyaenidae; genus Crocuta; species Crocuta crocuta. The sequence goes on along the minus strand of NW_027530213.1, from coordinate 8,192,094 downwards.
AAGTATGACAAATGGTTAGTTGGCGTGGAAGGGGACAGCAATCTTAACCAACTGCAGTTAAAATAGCTTGCTTTTACAGATTTTATAAAAACATGTGAGCATAGTGTCGGAACCCCTTTTTGGTCTTACAAAGAGGCTCATGCAAGTGAGGAGCCCTGAAATTTGGAGTGAGTGTCTTTAGGCTCACTGTCGTCAGCCTCTGCAAATGCCTCCATATGCGTGCTCACTTCATTGGCCCCGAGAAGTCGCAGTTTGAACCACTAGCCTCATCGTCTCTGAAAATGAGATGTAGAAAAGGTTCTCCCCCATGCTTGCTTTGCTATGTCAACACCTTCTAATTCAAAATCTGGAGAGAGGGCTTTTGAATGACTGAGCCTAGATCACATGTTGTCAGCCTGGCCGCCTGGGAGGCCGGAAATGTATCTGATCTGAGCCTGTGGTGGGGAGGCAAGCTCTGGCTTCTAATGTGGGATCCCCCTAATTAAGGAGGAAGGTGCACTGCTTATATTTGCATGAAGGAAGATAAAATGATACAAAAGTGGAGGAGGGTAGGTGTGAGATTAAGAACATGACTCCTTAATGTGAACATTTGCGTATCATTTTGAGCTTTTAAACATGTGCATGTATTACCCAGCGACAAATTTTTTTTAATTTTATTTTTTAAATTTCTTTTTCTTTCTTTTCTTTCTTTTTTTTTTTTTTTTTTACAAATAGTTTATTGTCAAGTTGTTTCCATATAACACCCAGTGCTCATCCCCACAAGTGCCTTCCTCCATGCCCATCTCCCCTCTCCCCCTCACACCCATCAGTCTTCAGTTTGTTCTCATCATTCAAGAGACAAAACAAAAATTTTTAAAGAATAATATAATCACATTACCAAATGTCACAAATCTAGGTAACATCTTTCTTTGAACAGCATTCTCAGCAAGGATTAAAAACTGCAGTACAAAGTACACCACGTTTAAATCTATGCTATTTAATGCCACCAAATCCATTAGGCCAATTTGCTGCCTTCCTTTCTTTGCCTTTTTTGGCATGTTCCCAAATGACTCATAGTCACAAAAGCACCATGCATTGGCAGCGATTACACTTGCTGGGGAGGAGAGACATGGTGTGGATTTCCCATACAATGTGATGTAATATGACTTGGGTTCTTGTTGGGAGATTTCAGAACAGTTTCTCACAAACAAGAGAGCCCTGTCAGAACCAAACACCACACTGAGTTCTGAGGTAGAATGAACTAGTGAAATGATTGTGAAGATATACCTACTGTCCAGGGGCAAATCTTTAGGGCTTATCAAGTTGGGCTGGTGGAGGGGGAGGGGGTAGGGAAATGGAAGTTTCCAGAAAGTGTCCTCGGAAGCCATCTTTGTCCATCAAGAAGACCAGACTCCTCTTTGAGAAGAGAAAGCCCTGGGTGGGGAAGACAAGGAGAAGATGCAGCCAGGACGATGTTCAAATTCCTTAACAACTTGTATGGGATGAAACTGACCAGTCAAGTGAACTTGAGTTGTTACCATAGTATCATCTGTACTGCTGATTTTTTCAATCCTGTCCTTGATCATCCACAACAGCATTTCCACCAGGGTTTCTAGAACTTCTCCAAAGCCCTAAAACACATGTGATCCAGGAAGAGAAGGTAGAGAGACAATTAGATCCTAACTACTACCTTTCATGGGGGTGTCACATTACACCACACATAATCCACATAGACCCCGGACAAATAAGAGAATGTGCTCCTTGCACTTAGTGGGTGTTCAATAAATATGTGGGATGTAGGGAGAAACATGAGTTCCTTAAGAGTGAGCTTTCCTTAAGGTGATATCCCTGAAACTCAGTCCATTGTCAGGTATATAGATGTGTTCAATAAGTATTAAATACAGATCAATTCAATAAATGTGGTGGCTACAGACCCTGTGAAAGTCTTTACATAAGGATTGTTTTAGAGACATTCAATACTCTAAAGTGGGGGAGGAGCTGGATTCTGAACTGGATTTTTTTCTTGGCAGGATAGGCATGAATCTGCTATTCATGAGCTTGTGAAGAATCTTCTTGAGGAAGCTTGGATTCACCTGTGGTCACCCTTGCTTCCCACCCCAAGAAGAAGGGAAGGTGTCCTCTTTGGATACCATTTGGAGCCTATAATCTGCTCCCACACCCAGGTCCTGTGCCTGACCACCAGCACACATGGACTGTCAGTTATTACCGATATAATTATCTGCTCTGCAACCAGGACAAGCTATATATAGCTTGGAAAGTTTCAGGTGCTCAGATTAGTTATCATAACCAATGTGATTCCAAATACTTATCTGGTTGGATTTTTAAAACTTTTTTTTCAGTTGGATGACTCCAGTCCTGGATTTTTAAATCAGAGAGCCCCATCCAAGCATCACAGGATAAGCACCCAATAAGAACAGCCCTGGTATCTCAGCCCTGGGTATGACCCTCTTCTTCATATCTGCTCATTTTCCCTTTCCAGGATTTGGGACTTTCTCTCCTGTGATAATCCCGAGATTGCCCCTTGGATACAAGGACAGTTGAGTTTCTATCTGATCCTCTGCCACATAGTTGATCCTTTGATCTGCCCTGGGGATAGGCCTTCCTGATCAAGAAGGACACTTGTGTGTAGTATAGGATTAACTTGCCGAATAAAGATTTGGCCTTTGCTCTCACCCCCTGGAAGATAGCCTCTAAATCCTTGGAATGTCCAGAGTACTTTTGCTTACCTGGGGGCCTTAGGTCATGCCAGAGAGTCTTTGCTAACAATGTGATTTATTGGGCCACATGGTATCAATTTGGTGTCTGGAGGAGCTGGAGATTAAAGGTCAGCTGTGTAGACAGTCAACCATCTACATGACTACATGAGTATAACCATGTCTACATGACAGAGCCCCAATAAAAACTCTGGACAGCAAGGCTTGAACTTCCCTGTTGCTTATCAGCACACATCATAGTGTGTCATGGAGAAATAGGTGCTCTTGGCACAGCTTGTCTCTGACCCCTTCCCTGTACCCCTCTTTCCTTGGCTGATTTTTTTTTTATAAATTTTTGAAAATATTTTTATTTATTTATTTCTAGGAGAGAGAGAAAGAGAGACAGCGTGAGCAGGGGAGAGTCAGAGAGAGAGGGAGTCACAGACTGAAACAGGCTCCAGGCTCTGAGCTGGCAGTCAGCACAGAGCCTGACGCGGGGCTCGAACCCACGAACCGCGAGATCATGACCTAAGCGAAAGTCGGACGCTTAACCGACTAAGCCACTCAGGAGCCCCTTTCCTTGGCTGATTTTAATCTATATCCTTCTGCTGTAACAAACCATAACTATGAGCATATGAATTTACTCAGTTCTGTGAGTCCCTCTAGAAAATTGCTAAGCCTGACAGTGTTTTTGGAGACCCCTGAACTTTGCACAATGCAGCATTAACACACCTGGCCAGAACTCCCCTGGGAAGCAACGAGTATATTTATCCCAAACCTTGGGGACATTCTATTCTTATTCTTATCCCTGTTAACAGGTGTCTTCTCAGTCAGCCCATGCTTAGAACAGTCTCTTTCTACTACTGACTTCTGCAGGCTTCTCTGCCTCATTCTCGAACCGTGTCAAGCCATCTCTCTTTCTGTTTATCTTCTTGTAGAAATACCCCCTTTTTCTACATTACCACCTTCTTTTGTCAGGCACACGCCCCAGGCTCATACCTTCCAAATGAGATCCTCCTTCTAAGAGTCAATTCCTGAACCATCAGAATTCATCATTTCTTCGTGCTAGCACTTGCACATCATACCAGCTTGCCCACATAAGTTCCAGTGTACAGACACAGTCAAAAGAACTCAGGAAATTCACTCTTTATCACAGAACCACATATGGAGGTCTTGATGTAAATGCAAGAAAGCAGGAGGCTCCTGATTTGTACAGAAAGAAATGACATGAGAATTGAAAAAGACAATTCTGCAGCTTTTGTAAGACAAATCCATCATACACAAGGGAGAAAATTAGATTTCTTATTCTATTTTTTCAATAGTGATCCAATTAATACTTGAGCTAAATGCCATCTACAATAGTGTCATGTTTCTTTAAATCTCAGATGAAATGCTGGAGAAGTACAGGAAAAACACAATAATTTGAATCAATTGAGTAAAGAGCTCTCTATAAGTTAATGACAGAATTACAGAATATAGTGGCAGAAAAAGCAATTATATTACTTCCAAATACTTACATAAGCTTAAAAAAATGGTAACCTAATAGATGTCTTATGGGTCAATTGTAATAAGTAGACAATTTTCCTATGCCATTTCACATTAGTTAGATACAAATCGGTGTTACTCAAGTGCTTTAGTAATGTAAGAAATCATTTCCATTCTTAGATTGACTATTTTCCTTCCAAGGCATCTAGTATTGTTTGGTAAACTTTGCAAAATAGTGACTCTTCTCTCTCTTGAAGATAAAATTCGAGGGAGGAGCAAAGATGGGAGGGGAAGCAGAAATTAATAAACAATTGCTTGATTTGAATGAGTTGAATGAATATATTTTCTTTCCTTTTTTTTCTTTTTTTATGTTTTATTAATTTCTGAGAGAAAGAGAAAGAGAGAGAGAGGCAGCGTGAGCAGGGGTGGGTCAGAGAGAGAAGGAGACACAGAATCGGAAGCAGGCTCCAGGCTCTGAGCTAGCTGTCAGCACACAGCCCAATGCGGGTCTCAAACCCATGAACCATGAGATCATGACCTGAGCTGAAGTCGGATGCTTAACCAACTGAGCCACCCAGGCGCCTGTGAATATTATACATCTACAAAATCAAGAGATGGCTTGCTTTCCACAGATGAAAGTAGATACACACTGGGAAAAGTATGATCCAAGAAGGTACTGTTAACTCTTCACCTCATTCATTTATTTATTCTTCCATAAACTCATTAACCCAGCAAACATTTCTTTAAGACCTATGTCATGTCAGGCCCCATGTTTAGTCTTGGAAATGCCAAGATGTGTAAAACACTGTGTCCTCAGGCAGTCCACTGGGGGTTCCAAATGACTACAATTTGGACACACTAGATGGCTGCCTAGTGTGTTGTCACAGAGTCCAGGGTAGGAGACGCTCACCTCCTTCCTGAACTTAGAACTGATATTTTCTGGTCTTCCTTTAAGGTCACATGTAGCCACATGACTCAGTTTTCACAATGGAATATAGACAGATGTCATGCTGACTTCAGCTGGGTCTAGGCTTTAAAAGATGGACATACCTCTGCACTCTTTCCTGTCCTTGAAACCGAGACACAGTGGTCCAGCTTTGGCCACAAATGAGGGCAATGCCCTTGGGTCTAGGAGATGATGGAGCAATGACTAGACAACCTGGAAGAAGTTGAGTCCCTGCCCACCAGCCTGGCATCCTGGAAGGAGCAGATGGAACAGAACTGCCCACATACTTGGCACACTCACTTTGGTTCTGTTGCTTGGAGGGGGAGAGAAACAACTATAGTTTTAAAGCCACTTTTAGGATGGAGTCTATTTTTATTATGAAAATTTTCAAACATATAGCAAAGCTAAAGGAATTAGACAGTGGACATCCATATGGATGGATTCTACCACTACATTACAGCCTGGACTCTACCACTAACATTTTCCTATACATTTCTGTATTATTACACATCTATCCATATTTCTACCCACCTCTTTGTCCATCAGTACTTCTTACTTTTTGGACATAGTTCACAGTATATTGCAGACTTCTAAGTATTTCACCATGCATATTATTAACTAGACTTCAATAATTGTTTCTCTCTCTCTCTCTCTCTTTTTATTTTAAAGAGAGAGGGGGAGAGAAAGCATGAGCAGGGGAGAAGGGTGGAGGGAGAGAGAGAGAGACAGAGAATCCCAAGCAGGCTCCCCACCCAGTACAGAGCCTGACACAGGGCTCATCCCATGACCTTGGGATCATGACCTGAGCTGAAATCAAGAGTCAGATGCTTGACCAACGAAGCTGCCCAGGCACCCCCAATAATTATTTTTCTCTTGATGAAAACTTTATATACAATGAAATGCCCAAGCTGTAATTGTATGACTATAATTGTTGAATTTTGACAAACATTACATCCACATAACCAAAACCCTTATCAGGTAAAGGTCACTTAACTTCTCTAGATGCTCTTTTAGAGTATTTCTATTACAACAATTTAGCTTTACCCTAATTCACACAGAGTAATAATTTTAATAATAGCTTCATGAGCTGAACATCTTTTATGTGTCAGGAATTATATACACTTATCTTATTTAATTTTTATAATAACGTTATGTTGTTGGTGTGATTAGCTCTGTCCTGCAGATAAGAAAATGAGGCATAAGAAATTGTTCAGGTTCACCCAGCTGGTAAGTGGCAAAGGTAAGCTCTTGCAACCAGGTGTGTCTGATTCCAAGGTCTATTTCACTCTTCCCAGTGTGACTGATCATGCCCCGGGGACTCAAAGAAGCTTTGCTTTACAGAGGAAAGACATTGGAGCCACATCTTGAGCCTCAGTCCTTGAAGACTGAGCTGAATCCACTCACTAGAAGGACAAAGTGGGGATGAGCCTCCCAGGCAGATGAAGCGTCACACACAAAGGCAATGAAGTGTAAGTTGTAGCATTTTGAGAATGGCTAATGACTTCATCTGCCTAGAGCTTAAGGTAATGATGTAGGGGTAGCGGAAGATGAGAGTTAGAAGTTGACCAGGATTCTAGTGCTTTGCTAAGCAGATTGGACTTGGTTCTCTAGGCAGTGTGGAAATCATCAAAGGGATTTAAGCAGGGAACTGAAATAATAGATTTGTATTTTAGAATGTAATTTTAGAATACTGTAGGTGATAGAGAGAACCATAGGGGAAAAATACACAAGTTAAGGAGACCAATTATGACACAGGTGAAATAGTCCGGGGGCTTAAGGACCCAAACTAGGGCAGTTACTACGACGTCCAAGAGAACAGCTGGGGAGACAGATCAGAGAAGTCCTGACCAGGTTATTCCTGGACAGGCTTCCATCTATTCTATATGTGCTCTGGTTAAGAAAATCTTTATTTCTTTTGTGGTGAGGACCCTGCAATATCCTTTACTCCCTTCCTTAGTCCGTGGCTTATCTTCTAATTCTTTTGTTATTTCTTTTGCAGAACACAAGTTTTCACCGTAATGAAGTCAGCTTCTCAACTCTTTCTTTGGTGTCATATCTAAAATGGCATTGCTATACCCAACATCGTGTGAGGTTTTCGTCTGTTAGCTCTTAATGTTATAGCTTTGCATCTTACATTTATGTCCAGGATCCATTTTGAGTCAATTTTTGTCACCATCTGATTTTTCAACTCTTGTTTCCTCTTCTTCCCGTTCTTATAAGAGAGGACAAGGAGACTCAGCTGCACAGGTGAATCCCAGCTCTCCTGCTAACAAGATAGTTGCCCTTGGACAAGGTAAAGGATGTTCATGGTCATTGAAGGGTTCAGGACTTCTACAGACCCAACTTATTTGGTTTGGAGGTGGGTTTAGAGGGGATTCTCTGCTTCTAAACTGCAGAATGAGCCTTAGCTGCAACATCAGTTAGGCTAATCATACATGTGGAGAAACAACTCTCTCCACGGACCCTCCTTAGCCAGCTTGCTCCCACTCAGTAAGGGCTGTGCTGCAAAGCGAGGGACCGTCCCTTCTGCTCCTGCAACCCTGTCTAACCAGGGACACTTTGTTGATGCACAGCCTGTAAGGAAAGAAATAGAAAAGGAAATCTGTGTTTCAGGTTGGATGAATACCTTTGCCTTCTGGGAAGTGTTTGGTCTGTACTTCCTTTTCAGTAGGAATTGTCTTGTTGAGTAGGAGTTCTTCCTCTCTTTATCTTTCTGTCTCCAGACCTCAGACCAGTGGTTTTCACTTCATGATGGATGAACATCACTAGAAGAGCCTTGAGGAAACCTCAGGCCCCTGTACCCGAATGTTCAGGGAAGCAGATTCAGTTGATCTGTGGTGAAGCCCAGGAACTGGTATTTTGAAAAAAGCCCTCCTAAGTCAGGTTTTATGGAGAATGCTCTGGATAGAATGCATGGACCCTAAACTTGGCTAATACTTTCTGTAGAATTAACAACATTTTGTAGCACAAACATTTCTATTTTTTACATTTATTTATTTTGAGAAAGAGAACACGAGTGGGATAGCGGCAGAGTGGGGGGAGAGAGAGCACCCCAAGTAGGCTCTCTACTGTCAGCAGAGAGCCCAACATGGGACTCAAACTCACAAACTATGAGATCATGACATGAGCCAAAACCAAGAGTCAGACTCTTAACCGACTGAGCCACCCGGGTGCCCCCAAGCATGAACATCTCTGATGGAGAAGGAATGGCGGTGTCCTGTTTTGCCCTGGCACGTGGAAAACCGAGGGTCCTGGGTTCACTCCAATGCCTGCTCCCTCACAACTTCACCTGTTCTGAGAGCTGGGACTGAAGGGTTTTCATTTCAACCCATTTTAGAAACAAGGTCTATCAAAGTCAAAGACATTGAAACATCCTGAAGTCAGAGTTTCCACTCAGATGAAATTTCAAGAATTTTCAACCTGTGATCATTTTCCTGACCACGAGTTGAAGAGGTACAATTTTCATGGCTGATTTGTGTGAAGCAGACTCCTGCCCCTTCTCCCTCCCTTCTTTGCAAAACTTTCTTTTTAGATATGCCATTTGGCTCTTGGTGGGAGAGGCAAATCTTTCCCAGGCTCGAGTAAAAGCACTCCATCTCTTGCAAGAAGCAAGTATACTTTTCTGAAGAAGAACCCTCCCTGTTCCCCTGGGAATGCTCTAGAAAGAGGAACTATGTTTCCCCCCTGTGGATTTTTATGTGTTCTGATTTTAATGGATGACCAAGGATTGTCCAGATCTAGCTACAAAAGCACCTGTAAGGGAAGACGAGAGTTTTTATTAGAGAAGATGTGGGTAGAAGTGGAGGGGGCCAGGACAAGGAGAGTTTAAGGCATTCCGGAAGCAAGCCACTACCAAGCTACAAGGGGCACCTGCTTAGTATCCAGAGGCCACCAGGGAAAAAGGATCATTGTCTGGTGATGGCTGCAGCGTCATGGAGCCGTGAATGCCCCATCACCTGCCAGTGTCCTTGCCCTGGGTCTTCACCTCTTCTGCCACACTCCAAGAGTAGGCTCTTCACCACGACTCTCTCCATGGCCACTCAACCCCATGACCCACCTACCTTTGACTAGGGTCAGCCAGCTCCACTGTGGGTCACCTTCTTCAAGGGCCCCTAGCTCCCATCCCAGAATCTTGTGTCTCAGTTTCCTGGAGCTGCTGTCACCAAGTACCATAAGCTAGGTGACTTGGAGCAACAGAAACCTGCTGTCTCACAGTTCTGGAGGCCAGAGATCCAAAGTCGTCAGCAGGGCCATGCTCCCTCTGAAACCCGTAGGGGATCCTCACCTCTTCCAGCTTTTGGTGGCTCCAGACATTGCTTGGCTTGTGGCCACATCATTCCAATCTCTGTCTCCTTCTCCACATGGCCTTCTCCCTTTGTCTCTGTGCCTTTTAAAAAGAACACCAGTCTTGTTCTTTGCAACCACATCATCGATGGATCTGGAGGCATAATGCTAAGTGAAGTAAGTCAGTCAGAGAAGCACAGATACCATAGATCCCATTCATATGTGAATTTAAGAAACACAAATAAAGAAAACAGAGACAAACAAAAAACCGTACTCTTAACTATAGAGAACAAGCTGGTAGTGGCCAGAGGGGAGGTGGGGGGTGGGGATGGATGAAATAGGTAAAGGGGATGAAGAGCACACCTCTCCTGGTGAGCACTAAGTAAGGCATAGAAGTGTGGCATCATTGTAGTATACACTTAAAACTAATACAACCCTGTATGTTGACTATACTTGAATAATAATAATAATAATAAAGAGAACAGCAGTCGTATCGGAGTTGGGTGGACTCTACTGTATGACCTCATCTTCATAAATTACATCTGCAATGACCTTATTTCCTGACGAACTCAGGGTTAGGGCTGCGGGCCGCAACAGACCTTGTTTTTTTTCCCCCCGGTGGTGGTGGTGGCAGTGAGTGTTATCATTTAACCTGTTATCAACTAGGGTTAGAAGGATTTTGAATTGGAAATGCCTGAGCCCTTAAGCTGAATTAGCACGATTCCCTCCCCTCCTTCCCATTCAACCCTTTCCTCCCCTTCTTTCTCTCCTTCCCTCCCTCCTTGTCTCTTTCTCTCCCTCCCTCCTCTCTCCCTCCCTCCTTCCCTCCCTTCCTTCCTTCCTCCTTCCTTGTTTTTCCTCCCCTCCCACGCCTTCTCTTGCTTCTTTCCCTCCCTCTCTCATCTCTCTGTTTCTTCCCTCCATTACCTCTGCCCCTGCCCCTTCCCTCATCCATCTGTTCATCTGTCCGTCTCCTTAGGAGGCCCAGTGAGACGCACAGATGAGGAATGTCAGGCTGCCCAGAACGGCACCAGCCGGACGCAGCTCGCAGACAACTCACGGGCCCTAGGGAAGGCGGGGAGGCCAGTCTCAATCTGAACGTCCTTCTGCTTTGCAAACCTTGTCTCCTCTGCCATTTTTAGCAGCAGCTTAACTTGCAGAGACACTGCCCTGGCCCTCATACTGTCATCCCAGCCCTGCGGGCGATGCTTGGCTCTCCCTCCCCACTGTCACAGGACAGGCGCTGCGCCGCTGACAGCCAGCCTGCTTTTCTGACATTGTGAGGCATCTGCCCGGACAGCCAAGGCCAAGGCCGGCGCGGCAGTTCCTATGGTAACTCAAGTGCCTGCGGGGACCCTAGTGGGACACCGGTCGACCACTAGAAAGACCCTGGACAAGGTGTCAAGAGTTTAGGGACAACGATCAACCTTCTGCGTTAGGTGTTGTCTGTGGCTCATGCAACGTCCTCATGCACCTTCACTGGGCCCCAGCTTGCTTCTCCGGTAGAGAATGACAAAACCCGGGCACCTGCTCGAGGTGGGGATGACAAGTAAGATACAAAACACAAACACAGACTCTTAAATATGAAGAACAAACAGGTGGCTGCCAGAAGGGAGGGGGGGAGGAGTCAAATCAATAAAGGGCATTAAAAGGCATGAACTTCCAGTTACAAAATAAATACGTCACGGAGATGAAAAGTATAGCATGGGGAATACAGTCAGTGAGACTGTAAAAACGTCTAGTGACGGACGGGGACCACTCCAGTGGTGAGCACTGAGTAAGGTATGGAGTTGTTGAATCGCTGCGTTGTGTGCTTGAAGCCAACGTAACCGTGTGTTAATCATACCTCAATAAAAATAAAAAAAGAAGCACAAACACAAACTAACATTTAAATGGATCACCTTGCCAATTGCATGGGGGCTTTTGGTTTGCTGTCCGTGGGTGTTGGGGGTGATACTCGTAGGAGGGAGTGATGGAGAGAGAGAAAGAAAGAGACGGAAGAGAGACAGGTGCCGAGTTCCATTCTGTGATGGCTGGAAGGTTTGGTTTTGAACAGAGGCATATTGAGTCTTACAGCCACCACAGTACCCCTTGGGGCCTTGGAGATTCAGTGGGTGGGGACACCTCAACTCCCTCTTCCCCCAAGTTTTGTCCCGGGTCATAGGGTAGCTCAGGACCTCTGAAGGCTTTGCTGGAGAACATCGGGACGAGAACATTAACACGTGCTGATGGGCCAGTGTACAAAGGGCATGTCCCTTCTGGATCTGCCATGCTGGCGAGCAGCCACAAAGGCCTTACAGGGACCAAAGAGAGGCCCCGGGGCTGGAGACTGTGAATGAACTCTTTTAACTTTGAGAAATATTCACCATTGTGGTGATTAGCTAGAGCTTCCTACTCAGCGGTTTTTGACAACATGCAATGTTTGTTTATTGATTCATTGGGATGCATGTCATTTACTGGTTACTGGACATGGTCTGGGATCTGCTCTCCTTTCCTCCTGGTAGGAACAGAACTGCCCAGCTGGATGACATTTCCTGCTTCCCCTGCGGTGGCCGTGGCCACGTGACTAAGTGCCAGCAGATGGGATGATGTGGTAGGAGTGATGCGTGCCTTTCCCAGGGTCCGGCCCTCCAGGGAAGCTGCTTGCCCTCCACACCTTGTATCTGGGCTGGAAGGTGGACTTGGGGACAGTGAAGTGGTTCCAATGAGGATGGCATCACAGGGAAGGGAAGGATCTGTGGATCACAGTCCCTGCACTCTCCCTCAGACTGCCCCGCACAGCTCAGACTTTACATGAGAGAATAATAAGCCTTCTATCTTGTTTAAGTCATTCCTGTTATTATCTCTGTTAAAGCATCTGAATCAATAGATCCTAAGTGGATCAATAAGTACTCTTCTTTTTATCGCTCATGCTCACTGGGCACCCAAAGTCATGAGAGTTAAACTTGAACCTACCTTTTCCTGGTGAAAGGTCTGCCCACATGTTGCCTGTTTCTTCCTGCTCACCAGCACAATCCACCCCTTCCCTCTACAAAGGGTTTCTTAGGTCCAGGAAGTTAGCCCAGAAGTCTTTTAAAAATATTCAGATTCTTGGGGCAACTGGGTGGTTCAGTTAGCTGAGCATCCGACTTCGGCTCAGGTCATGATCTCATAGTCTGTGAGTTCGAGTCTCTCATCAGGCTCTGTGCGGACAGCTCAGAGCCTGGAGCCTGCTTCGGATTCTGTGTCCCCCTCTCTCTCTGTCCCTCCACCACTCACACTCTGTCTCTCAAAATTTAACAAACATTTTTAAAAATTTTTTAAAAATATTCAGATTCTCAAATAGCCCAGGGGGAGGTCAGATCGGATGGTCCTGCCCCAGAGAGGAAACTTCAGAGGGAACTTTGGGTTTAGGAGTTGTAGGAAGCCCTGGGGTGCCATGACCTTATAGCCCAGATTTTTGTGACAATTTGAAGTTAAAATATTCTGGCCCGGTTTACATAAATGTCTTCTTGACATTTATGAGTGTGTATGTTACGCTTTAGGGTGAGAATTGTGGTCATGGTCCCTACGGCTCCTTACAGTGAACCCCATTGCTTTTTGCATTTTGCCCTCTAGGTCCTTGGATAGTCAACCTCGGAAGACCTACCCTCAGCAGACTGAGGCCCCTTCCCTCTGAGCCACTCGCCCTGGCCTGTTCTCTGACTTACTTTTTCTATTCTAAGACTGGAACTGATCTGTGTTTATCTATACAGAAGTGCTTTTGCTTTTTTTTTTTTTTTTTGAGAAATTAAGCTCCTTTAAAGATTAAAGTTCGGCTCCCCGCACCACTTTACAAAGTGCTGGTATTAAAACTGGGTCACAGAAAGTAGTCGCTCCATTTTCTAACCAGACAACAGCTTCAGGCGGTGCCAGGTTCCCCTCCCCTGGGCCCACCTTCTGGACAGGTCTCTTGTGCAACCTCGCCTCCTCACCAGTCCAAGGGCACTCATCCTTGTCACTTACTAGCAAAAGCTGTGATGTCCCTTTTTCCTTGTCATCACTAATTTGTGCTCTTAGCCTCCAGGGGTCTCCTCTCTGCTCCTCACCCCTTCTGTTCCTCCCTCCTCCCCACGGGATGCATCATGACAAAGGGCAAGGACATTTTATTTGGGTCACAGTGCTAGGGGTGGAAATTTTTGTCTGTCCTCTAGGGTTTAATGCTCTGACACTATCTTAGATGGTATCATTAAAAAATAGATGCTGGCCCTTCCAGAGGGACATGATGCTCTCTTGTCCCCCTCCCCACCCCCAGCATCGGGTTTGGCACTGCGACTTCCTCTTACCAACAAAGGCAAGTAAAAGTCATGTGACATGTGTGATGTCCAGGCAAAAGCCTTAAGAACCAGGGCATGGTTTGCTAGGGGTCTCTTAAGTGGACATGATGCAGAAAGACGCTGCTCTATCAGCCTAGATCCCAAAAAAGAAGACAAGATAAGGGACGTTGTCAACCCACGATGGACATGCAGCTTGGGCAAGAATAAGCTTTTGTGGCTGTGCGTCATTCTGGGCTGGGATGATTATTACCAAGCATAACTTGGCCTTTTCTGAGTGTTCCAGAGCATCGGTGGACATGGGCTCAGACTGTTCGTCCTGTGAAACTACATTAGCTGGTCTTGGATTGGACAAGTGAGGAGACTAGTGGTATGAGAATAATGTGGATAGATTAGCTTACCTCTGCTCTATGCCTTGGAAAGAGTCTCTGCCCCCCCATGATAACCTTGGTGTGACCCTGATGTCATATGTTTCCACTTCTGGTGGTGCCTTCTGTTTTCATCACTGGTCTGATTTAGGGCAGGACGCAGCCCCTCTTCCCAGGCCCCAGAATGAAGACAGTATGCCAGGGCTGGGGAACGATAGTGAATCTGCCGAATACTTCATGAGGAAGACAGAGAGGTTTACATCCATATCCCAGTGCCAACCATTCATTTATGTCTTTGGCCATTCCACATGGTATGGTACACTCGAGCCAAAACAGTTGGGTTCAAATGCCAGCTCTGTCACTTACTGTGTCATCTTGGGTAAGATACTTCAGTGATATGTCTGAGTTTCCTCTTCGGTAATAACATTTCCTGTCGACTAGGGTCATGATTATCCATCTCAGAAAAGCACAAAAGGTAGACTTAAACCAACCCCTTCCTTTAGAAAGCTTGCTTCGTCCTTTACTTGCTTTATCTTGGTAAGCTGAGGTCGCCACATAAAACAAGGTTGAGTGGGACTACAATGGCTAACACACACGATTGCACACTAGTGTTAGTTATCGCTGCCATTCCTCAGGTTGCTTAAAAGTGTTCATCAGAAATGCTTACTTTCCTGCCACCATGTTGTTTGTGGAAGCGTCTTTCCTTTGACCTTCTCCACACAGCATCCAGCCTCATGGGCTACAGTCTTCTTCCACCCCCTGATTCCCTTACAGATTGGGAATCTGAGCTTTCTCTCTCTCTCTCTCTCTCCCTCTCTGCATGTGTGTGTGTGTGTGTGTGTGTGTGTGTGTGTGTGCGTTAGCTGTTCCATCTTGGAGAAGTTACTTGCAGAGAATAGCCTAGAAACAGCGCTGAAGTTCCAGCAGGAAGAAACAGTCTTGAGGGATTACATCCTGTAGCCCAGGCACCAAAGACGGAAGCTGGGTTCACTCAGAGCCCTCAGTCTCCCAAGCTGGGCCTTCTCATCTCCTCTGCCACTGTAGGCAGTTCAACATGGATCAGGTGTTCTCCAGAGGAAAAGATGTTGGCAATCTGTTCTTTAGCATCTGTGAGTTTCAGTGAAATTACAGCCTCGATTGAGAGTATTTGCATTTCAAGAATTATTTCAAAAACTCTGGTTAAAGGTGTTCCAGGACAACAGAAAATTCTAGATAGCTTAGGCCAGCCAAAGGTGACTATTCAAATATCCACAGCCAGTCCAGCGTGGAGCAGATGACAGTGAGGTGACAGTGAGAACATACCCAGAACTGTCTGAAATGATCACATTTACTCTTTTGATATCTATGCCATAGCTTTGGCTCACTTAGTCTTGTGTTTCACTAAGAGCCTCAGATCTTCCTCATGGGACCCTTAGATTCTGATAAATTCAGTCTTCAGGGGCCCAGAGGTTGTGTGTCTGGTGTTTTAGAGCATGGGGGTAGAGTCAGCAGATATCCATTCCAATCCGAGTGTCCCCCTGAAAAGCACCATGAGGTCGAACAAGTTATTCCTGGGCTCGCGTGCTTCATCTGTAAAATGATAATGGTGGTCATGATCATAGTCATCCCTGCCTCACAGACTTGTTGGGGTTCAATAGGATAATGTATGTGAAGTGTTTGGCCCAGGGCCCGGGACGTAGCACATTTCTGCTGCTTCTGCTACTGCTATTGTTGCTACTATTATGATCACTTCAGGTCACCTGGCTCTCCTTGCTGCTTTTACAGAATGATCTCTGACCCTCCGAGCCTGCTTTTATTGGAAACTTGGGGGAAAATAGTATTATGATGTCAAGTGCAGCTGACCCTTGAACTATGAGGGCATCAGGGGTGCTGACCCCTACAACCTGCACAGTTGGAAATTCATGTGTAACTTCTGACTCCCCCAAAACTTAACTACTAGTAGCCTACTGTTGATTAGAACCCTTGCTGATGGCATAATCAATTGATTAACACATATTTTGTATCTTATATATATTATAAATAAGTACACAATAAAGTAAGCTGGAGAAAAGAAAATGTTGTTGAGAAAATCACAAGGAAGAGAGAATACATTTATAGTACTGGACTGTATTTATCAAAAAATACCCATGTATGCTTGGGCCAGAGTAGTTCAAGCCTGTGTTGTTCAAGGGTCAAGGGCATTCACTCTTGCTTGTCCTCAGCATCTCTGGTTACTAACAAGAGTTGTGGATGAGGGCCAGCTTGCCCCATTTAGTTCACAGGCTGCCTCATACTATACCCTCACCTGTGGGGTTGGCTTTCCCATGTCATTTCATGGATGAAGTGGCCCAGGGAGGTTGAGACATTTCTCAGGGTCACACAGCCAGAAAGTGGCAGAACTGAGGTAAGAACCAGAGTCTATCTAATCTCAATTTTTTAAACACTTTTCTAGCATGTTCTATGCTCTGTGCACTGTTTTAACGACTTCACAAATATTACCTCACTGCATCATAACAGCTCTACGAGGTAGGTACTGTTACTGCCTTCGTCGTGTGGATGAGGAAACTGAGGTACAAAGGGACCAAGTCACTTCCTGAGTTTATACAGGTTCGAGTAGCAGAGATGGAATTCAAGCTCAGGCGACCTGGTCCTGGCTGCCTCGTGAAGCTGTTCTTTCACATACATTTCACTGCCTCTCGAAGTTCTAGTTTTCTCAGTGGATCGTTGCCTTCCTGGTACAGACATGCTCCCTTCCCACCTCCCCTCAAGCCACTTAGTGGGGGAGCCACTACTCCATGTGCATCTCACAGGCCCATAGAGGAAAACCAATTCCCTCTGTCCCTGCCTTCTCTTCAGAAGCCAGTGGGCTCTGGCAGCAAACTCAGGTAGAGCCTGAGGGGATTAACCATGAGGTAGGCTGCCAGTGTAGATGGCTTGGCTGTGAGTTCCCCAAGAAAACCACCTTGTCAAGGCTGTCACCAGGTATGAGACCAAAGCCAGAGCTCCGTGGGGCCCCCACCCCCCTAGCAGGACTCTTCCTAGGACATGATTTCACAGCATGCAAACAAACAAATTCTTAGAAAGACAACCTGCCCTGCCCAGCACGGTGAGATCCAACTCCTATTGGCCTGGACTTCTGTAGATGCACTCTGCGCACCCTTTAGCAAAATAATCTGGAGACTGTTGTCAAAGGAGACTCACTTTCTTTCCCCAACTTGGATTTTCTCTCCTTTGCGGGATCTCCCTGGGCATCTGTGTGGCTCCTACTTCTACCCCCAACTCCTTCAACCCGGGTCTGCAGCCTGGACTCATACTAGGAAAGACGTTTCATTGGGCGAGTCCCAACTCTTTGACCTGCATGACGTAGGGACTCCTAAAATCACCTTCTCTGCCTGGAGAAGTTCCCCTTGTATTGGCTAGAGTTGTCCAGCAAAGGGAGATGGGGTGCTCCCTCCATTTTCACCAACTCGAGTTATCAGGATGTGTCTCAGCCTGGGTCAAACCGACTCTCTTAGAAATCTCTGCCATTCTCCTAGCGTGTCTTCTGGAGTAACTTGATCAAAGTTGCTTCCTCCTCTACATGACAGTCCTTTAATATTTAAAACTCACTGTTTTTTTTTTTTTAGCTTCCAATTTCCTGGGCTAAATATATTCAGTTCTTCCATCCATTATTCCTACTGGGTGGTTCCAAATGCCTCACTATTCAGAATGCCTTGAATGGAGTACCTTCAAGATTGTCAACATCCTCCTTAAAATGAGACCCAGGAATGGAGCTCTCCATTGGAACTGTAGAAGGCAGCAGGGAGCATGCGGGTGGGGTCTGGACATTCCTGACTGGGGTCCTGTCCCAGTGCATGGGCTGCATTTACTTTCCTTAGGAGCTGGGTCACCCCAGTGTCTCCCTTCGGTCTTGTCTTTTCCCATAAAATACCACCAGTTATGTTTTTCCCATCTTCCAAACTTGGATGACCTAAATGACGGCTTTTATACTGATTACTGTTTAAACTCATCTTAATCCCTTCAAAACAAAATTCTAGTCAAATTCGACATGCTCCTTATCAATGACATTATCTTAGCCTTTCTGTTTCCTATCCTCTTCAAATCTGAAAAAAATATATATCCCCTTAGACATTTGTCCAAGAAAAACACTGAAAAGAAATTCTGCCAAAAGCTGGAAAAAAAAGCACTGGGTTACCCTTTAAAGAGAATTCTCCAAAAAACATCAACTGAAGAGGCATCCTGCCCCACAGATCATCAACAAATTTTAAGCAGATGGCTTGGAAGTTAGTTAGAAAAAGGATGATGTGATCATCATCAGTCAACCAGCTGGTTAACCCAGCTCAGCAGTAAGTGCACAAAGATCCCATCTCACCACCACAACGATAGCTCGGCAGTCTTCGTCAAGTGCTTCATGGGAATCAGATCACGTGTAGAATCATTCTCTTGAATTGTGTAACTAACACCTCTAAGATCACAAACACACATACACAACAAATAACAAATGAGGTTGGTTTGGTTTGAAAGACTATATGCTGATTCCTAGTGATCACTGAATTTTAAAATGTCCAAATCATCTGGTTCATATTCAAATCAAATGGGACTGTCTTAACCCCTGGTCACATTGATTGGTTTGATGGAGAGCTCGTGACCCCAGCTCCACAAATCAGAGTCAACCCAGAAACCCGTTCTGGAGCTATTTAGGACTATGTATTCCCCTTTTCGGGAAATTGCCAAGCGTGGAGGATATAAACCTGAGGAGTCCTCATCATCACAGGAGTGGAACCTACCTGAGAATGAAGTCAACATGGAGGCAAAGTCGAGAAAACAGGAAGAGCAGCTACTGGCTCCTCATGACGTGTTCTGACACCCGGATCCAAATGTGCCTGAAAACAGAACCTCACGGAATTTTCAGTTACAGGATGTAACAATTCCCTCAGTTTGGCCAAGGCCCTAGCTTTTTGAAATTTATGTCTATCTCATTTTATTATCCCCCACCCCATGCCAAACAATATATGCATTTAAGGATATACATGTACCTCTAAATGTGGCTTTTGTTGCATTCCCACAGGCTGTAATGTGTCACAATTTGCTTAGCACTCTTAAGTGAATTACCTAAGTTACTTAGAGCTTAAGAAAATATTAGATATTTTTTAATATCCATTGTGATTTCTTACTGACCCCATGGGTTATTTTGAAGTGTGTTGCTTAATTTTCAAACATTGAGGGCTTTTCTGGAAAACTTTAGTTATTATTTCCAGGTGCCACCTGTCTGTAAATTTATGCACAGGTTCTCATTTCCCTTAAGGGTTTCCACATCAAGTGTTTTGGAGACTCCACATAGGTGTCTTTCTTCGATGTGGTCATGAGTAAGTTCTCTTACTTCAGGGGTCACCCCAGTCCCACTGTTTCCTGATGCAAATTTGCACTGTGGGGTGTTATTGGCTGATTACTTTTCATGGGAGGATGAGAATCCTTTCAAAGAAAGCTGTGCCTCATTCAGTAGTGGAGGGGAGAAGAATGTCCTGCGATAGACATATTTAGTTGGCCTACCCAGCATCCCTTGCTCAGAGGACCGATGCTTTCACTCTCCCATGTAGTTCAAGTGGGGTTGTCAATCATCATAAAGTCCCTCTCTTCACATTTTTTTTTCTGCAGAAAGAGACATGTGACTCAGGATGGCCAATCAGAGTGTTTTCTGGGAATGTTCTATAAAGCTGTCAAGGAAGACTGTCTTCTTCAACTGCAAGGTTATGAGTGTGAGTCTCTGGGGACCTTGTTCATAGCCCAGGGGAAAGGTTTACAGATAGAACAAAGTCCAGCTGAGATGAGTAGAGCTGAGAAATGGAACAAAACCTAAGAAAAAGCCCTACTAACATCACTAGAGCCCTAAGATCCACTTGAAGCTAGAATCTCCCCATACTTCCCTTGTCCATGAACACACAGATTTCCTTTTTGCTTATTTGTCACATAAAACCGAATGAGCCCTACATGCTTGTGGTGGTTTGAAGGGTGAATCCCTCCCCTAAACCCCTGACAAAAATAAAGTTGTGTCCATGTCCTAATCCCCAGAACCTGTAAACCTTACCTTATTTGGAGAAAGGGACTTTGGAGATGTGATTAAGGGCCTTGAGATAAGATCATCCTGAATTACCTGGGTTGGCCTTAAAATCTGTGGCAAGTTGCCTTCTAAGAGACACACAAGAGGGGGGACTAGGTGGCTCAGTCGGTTGAGCGTCCGACTTCGGCTCAGGTCATGATCTCACAGTTCACAGGTTCGAGCCCCACCGCCAGGCTCTGTGCTGACAGCTCAGAGCTTGGAGCCTGCTTCGGATTCTGTGTCTCCCTCTCTCTCTGCCCCTCCCCTGCTCATGATCTGTCTTTCTCTGTCTCTCAAAAATAAATAAATGTTAAAAAAATTTTAAGAGACGCACAAGGGAGAGGAGAAGATGACATGTGACAACAGTAACAGAAATTGGAGTGACACAGCCACAAGCCCAGGAATGCTGACATCTGAATAGGATCTTCCCAAGAGCTTCTGGAGGGAATGCAGCCCTGGTGATAGATACCTTGATTTTGGATTTCTGGCCTCCAGAACAGTGAGACTAAATTTCTATTGTTTCAAGTTACCAGATTTGTGGTAATTTGTTATGACAGCCTTGGGAGACTAACACATTGCCCCATTTTTGTATCAACTCAGAGAGGTAACCAAGGAGTGTTATTTGGGCCCTGATCTCGTACAATGCTTCATATGACAGGGACCGAACCAACGGATACCACGCTGTATTACCGATCGCCTATTTCTTCTGGCAAACAGTTTTCTCGCTGGTTTACTCTGGACATGCCTGCCTCATTCCTCACTCAGAATGAGTTATCTCTCAGGGGCCCCCTTAAACACAGGTTGCTGGTAAGTCTGTTCTCCATTCTCCCTTCTTGAGCATAGGGTAGTTTTAGTTGCTCAGGCATTAGCATCTGCTGGAACAAGAGTTGAATTCCAGATCCCTGTGAGACCATGGACCATGGACCATGAGACCTTACATTTTGGAGCTCCAATTTCTTCAATGGTGAAATGGCGTTGTCCAACTCCCTGGGTTTTATCAAGATTAGACAATGCATGTAGAGCACAGAGCAAGTGACCTGGTCGATGGTCCATGATTCATAGTCCATTTCCTCAGTAACTGTAAGCGATGCGTATTAGTCATTTTGGGTTTCTGTAACAAAGATCTCAAAGGCTGAATGGCTTAAGCAACAGAAATTTATTTCTCACAGTTCTGGAGGCTGAAAGTCTGAGAATGGGGTCCTGGCATGGTTGAGCTCTTGGTGAGAGCCCTCGTCCTGGCTTGTAGGCGGCTGCCTTCTGGCTGTGCGCAACAAGGTAGAAAAGACAAAAGAGAGAGAAGAGAGTTCTCTGGCCTCTTATAAGAGCATTAATCCTGTCAGGAAAGCTCCACCTATGTGACTGAATCATCCCCAAAGGCCCTACCTCCTAATACCATCATACTAGACATTAAGGCTGCTTCAACATATGAATTTGGGGGGTTCAATTCATAACACTATGGTGTGTTGTTAGATATATTTAAAACCCAGCTTAGGACTCTATTCAGATATTGAACAGCAATATATTTAGATAAGGTGCACCAAACCTTGTGGAAAGAAGTCATGATTTGCCAGTGATGGTTTAGGAGTGGGCATGGGACCCAGCTTTGGCCAATAAGATAAGAAAGGTAGGTCTGCTGGAGGTTCTGGGGGAATATTTCATTCCTGATAAAAATAGATACACAAAGGGGTGCCCACTCATACTTTGTGCTTTCAGATATTGTGGTGTAAAGATACAGAGCATAGACTGCTGGTAGCCATCTTGTGACCAAGAGGCAAAAGCCCCCAGATGAACATAGATATCCGATATCAGCAAGCTGGGGAGTTCACCAGTTCTGCAAATGCTGGCCTCCAAGCTCTTGATGTGTAAGATAATAAACCCTGATCGTCTAAGTCTCTCTTGTAGCTAAAAACCTTAAATGTTACCCAAGGACTTTGCAGACTGTACAGCTATTCTTGCTAGTCATACACTATTTAGGCTTACTGGGCAATACCTTAAAGCAGTTCCCTAATAACTATTTGTCATTCTCTCCTCAATGCTGAAACCTAATTAAGTTTTATCCTCAGGGCTCTATCTTCTACTGAAACATTTCCCCATCACTTTGGGGAGAGGGGAGGGCTTTCTTTACCAAAATCACTGCCCCTGTAAATCTCAACACATGACTATCATTTCTGTGGTGGAAGTCTTTCTCGCAGTAAAATCCAGTCTCAGTGTACACTTCATCTGGGGACTGAGTGAGCCAAAGAACTACTTTCCAAAACCAAATGCTGAATCAGACACAGTTAGGGGCTGTGTTACCTGGAAACTGAATCATGTTCAGCTTTGATGGTGAGCTTTGTTTTGTTTCTTTTCAGCCTTCCCTACATCAGTTCTCTTTCACAGATGCCAGATTCTTCCCTCTTCTCCTCAGCAACAGGCAGACCTCCCTGGAAGGGGCTCCAGAGTTCAGGCTGCGCGGTGACCAATGGTGACTAATTTAAAGGAGGCTGAGGAGGGTCCTGCTCCTCTGTGCATAATCCTGTCACTCTGCACAGTGTAATCATTACAGGGCTACTCTCTCTGCATTCTAGAACAGCCCAAGAGAATGGCTTCTCACAGAGTAAGAGTTAACCCTTAACTGTCACATTGCATATGAAGAGCGATTGGATGCTACGGGGCCACTCATGTCTCCTCTTCCCCATCTTTCTCCCCTCCCATCCCCACCTTCTCCATCCCCATCTTCACTCCTCAGACGACTGTCATGGCCTCCCAACTGGTGTCCATATTCCCGCTCGTGTCCCCTGCAGATCACTCACACAGAAAGCAGAGAGAACCTTTAAAACTGGGAATTATCTGAAATAATCCCGTCACCCTCTTGCTTAAAATGCCCCAGGGCTTCTCCTCTTGCTTGGAATAAAACACAACGTCCTCACCATGATGCTTAGCTCTGCTCCCAGCCCCACTCCTCCTTCCTTCACAGACACACAGTCTCTGTCCCTGGAGGTTTCTCGGAGGTCTCCAAGGTGGCTTGCAGCCCTTGGGCTGGTCGCTTCCCAGATGCCCCCATGGCTTCTTTCCCTCACTTGTGTAAATACCATCCTTTCAGACAGAGCTTCCCCAGCCAACTAGTTTAAACTGGAACCCTGGCCATTCTCTGGGTCTTTACCTTGACTCTTTTCTTTGGGGGTGGGGGGTGAATCTGAAGATATTTCTCCTTTATTATTTTTTTATTGAGCTATAATTGACATATAACATTACGTTAGTTTCAAGTGCACAATATAATCATTTGATATTTGTATATTTTGCAAAGTGATCACCATGATAAGTCCAGCTAACAGCCATCACCATGTGTGGTTACAATTTTTTGTGTGATGAGAACCATTAAGATCTACTCTCTTAGCAACTTTCAAATATACAAGATAGTATTTTTAACTATACTCACCATGCTGTATGCTATATCTCTATCCTTGACTCTTTCTAAAGTCATATTTCTTGAGGCATAATTTACAGAGACTAATCTTCTCCCTTTTCAGTGTACAGTTCCCTTTGTACTGGCCAATGTACATAGCTGTGTACCTGTGATCCCAATCAATGTAGAGGATATTTCCAGGACACAGAAAGTCCCCTTGTGCCCCCATGGAGTCAACCCCTTCCTCTGCCCTAGGAGGAAACCACAGGTCTGATTTTTTTGTCCCTCCACTTTGCCTTTTCTAGAATGTCATACTGACAGAATCATACAGTACATAGCCTTCTGTGAATGGTTTCTTTCACCTAGCATGACGTTTCTGAGATTTATCTGTGTTGTGTGTATCTACAGTTCATGCCATTTATTGCTGAGATGCACTCCATGCCATGAAGGTACCCCAGTTTGCTGAACCATTCACCTATTAAAAGGCATTTTGGTTGTTTCCAGTTTTTGGCTATGAACAACGGTGTATAGATTTCTTGTGTGCTCCTATGTCTCATTTCTCTGTGATAAATGCCCATGAAACAATTCCTGGGTCATATAGTTTAAGGGCATGTTTAGCCTTTGTTTTTTTAACTGCCAAACTACTTTTCGAAGTGTCTGTGCCATTTGATATGTTAATTTTTATAAAGGCCAATTTAGTAACATTTTATTTTGTGGATCATGCTTTTGACCTCATGTCCAAAACTTTGCCTAACCCCAGATCACAAAGATTTCCCCCTATGTTTTCTTCCTTAAAATGAATGAATGAATGAATCAATGAATTATTATTTTTTTTAGAGAGAGAGAGCTCAAGCAGGGCAGACGGGCAGGAGGAGAGAGGGAGAGAGAGGATCTCAAGCAGGCTCCACACTCAGTAGAGAGCCCAAAGTGGGGCTCGATCCTATGAACAGTGAGATCATGACCTGAGCTGAAATCAAGAATCAGACGCTCAACTGACTGAGCCACCCAACCCCCCCACCTCCATGTTTTCTTCTAAAAGTTTTACAAATTTGCATTTTGAACTTAGATCTATGATGCATTGGAGTTAATTTCTTTGTATCAAACGTGAAGTTTAGGTCACTTTTTTTTTGTTTATTTGTTTATGGGTAGCCAGCTGTTGCAGTATCATTTGTGGAAATGTCAACTTTCTTCTTTGAATCATTTTTTGCATCTTTCTCAAAAATTAATAATCTATATTTGTGTGGGCCTATTTCTGGACCCCATTTTGTCCCATTGACCTATGTGCCACCCTCTCTTAATTACTGTGCCTTTACAGTAACTCTTAAAATCAGGTAGCGTGGTTTCTCCAACTTTATTGCCTTTGAAGATCATTTTTCCTATTCTAGTCCTTGTCTTCATCGCCATATAAATTTTAGAATCAACTTGTCTGTATCTGTTAAAAAAAATTATCCACCTGTAATTTTGATTAGAATCATGTTAACGCTATAGATGAATTTGGGGGAGAACTGACATCTGTACTATGTTGAGTCTTTAAATCCATGAATAAAGTCTGTGTCTCCATTGATTTGGATTTTCTTTTTCCATGATCAGAAACCAAGGCTTTTTGTGGTTTTCAACGTAAAGATCCAATGCGATTTTCATTAGATACATACTTCAGTTATTCCATTTTGGAGGTAAGAGGAGTAAAATTGTTTAATTTTTAAATGTTTTTATTTATTTTGAGAGAGCTAGAGAGCACAAGTTGGGGAGGAACAGAGAGAGAATCCCAAATAGGAATTCTCTGATGAGCACAGAGCCCAACATGGGGCTCCATCCCATGACCATGAGATCATGATCTGAGGTGAAATCAAGAGTCAGATGCTTAACAACTGAGCCACTCAGGCACCCCAAATTTATTGATTTTTAAATTTCAATTTAGAGTACACGTTGCCAGTATGTAAAAATATGACTTACTTTGTTGTGTGTAGATCTTATATCCTACAACCTTGTGAACCTCAGTTATTTGTTTTGGAAGCTTCTTTGTAGATTATTTAGGGTTTTCTACATAGACAACCATGTTGTCTGCTAATAGGGACACATTTTGTTTTTCCAATCTGGTTGCCTTTTATTTCTTTTTATCACCTAACCACCCTGGCTAGGACCTCCAGTACAATGTTGAACGGGAGTGGTGAAAAAAGACAACGTGGTTCTTTTTTTTTTTTTTAATAGTTTATTGTCAAGTTGGTTTCCATATTCCACCCAGTGCTCATCCCCACAAGTGCCCTCCTCCATGCCCATCACCCCCCTTGTTTCTTGATCTTAGGGAAAAAGCATTCAGTCTTTCACCATTAAGTGTAATTTCAGCTATAGTTTTTCCATGAATGCCATTTATCAGGTTGAAGAACTCCTTTCACAGTTTGCTGAGATTTTTACAAATCATGAACAAATGTTGAATTTTGTCAGATGCTTCTTCTATAACAATTGATATCATCATGTCATTTTTCTTCTTTAGACTATTAATATAGTAGAGTGTTTTCAGTTTTCAGTATTGAACCAGCCTTGAATTCCTCCAATAAACTCCATTTGATTGGGCTTTATTATCCTTTTTGTGTATTGATGGATTCAATGTATTAATATCCTACAATAATCGTTGCATCTATGTTCATGAAGGATATTGATCTATAGTTTTGGTTTTATTTTGTTTTGTTTTTGGTTATGTCTTTATCTGGTTCTGGTATCAGGGTAATGCTGGGAAATGTTCTGTCTTCTTGTTTTATTTTTCTTCATAACACGTATATATTGACCTCTCCCAGTTTAGTCTCATGAAGAGATGGGGGACTTGTTTCAGTTTTTCATTGTTCTAGCCTAAGTGCCTGGCATATAGGAGGCAACCAATAATTATGTGCTGCTGAATGAATGGGTATACTCTACCAGAATCAAGAGAGAACAATGGAAATTAAAAAGGAAAGAGCAGGAGAATCTAGGCAGAGGACTTTGACTTGAATTAGCTTGGAAATGTGATGATATAAAAACAATGTTGAAGGCAAGGTGCGTCAGTAGTGAAAGAGGAAGATTGCTTTGTAGTCAGACTGGATTTAGATCCTGTCTCTGCTACATACAGGTGTGTGCCCTTGGCCAAACTGATTAGCCTCCTTGACTTTCCATCTCCTCTTCCCCCAAAGAGGGATGAAAGTCATACCTACCTGGCAGGGTGAGATAGGTGAGGATGTATTTGAGGTCCCTGGCAGAGTGTCAGTGTTCAGGAAATGAAAGATACAATAGCAATAATAGTAGTTCTTTATTGAATGGCTTCTACAAGTCACGTCTACAACCAGAGATGGATAAAAGCTGACAAATAAGCCGAAGCAGAATGGAGGGCACTATGCCCACCAGAACTGCCTCAGATAAAGGAGCATTTCATTTGTCTTCATTTGATCCTAAGTAAGAGAGCAGAAGTAATTAGAACAGCCTGAGCCAATTCTGGCATTGACAATCATGTCTTCTCCCAGGACCTATATCTGCCTACAGACCTATGTTATAGCATCTTGGTCCTCATCCAGACCCACATCTGCAGTAGAGTGTCAGGCAACTGGCAGAGAATACTTCTGCCTGCAGAGGAAGGGCGTTGGGAGACAAAAGAGGGAAGGGATGCAAAATCCGAGGCAGAGACACTCAGTAGGAGCGATTGGATTTCTCTGGTAGAAGCTGAAGTAGAGGAAGGTGGGGAATGAGGACATCTGAGCCAAACACTGGGTCATCATTATCCTCCAAGTCCCAACAGAAGTAAAAGGCTGAAGAGAGAAGACCTGGAAGAGGGCCAAGACAAGAACACTCTTCTCCCCTGGGGTCCATAATAGTATGACTGAAGGAAGATAGGTGTTGTGTGGGGAGAATGCACGAGACAGAACATCCACAAACTCACCCTCAGGACTTTGGGAAATATGCGTGGTTGCATGATGCTGTCACTCATGGAACCCCAGACCCCACGCCACCACCCTGTGCTATCACCAGCTGTCAGAGGGGCACCCTGTCCTGGCCCTTTTCCTCTCTGGATGTTCCTCACGATTCCTGGCATTGCTCCCTGGGCTGAAGCGCACACTTCTTTGCCATCATCCCAAACAGCATAAGCAAAGGCCAGAGCAGTGAGGCAGTCGTCCCACTTTTAGGTTAAAGAGAAACCCCAGAACAGGTTCTTTGAAAAAATCTGGTTATAATGTAAGTAACTACTATTTCTCACGAGCAAAAGTACAACTAAAAGTCAACGTCATGCCAAGCCTTTTTAATTTCAGAAGGTGTTTATTTTCCCTCCAAAGCCAAGTAATATCATTTTATTTCGTTTAATTACATCCACATGGGGGAAAAGTCAGAAACTAGAGGTATCTTGCGGTTCTTGTAAACAATAATGGTTTCTCCCACATAGAATGTGGGCTGCGTTCCTGGCTTGACATGTTATGTGGTCTGAGTGAGGAACGAGACCGTTGGGAGATTATTGTCCATTTGATGGAAAGCCAGTGTTCAGCTAGGTCGCCCAGTATGGTCGGGGGCGGAGTTGGGGAGGGGGGATCGGGTGTGGAGGTGAGTTTGGAGTAGCCCCGCCCCTTCTGATAAGAAGCACAATATGCTGTAACTCACCTCCCAACTTTGTCCAAATAAGACACGTTTTGCCTTGTGTCACATACACCTTTCCTTCTTTAATAATTTCTGACTGTATACCAGAATGTTTGACTCTTAATGGAGGAGACTGCAAATAAGGGAATTAAAAAGAGTCTTTTGGAGGATCGTATGTGATTTAGTAATTTTTTCCCCATATGTTTTAATGTTATATTACATTCATCACATCTAAAACTATCACCTTAATTTCCTGTTATCCACAACGATGATTTTCACATTATATCTCTATCTATCTATGCAGTAGAACTGGTTTTTCTCAAATGAAATCTTACAGATTCTCAACACATAACAGATAAAAGTACAACTAAGCTCAGCTCTTTACAAGCCACAGAGGAGAGATTGGGGCCTTGACCAGTGTGAACCTTACTGAAATGGTGCTAGAGTCAGAACTAAGCACGTATAAGGATGGGGACCTGGTCGTTTCCATGTTTAAATGATTAGAAGGCCGGAGAGCACCGAGGAAGGATAGGGGAGAAAGGTCAGTGTGCTCCCAGCCCCACGTTCCCCTCCTCCAGCCTGCGCTGGGGAATCACAGGCAACCAACAAGAGGAAGAGCATTCTTGAGGCCACACCTCCCCCCTTCCTGGCTTGGTCACCCTGTGGCAAGGTGGAGGGGCCCAGACACATTTGCACATCTGGTTCTGATGAGGGAAAACCCACCCAAGGCACAGTGGCTTGAGTTTCCCAGAACAGCTGCCCACCCTTTCTTCTCTAGAAGTCCTTCTCCTCCTCCTCCTGTACGGAAGGATCCCAGGCCTGGTTTTCATAGGAAATGTGCTCTCGATAATGTTCGCCATCAAATGAAAACACAACCATCTCCTTGTTCAAGAGAATGAGAACCACTCACGGTAACGTCGCGATTCTGTTAAAACAGAGTGTTTCCTTCCCTACTTGACTGGAGAAAACTATCATTTTGGAATCCTTCACGTGCTAAGACAGAATGTCTCACTGAGACCAAGGTTCATGGCAGGACCTCTACAGAATGAGCTGGACTTCCTGTACCTGGGTTCCCTCCCCTGTAAAACTAGGGACAGGGCTGGGATCGAATATTCTGGAATTTCAGCATAACGGAGCACAAGCCTCAGGCTGCAAAGTCCATTCTCCAAGTATTTAGCTTTGAGGCTGTCAGAGAATGAGCTTGAATTCAAGGTGCTGCAGAACTGAAAGAAACCAAGGCCTTTACTGGTCCAAATCCTTGCGTATCCCATGTGATGGTCGTGCTTATGTGTGTGTCCACTTGGCTAGGCTATCGCACCCAGCGACTTAATCAAACTTGAATCTGGGTGTTGCTCTGAAGGCATTTTGTAGATGTGGTTAACAGTTATAGTCAGTTGACAGTAAGAGAGGAAGATTGCCCTCAGTAATGTGGGTGGGTCTCATCCTAACAGATGAAGGTCTTGAAAGGCAAAAACAGATTTTCAGAAGAAGAAGAAAATTCTGCTTCAAGACTGTAACATAGGGAACACCTGGGGGGCTCAGTCGGTTGAGCGTCCAACTTCGGCTCAGGTCATCACCTCATGGTTCGTAGGTTTGAGCCCCGTGCCAGGTTCTGTGCTTGCTTGGAGCCTGGAGTCTGCTTCGAATTCTGTGTCTCCCTCTCTCTCTGCCTCTCCCCTGCTCATGCTCTGTCTCTCTCTCAAGAATAAATTAACAAAGTGGTGCCTGGGTGGCTCAGTTGGTTAAGTGTCCGACTTCGGCTCAGGTCAAGATCTCATGGTTCGTGGGTTTGAGCCCCATGTCGGGCTCTGTGCTGACAGCTCAGAGCCTGGAGCCTGTTTCAGGTTCTGTATCTCCCTCTTTCTCTGACCCTCCCCTGCTCACTCTCTCTCTGTCTCTGTCTGTCAGAAATAAGTAAAACATCCATCAATTCTCAGTTTGTTCTCAGCATTCAAGAGTCTCTCATGGCTTGACTCTCTCCCCCTCCCCCACTATGGGTTTGGGGGGAGGGGGGAGAGGGGCATGGACGAGGGCACTTGTGGGGATGAGCACTGGGTGTTATATGGAAACCAACTTGACAATAAACTATTTGTAAAAAAACAAAAAACAAAAAACAAAAAAAATAAAAATAAAAAAGAAATACATACAACATTAAAAAAAATAAATTAACATTAAAAAATTATTTAAGAAAAAAGACTATAACAGAAACCCTGCCTGTGTTTCAGCCCCGTGGCCTTCTCCACAGGTTTCTAACCTGCCCATTCCCATAACTGCATAGGCCAATTACTTAAAGTAAATCTCTTCCCATAGGGTAGGTGGTCCTAGATTGTTCTCGCTAAGAAACAGACAAGACCAGAGCCAGACTCCCTTGGGCTCGTACCTCCCTCCTGTTCTTCCGATTGGGACACAACCCTCTCATCAAGTTATCACACTACTCCCTAAGACCTTACTTTCAAGTGAACGTTACTTTCGGAAAGAATTTAGATTCTTCTAGCAGAGCAGCATTTTTCTCTGTGAGGCACGGGCACAAACACTTCTCACGTCGGAACACAGGACATACATAGGCACCCAAACATGCTTAGTGTGTAATGAAACAAAAATTTCCTGAAACGGTATTTCTCAGAGGCAGCACATTCGATCACTTCTATTTTATTTTACTTCATTTTTGAAAAATGTTAGTCGTATGCATTAAGTGGCTTGTTTGAGCCAAGATTGCCCATGATGGCAGATGTGTCTGGTGCCTGTAACACATCTCCCTCAGCCACCCTTGATTTCAGTCACAGCTGTGCCCTGGAAAGTTCTGTGTGAGCTCAGGCTCACTTCACTCACGGCATCTCACTCCAGGCAGCGGGTACACAGGCCCCAGGCCCTTGTATGGTTCCTTTGGCTCTTAATCAAGTACAGCCTGAAATGTGGGGTGGTCCTCAGTCAGTGGGGAGAGGAGCTGGTAGATGGGTGGCCTAGCCCCCACCTTCAAGCAGACAGAGCATCCGTAGAAGCATTCTGTATGCTTCTCGGGAGGACCATATTGGTGACCTTGACAATGCTCCTTATGTCCGCTCCCCTTTTCCTGCCTCCTCTGTCCTGCTGCAAACTGCTGGCTCCTGGCATAGCCTCCCAGATCAATTACTTTCACCAACTCTACATTTCAGGCTCCACTCTCAAGAAAATCCAAACTCAGACCCATCTTCCTTCTCACTGTCAGAACCCTCTACAGCTCCCTTCAGATGGTCACCGTGTATTTGCTGGTATCTCCAGGGATGACAAGAGCTCTTATTTCCTCAGCTCAGTCTCCCCATTGCTGGACAAGTCAGGGGGACAGAAGTGAGCCAGAGGGCATCCAGGGCTTTCCACGCGTCGAACGCCGTGCTAGTGTATTCTTTCACTCTCTTTGTTAAAAGGTAGTTTCAGGTTGTTGTAGACTTAAAAACAGACAAATTAATTTTTATAGTAGCTTTTTTGAGATATTTATGTTCCATACAATTTACCTATTTAAAGTGTACAAGCCAGTGGTTTTGCATATATTCACAGGGTTGTGTCATCCTTACCCCAGTTTTAGGACATGCCCATCACCTAAAAAGAAACCCCATACCCATTAGCAATTACCCCCCATTTTCTTCCACCAACCACGCCACCCTCAGTGCCAGGCAATCACGGATCTACTTTCTGTCTCTGGGTTTGACTATTCTGGATATTTGACATAAGTTGGGTCATACAAGATGTGCCCTTTTGTGTCTGGCTTCTTTCACCCAGCACAGTGCTTTCAAGGTTCATCCATATGGTAGCAGTTATCAGAGCTTCATTCCCTTTTTGTCACTGAATAATACTTCATTGTAGGGATATGCCACATCTTGTTCGTGATTTTTCACTTGATGGACATTTTGGTTGTATCAAAAAGTAGCTTGTTATATTGAACTATAATCTGCCTTACAATTTTGCCTTTGTTTTGAACTTCTAGGTTTACCCATAATAATCCTCCTCCTTCTTTAGCGTGTGGATGCTCACCATCGGTGGCTGTTGATGTGACGGCTTTGATCTCTAGGCCATGCCCTTCTCACCATACTGATCATGTTCCTCTGACAAACCCCAGTTTGCCACAAGCATCCTAAAAGAGGGATGGTCAGGGAGAATATCAGAGCAAGTACTTACCGTCTTAATTATTCATTTATAGTACAATTAATGATAAGACAACAAGTTGAATGAGAAGTGTACTAAGAGGCTCCAAGAGAAGGCGCATCCATTTTTTAAAAAAAATCTTAATGTGCTCTGAGAAAGCTAAGGGCCCATTTTACTACAGTGACATTCCTCTGGGCAAGGAGGAAGGCCCAGCTGCAATAATGCCAATCGTCTAGGCAACAGCTCAGTAATGTTCTTTTGTGAAGTAGCTCCGTAACGTTCTTTTCTCAGCTGTGTAAATGTGACCACATAATTACTTTCAGCTAAGGAAGACGTTTGACAGGGATAGCCCTGCTATACAGGTGTCCAGGAGAGTGGAAGGGATGGAGAGGGAAAGAAGGGTGAAGGCGCCATGACTCTCTTGTGCTCCTCATCAGCATTGATGATTCTAGCTGCACAATCTTTGCTGCAGAATCTTGTCTTCCCAGATTGAAAAAGGACTCCTCTGGTACAAGGGCCCATCTTCAACATATCTCTAATCTCCCACCCAGGTCTTGCCATAGCCCTTACAACTGTGTGCTCAGTAAATACTTTTAGAGGATAATAGATGGATGGATAGATGGATGGATGGATGAGGATGAATGGATGATAGATGAGTAAATGGCTATAGAGATACATGGATGGATGAATGGATGATTGTGGAGAGACGGATGGAAGGATGGATGTGTGGATAGACGGGTGTATGAGTGAATGAATGAAACAACAAAGAGAGAAAAAGGGGGATGGAAACACAGAACCACAAACAGAATCATCACCTCAGGGGTTAATCAAAAGCTTGTATTGCAAAGCAGCTGTTCTAGGCCTGAGAATGGCCAGCTTCTGGAAGTTCACTCTTCTTCTTCCAATTGGTGAAAAAATGTGCCTTTTTTATATACTCATATCTGTGTCAGGTCTCCCTGTAGCCTGGGCAGAAACTGAAATGCTTATCATAATAGTTCAGATAATGTGCATGGAAGGCTCTGTAAATATAAATCCCCATTTGGATGTGAATTGAGTGGAGGCAGTGACACTACTATTTCCTTAGTATGACTGGGTACCAGATGCTGGTAGGTATCCTCTCTGCCCATTGGCAGCAGCCTCAGCTTGCCACAACCCTTCTCCTTGGTGCTGTGGCAGGAAATTGAGGGCTAAAGAGTGTCAGGTGGTCATAGAAGCCTTAAAAAGGGGAATCACCTTGCCCAACTACCATGTTGTACAAATAAGCTGAAGACAGGAAAGGAGAGGTGATATATACATATGGTCAAATGAGTAGTTAGTAACTGATCTGGAATTTGGACCCAGGTTTCATGATTGCTCCTTACTTTCCCCAGACTTTCTCTCTAACATCATCACTGGATCAGTTTATAAAGATCAACATTCATCTCAAAACCACCACCATTACTTTAACGACACTTTCTGGAGCAGAGCACAGATGAGGACCACAAATTCTCCTCTGTTCCTTTTTTGTGAGCTTGTTGACTCAATGGTAGGGTCTCTTGGCTCCTTTCAAATCCATTTTTCCCCTCAGAGTGTCCTTTAGCTCCTGGTTTGGCCCAGTGGTAATAAGCTTGAAATTTGCTGGTGAGAAGGGGAGCCTTCCAGAGCCTTTGAGAACTAAGTAATGTCTCTGATGAGGCACAACCTCATCACAGGACTTGGCGGGCTTAAAAAAGCTCTTTCAAATCACTCAGATTATTTCCCCCGGTAGAGCTCTGGCCCAAAATATCCAATAGCCCATTCCCAGTGCGCTTCTCAAGGCTCAGATGCTGCAAGGATAGCGATCTTCCTGGGAAATGCAGCTGCTGTTACATAATAAAGGGTGGAACTTTCCTGTCTTAGCAGAGACTACTGCCCCTGTTGATTGGGGCAGGGAATAAGAAATCATCAAAGTCACACTTCAGCCTTCGCTCTGACACGAACTCTTCGCTCCAAGCATTCTTCAAACTAGAGAGCACCTCATTTCTGCCTCTGGTCGGAAGCAATCATGTGGGAGTCAGAAGACCCCGGGTGGTAGGGGAGTGACTACCTGTCCTGGACTTGTGATGTTGGGTGAGTCACCTGACCTAATTGAGTTTTAGGTTCTTCATCTGCAAGATAGCAGTAGTAATCATAACAGCTCTGTCACAGGCCGATATTACAGGTAGCGTAAGAGTCCTTTACATCAATCAACGATACTTCTGGGGCACCTGGGTGGCTCAGTCGGTTGAGCATCCGACTTTGGCTCAGGTCATGATCTCACAGTTTGTGAGTTCGAGCCCCACGTTGGGCTCACTGCCGTCAGCCTGTCAGTGCAGAGCCTGCTTTGGATCTTCTGTCCCCCTCTCTCTACCCCTCCCCTGCTTGTGCTCTTCCACCAAATAAATAAATATTTAAAATGAATGAATGAATGAATGAATAAACAAATAAGAATACTCCTAACGAAAAAAATTATTCAATGACGCTTGTGAAATCACGGTGAGGAAGACTTTATTCAAGGCAATAACGGCTAAGGACCACTGTAATGCGGAGAATTGGACTCAACTCTGAGTACAACATGGACATGGGGATTTATAGCCATGGGGTCAGGGTGAGAGTCCGTGGATGGATATTAAAAAGAGGCAACATCAGGGGTGAAGGGAGATTCTTGCTAAACGGGCCAAGGAGGATTCTTGCTGAAGGCAGGCTGAGGTGATCAGAAATCATATGGGGGATGGTGGAGGATAAGAAACTGGATCCAGGTATCAAAGGTCGGGGATTCTGGTTGTGTTGACTTAGCAGGATTCTCGCTAAAATGGGGCAGTGCAGAGATGAAGATGAGAGTCCAAAAGTCAAGGTCTGCTTGAAAAGTTCAGTGGAGCCCGAGTCATTTGGTAGAGGAGGGGATCTCTGTCAATGCAAATATTAAATGCCTTCTGACTTGGTTGCTTAGGACAGGTTGCTAGCAAAAAGGGAGCGAATGGAGAAACCAAGGCACCAACACATTTAGAAGCCAGCCCAGCCACTGACCTTGTGGCCAATCCCACCTTGCCTGGAGGTGATGGCCCACACTGCAAAACATTTCTTCTTTAGACCTCCGATGCCGAGAAAATTCATCTCAGTTTTGATCTTCTGCCTTCAGATCTTGCACATAAGGAAGAGTGGAGCAGAGACTTATGATTCAAAACAGCACAGTAAACCAGCTGGGGAACAAATGGTGGATCCAACTGCTTTCCCAGGTGCCTCCCCACCTGAACCACAGGAACGCAGGAGGCCATGCCCGGGGGGCCTCACCTGCTTCCCCTCTTCTTCCCCGGGTTTGTGTCACTTCGACAGGCACGCCAGGGGCCTCTGGGCTACAGACATGCTTAAAAACCACATCTCTTTTAAAAGCAAGGTCACGGACCCTTTCATTTTTCAAGGAGGGCTTCACAGGTGCATGGAAGCAGAGTTTCCCCTTTCCCCTGTCAGGCGCTGCTAACGAGTCAGACCCAAAGCCTCGAGGTCCTGCGGGTTCGCAGCCGGACACCGCGACTTTAACCGTGAGCTTCATCTGCGCCTTCTGCGCTCTTCATGAACTTCTCAGTTAAAACAGACACGTGGAACTGAAGAACTGGCCCCAGAAAGAAAAAAAAGCGAGAGTCCCGAACAAAAGGGCATGGGGGAAAACTGGAGCTTTCAGAGAAGGACGGAGCAGATGGGAGCTGAACATGCCGAGGGAGGGAGCCGATGGCCGGTTGGTCACCAGTGGGCACAGCCTCCCCGCCTGTTGTTCCGAGGGGGNCCACCCCCCACCCCCATCCCAGCTCCGCCTCCCAGACCTCACTTGGGGCTGCAATTAAACTTTTCAACTTGGAAAGTAAACATCAGGGATGCAAAGGGGTCGATTCCGAGGCCTTGCACGGAGACAGCAAAGAGGTCGGCCTGGAAGCAGCCAGCCCGCCCCCCCTCACCCCAGGCTAGAGGACAAGGCAGACCGAGGGGGGAGGTCAGCATGTCTCCCACGGCCCCCCAACATTTGGACGGGGGTGAGGAACTGGTGTAGGGGTGGAGGATGGGAGCTTCCTGGATGGGACCCAGGGAGGCGGGGAAGAAAGGAGCCGCTGGAGGTACAGCAGGAGGGAAGTTTCTCTCAAAACCTGAAACCAAACCACGCGCTTTCCTCCAATTCAGAGTTTCTAAAATGAACGGCAGAGTTTCAGCAGTAGTGAGAGTCTGAATGCAGCTTTACAGGGCTCCGCATGGTTTTGTGAGTGTGGGGAAGGCCAGCCTGCTTAACGGCCCTTATTTCCCTCTGGACCGCAGACACCCCACCCCCAGCTCACACCCCCAGCAGCCTCTCCCACTGAGCCACTTTGGCTCCCCTCCCGCACCCCTCCAAACCGGTTTCTGTATGTAAACGAAGATGCCTTTTCTACCATTTCAGAATATTAATATTTGTTCTGCATCACCGATTTGTCTTGGCTTTTGTAAAGTGCTGAATGAGGCCCTCTTGCGATGAGCCCTGTAGACAGTCCGTTCCCACTGAAGTTTGAACTTTTGTAGGATGCCAGGGAGAGCCAGGGTCTCATTTAAGGAAGGAGAAGGGTCGTTAAGGTGAGGAACCTAAGACCAAACCATGAGCCATCCTTGATGCATGAAAATTTAAAGTATATCAATTTCAGCCAACAGGTTAAGTTCTAAGTCACCCGTTCTAGTCAATAGTTCTGTCCCCTGGGGATTCTCTTGTGTTTCAAGTATTCTGTTACTTTTAATGTGCTTTGTCCCTTTCGCTGAAAATGTTGCTCCGAAGGTGAGGGCAGAATTAAATGACCGCCCCGGGTTTCAAAGGGACTCCCAGTAATTCTTGACTCCCAAAGGGGCCGACACCTGATCTTCAAAAGGCCTCTGCCCAAGCCCGGGCTTTGAGGACTGGAAAGGGCATCTGCCTGCAACCTTCCATTTTACGGATTAGAAAATATGCACAAAACTGGAGTGAAGAGCAGTCCTGTCACATGTTCAAGTGCAAGCGGCCAGTTGGTGCCAAAGTGAAGGCTAGATCCTAACTCTCGACCCCTACCTGTATTCATGCATCTCACCGCACGGCCCTCCTTCAGGGCTGCAGCTCAGTAACAAGCTGCTGGAGGGACATCTTCAGCCAAAGAGAGGGCATCTTTGTGCTTGAAAACAAAAATACACGACGTGGTCAGCAGACTGAAGAAAGCTGTGTCCAGGGAGGTAGCTGTAGGCAGCTGAGTATCAAGAAGGAAGCAGAAATTTGGAAAGTCTCAAGACTTGGAAGCCCAAGAACCCAGGATAGCAGGGATGTGGGTGGGACTCAAATTGATATCAGTACAAGAAAGAGCTAGACCTCCCAGGTCTATGCAGCCAGGGGATTATCCTTCCCCAACCTGGCAGAGACCGGCATCAGAGTTTACTCCTGGAGAAGCTGAACCGAAGTGCCTTGGACTCAGAGATATCGGGAGTAGCCTAATGGGATGAAGTAGCACACCGAGGGAAGGAAGGTTGGGTGAACGTCGGCCTGCCCTTTACCCCCACTGGAGCTCCCAGACACCTGAACACTGGGGTCCAGGCTTGTACCCCAACCCAAGTAGGAAGTTGGAACATTCCTGGCTGGGGAAACTGAACTGTCTAATGGGAAAAGCCAACAGGTCCTGACATTTGGAAACCCCCAGTGAGATGACAAGGCTCCTGGCCAATCCCTTGGGGTCGGGTCTCCGAGTCAATGGGCTCTAGCCAACACAACAGAGGTCCTAGTACAAAGCAGGATGTACTTGTCTCTGTAAAAATTAATTAATTAATTAAAAAATTTAAAAAATTATGGTGAAATTCACATAATATAAAACTAGCCATTTTCAGGTGAGCAATTCAGTGGCAGTTGGTGCATTCACAGTATTGTGCAACTACCACCTCCGTCTCATCCCAGAACATTTCATCACCCCAAAAAGAAATTCCCGTGCTTCACTTTTGACTAAAAAATGGGCAACCAGGTGTCGCCAGGCATCTGAGGGAAAAGTTCTAGCATGAATGACAGGAAAAGGCAACAGACAAGAGGAACTCAAAAGGCATAGAAGGGGTCAAGAGGAGAGCCTTTCCATTATTTATTTATTTTTATTTTTTTATCTGGCTTTAATTCTGAGAGAGTTAACACATTGTTACATTAGTTTCAAGTGTACAAGGTGGTGATTCCACACTTCCATACATCACCTGGTGCTCATCACGGCAAGTGCCCTCCTTTGTCCCCATCACCTGTTCCCCCCCCTCCTCCCTCCTCTCTTCCCCTCCCTCCTCCCCTCTGGTAACCATCAGTTGGTTTTCTATAGTTAAGAGCCTGTTTCTTGGTTTGCCTCCCCTCTTTCTCTCTCTCTTTTTTCCCCATTTGCTTATTTGTTTTGTTTCTTAAATTCCACATATGAGTGAGATCAAACGGTATTTGTCTTTCTCTGACTATCTCATTAGCATTATAATCTCTACTTCCATCCATGTTGTTGCAAATGACAAAATTTCATTCTTTTTTTATGACTGAATAATATTCCGTTATGTATATATACCACTTCTTTTCTTTTTTAATTTATTTTAGTGTTTATTTATTTTTGAGAGAGAGAGACAGAGTGCAAGTGGGGGAGGAGCAGATAGAGAGAGAAGGAGACAGAGGATCCAAAGCAGACACCAGTCTCCGAGCTGTCAGCACAGAGCCTGGCATGGGACTTAAACCCATGAACTGTGCGATCACAACCTCAGCTGAAGTCGAATGCTTAACTGACTGAGCCACCAAGGAGCAACCCACATTTTCTTTATCCATTCATCTATTGATGGACACTTGGGCTGCTTCCATAATTTGGCTATTGTAAAGGAGTAGGACATTTTTATAACTAAACTTTAAAAAGTTATCCTCAGAAAGATGAGAAGGTGTTGCATGTTTGAAACAAAAAGCTGATGCTAAAAAGGAGAGGTGATATTTATAGAATGCATAGAATGAGAAAGAGTTTGTAGAAATTCAAAGCATGAGAACACAACTTTTTTTATTTTTTATTGAAGTATAATTGACACACAATGTTGCATTGGTTTCTGGTGTATGACATAGTGACCTAGCAAGGCTACATGTGATACTGTGGCCACTACAAGTGTGACTACTGTCTGTCCCCAAACAGCTCTATTAAAATACCATTTACTATATTCCTCTACTGTAACTTTTATACCCATG
Source organism: Crocuta crocuta (assembly GCF_008692635.1). Taxonomy (NCBI): domain Eukaryota; kingdom Metazoa; phylum Chordata; class Mammalia; order Carnivora; family Hyaenidae; genus Crocuta; species Crocuta crocuta. The sequence goes on along the minus strand of NW_027530213.1, from coordinate 8,152,664 downwards.
ATTTTTTCATTCCACAGTTGTAAGCCTGTATCTCCCTCTCCCCTTCACCTATTTTGCCCACCCCTCCATTTTCCTCCTCCCTGGCAACCATTAAACATTAGAAGATAATGTTGAAACGATCACCCAGAAAGGTAAAAAATGTAAAATTGGAAAGAGAAGCTAAGACAATTACAATCTATGAGTCAAAGAGTGCCAACATTGCATAATAAGAGTTCTAGAAAGAGAGAAAAGAGAGTATAGAGGAAAGATTTTCTTAAAGGACAAATATAGGAAAAATTTCCAAAACTGAAAGCATGTGTCTCCAGATTGAAAGGGCTAATTTGAGTTTTCTGCACAAAGCATGAAAATGAGACCCACATCAAGGCAAACCATTGCATGATTTTAGAAGAGCTGGCACAGGAAAGTATCCAAAATTTCCAGCAAGGAAAAAAAAAAAAAAGGCAACATATAGAGGATTTGGAATCAGAATGGTGTCAGGATTACCAAAAGTAATAATGGCATCTGGAAAATAATGGAACAATGCTTTTCAAACTAGGAGTGAGGATTATTTGTAAACTAAAATTTTATACCCAGCTATGTTAGAATTTCCCAATAAAACAGAACTAGTGGGGTGTATAGATACAGATTATCTATAGCTATAGATGCAGATATAGACTAGAAGAGATTTTTTTTTACAGGCATTGGCTCACTCAGTAATGGAGGCTTAGAAGTCCCATAGTCTACTGTCCACAAGCTCAACAACCAGGAAAGCCAGTGATACAATTCAGCCTCAGGCAGAAGGACAGAGAACCAAAGTCCACTGGTATAAGTCCAGAGTTCAAAGGCCTGAGCCAGGAGCTCTGACATCCAAGGGCAGGAGAAGATAGACCTCCCAGCTCAAGAAGAGAGAGTGGGGAGTCACCCTTCTCTCATTTTTGTTCTATTTGGGCCTGCTTACACCAGCGAGTGTGGATCTTCTTTACACAGTCTCCTGAATCAAATGCTCATCTCTTCCAGAAATACCCTCACTGACATACCCAGAAATACTGTTTTATTAGGCATTTGGCATCCTTTAGCCCCATCAAGTTAACATATAATCTTAGCCATCACACCAAATCCACTGGGGCACCTGGGTGGCTTGGTTGGTTGAGTGTCAACTCAGTTTCGGGTCAGGTCATCATCCTGGGGTTGTGGGGTTGGGCACCAAGTTGGGCTCCATGCTGGGCTTCATGCTGGGCATGAAGCCTGCTTGGGATTTTCTTTCTCTCTCTCTCCCTCTGCCCCTCTCGCCACTTGTACTCTCTCTCTCTAAAAAAAAAAAAAAACCAAAAAACAAAAACACCTTAAGTATCACTGCAGCTAATCTATGCAGGTAGAATGAAGTTATTTTTTTTTGCTATTTATAAATTCCATTTATTAAAACACTCCACCAAAACAAGGAAGTAAAATTTTTAAAAAGAAAATGGTACGAAGTCAAAGAAATAAAGGATTCAACATGGGGAAGGGTTAAAGGAACCCCCAAAATGGCCCTGAAGGGAAATCGTGTGATGAGTGTGAAAAGAATGACAGAATGTAGTCTGGGGTCTTTCTGGAGGGAGGTCTAGAAATTGTCTAGAAGAAACGTATCTAGGATAAAAATGGAACTTGATGTGCAGGTAGTCAAAGAAATTTCAGCTCTGGTAAAAGCCACATTACCAATTAATGGTAAGGACATGGAAAATTAAGCAAAAATTTTTAAATGAGGTCATTATTAATGCTAGGTATGAAAAAGAAGAAGTAATCCTGGTCAGCTCCATGGAACCCTTGCCATTGATATTTACATGGCCCAAATAATACAAATCCGGAATACGAATTTAGCAAGACATCATTATAGAACTAAATCAGATGGCTGGAACAAAGGATCTGGGACAGAAAAAGTAGGAGTATTTGTGGTATCAATACCAATACTATGCAATACAATAGCAAGGTATACCAGCAGCCAATGCAGAGAGAGCAAGACATTGCAACATGCACATGCTATTTAGAAACCCAAAGGGAGATACCGGAAGAACATCTCAAAAGATTGGGAAGTATTTGCCTCGAGGGAGGAGAACTTTTGAAGGCGGAGGGGGCAAGGGGCAGCTGTTTTCAAGTGACTTTTTTTTTTTAAGTTTATTTATTTACTTTGAGAGAAAGGGAGACAGCGTGACGGGGAAGGGACAGAGAGAGAGAGGGAGAGAGAGCATCCCAAAGCAAGCTCTGCACTATTATCGCGAAGCCAGATGGGTTGTGAGACCATGACCTGAGCCAAAACCAAGAGTCGGACACTTAATGGACTGAGCCACTCAGGTGACCCTCAGGAGGCTTTTTAGCACTGTTTTGCCTTTTTAATCTACGACCATGGACTTCTCGAATAGAAATATAGATAAATCGTTTTTAAACCCTGCCAGCAGNTCAAGTCACAGCCAGTGCCACGTGACGTCCTCCTTCCTATAAGTGCTTTGTGGACTGGAAATGCTACCGGCTGTCAAGTCTCCTTCCCGAAAGATGGGACCTCTTTTTCAACCCCGAGGAAATGGACCACTAAATACAAGTCAAATCTGGTTACAGTCAGAATCCAAGTAAAGTGTAGCCAAAATATTTGTGAGTCGCAGGTAATGGCCTAGTTCCCCCAGCATGATGTGTTGTAGCAGCATTTCGGAGCACGGAAAGTTCTAGCCTTTCTTCCACACCGGCCTCTTATGGCCTCCCCCTGCCTTGGCCCAGGCTCTCATCCTTCTTGCCTGGACTTGCTTGCTGTTGGGGTTTTTTAAAGAGTTGGGTTCATGGACTGTCTTGATGAGGACAAAGACCACAGCTGACTGATTTTTTTTCCTTTTTGTCCCCTGTGTCTAACATGGTGACCAATATGTGGAGGCTATGCAGGCAGGGTTTGAATCGGCGAAGAAAGGGGGAGGAGTGAATGAATGTAAAAGGAAATCATCAAAGCCGCAGCCAGGATTAATGCTGCATAATGAAAGCAGAGGGTGAAAAGGACCAGAAAGAGAGGTCCGTTAACAAACGGTGGTGAATGCAGCAAGGACCGACGTGTATACAGGCACTGTCCTGGGAGTGCCATGAATCCTCATGACAACCCACGAGGCAGGTTAGCACTGCCCCCAAATACAGAGAAGGAAGTAATTGGCCCCGAATTCTACAGGAAACAAGTGATAGATGAGCCAGGTTTAGGACCCGGGCCACCAGGCTCCAGGGTCTGAGAGGTTTGCCAAAGGGCTGGAGCCCCAGAGAGCTGACCTGGCTGTGTGTCCTCCGCTGGGCTGGGCTTGTTAAGAAAGCACCAGAAGAGAAGGTGTCTTTAGTGTTAAATGGGGGCTTGTAGGATGAAAACTATTAGGAGCGTTGGGGGCCTCGCCCAAGGTGGGGGGTGGCTACCTGTGTCTACCAGATGCTGAGCCTGGGGGGGAGAAGAGCCAGCTTATGGGAGACAGTGACCAGACACAAGTGGGTGTGGGCCCAAGAGAGGACCCCTGAGGTGCTCCTGGGTGACAACATTCTAATTGTCCAATGTCCTGATGTCCCCTGGACATCAGGGGAGGGCAGAAAGAGGGCCGAGCAAGTGAAAGTAAGAACTGGTCCATGAAAGTTTCTGCAGAAAACGGAGGATCCAAGGAGGCTCTGGTGAGCGAGATGGTAGGACCAGGGAGGTGCAATTCACAAGTAAACAGAATATCTTGGGTCTTTCCAAGACATCAGGGCACTATGGCGTTCCTTAGCCGGGGATAAACTGATCACAAAATGGCCGCGATCTCTCACCTCTACCTATATCCAGTCCTTCGCTTTGCAGCTCTGACCCACCACACATGTGAAAAAGCCCAGCCAAGGTCACCAGAGCCGCCCCTCTGCTGAGCAGCTGACCTCAGATGGATGAGTGAGCCCAGCAGAGACCAGAGGGCCATCCTGCCCAACTGTGGACTGGTGAGAAATAACAGTGCTTATTTTGTCCTCCTGAGTGGTTTGTTATGTAATGTCACTAACTGTTACAGGAATCATTGGGACGCCAGGAAGGGAAGAGTCGTGGGACAGTTCAGAGCTCCCTCTTTCCCCACTCAGATGCATCAGCTAGACAGCAGAAGCTATCAACTAAATAAGAAAAATAGCTACTGTTCAATGATCACCTACTACGTGGAAGGCAACCTTGTGAGGTAGGGGTGAGGGCTGGCAGTGACTTCTAGGCACCTACCCAATACATACTCTTTTCTTTTGTTTCTAACTTTATTTGGGTTCTGTACCCTGCTTTAAAAGTGAGACTTCTTAACCTCCCTTGCAGTTAGGAGTGGTCATGTGACACTGTCCTGGTCAAGGAGATGTGAGTGGGTAGAGCTCTGGGAAAGCTTTTTCAGAGACAAGCGGACCCAGCTGGCACATGCGTTTTGCTACTTTCTGTACTCGTTCCTGCTTCCTAGAAACGCACTGGAGGGACTGGAGTCATTGTGGCCATCTTCCTACCCCCAGGGAAAAGCCAAGAGAATCGCGGACACCTAGACCCTGACATCATTTAGTCTCTGAGCTGAAACTACCAACTGCCTACCCCTGAAGAAAATAATAACCCCTGGATCATTCACACCATTTATTACATGAATCCAGCCCCATTTCCAATGAACACACAGATTACTTCTCCATTTTACAGGTCAGAAAACCAACCAAGGTTCAGAGAGATTAGGAATTTGGTCAGGGTCACTAATGTGGAGATCGTTATGTTAATTCCCCAATGAATTCTACCTCCCACGATTCACATCCTTGTATAATCCCCACCCCCCATATTAACTACGGACTTGACCATGTTACTTGCCTTGCACATCAGCACAGGGGATACAAGCAAAGGTGTGATAATCACGTGTGCATTGGAGCTTCTTTTTTTGGAACAGCCTCTCTACTATGTGAAGACACTTTGTTTAGCCTCCTTAAGGATGAGAGACCAAGTGGAAAAAAGACTATATGGAGAGAGACACTCAGTGGTCCAAAGCATTCCAGACATTCCTGTTGAGCCTCTGGGGCATGGTAGTGACCATATCTGAGAGCAGCCAGACCTTGCCACACCCACAAGAATGACTGCTCACAAAGACAAGCTGAAGAGCCTCCCCACTAGGACCAGTCCCAGTTGTGGAATTCTGAACAAATACGTGGTTGTTATTTTCAGCTACTAAGAATTGGGATGGTTTGTTACACAGCAGTATATAACTGCTACAGCTAGCTAGTAAATAGCAAAAGCACAATTTGAATATACATCTCTTTGACCCCAAAGACCAAGTTTTTAATCACTACGTGCCACCATGGTATTCTTGTTTTCCTTAAACACATACTTCTTCCTGGCCCGGAGAAATACTTGCATTGCTCCAAATGTGTGAACTCCCTTTACCACTCTGGTGCTTTTCCTTTCAATCCTAGGCTCTGGACTCTGTGTTGACAGAGTGCTTGTCAAAAACAAAAACAGTTTAACACTGACTGAAACTGCAGCCCCTGCCTTGCCCTGGTCTCCATGTTCGTGGGCTCCAAAGTCTAACTCGTGTGTAGGATTCAATCTCACTGGAATGGCAGAGAACATTTCACTCACCCCAAAAGTGATATGTGGCTGTCCCTCTCCTCTCCTGGCCCCAGCTGCAATTTAACGGAGAGCATATTCCATTCAGGGTGTGCCCTTCACCATGGATGCTCCAAAATGCTCAGCAATCCTGAATTAACTCTTCCAATACTGAAACCTGCATCTCATCCCCAACTCTGGCTCCCAATGCTCCCTCGAGAAGACCTCAAGATATGTGTGTGGAATTGAATACCTTTTCCAAAAGGAATGCCTCTGAAGAATTCTGTTTAACTTCTACATTCTGGGATGCTATCCACATTTAGTTAGAGACATAGCTCACAGGAGCAGTGAGGGGTTTACCAGAAGCGATCAGTACCAGCCTCACCTGGGGGTCCTCTGTTCATCCCATGGCCCCTCAACTTTCAGTAGGTTAGACCAGCTTCCTTACATGACCTCCTCAGGGCTGTGTTCTGGTTTGGGAAGTCACTTCCATGACATGATTAGTCAGAGAAAATCACAAGGCCAGCCCAATTTGGAGGGGTGGGCAAATAGACTCCGGTTCTAGAGCTACAGAGGACCTGTGGCCATATTTAGTCTGCCACACTGTATTCGGGGTTAATTTTCTTGCTGAATATTATTTGTGCTGGAGAGTAGGACTGATTTCTGTAAGAGGGATGTTTAATCATCCATTCATCTTCAGCCAGAATAGAATAACTAGATCTGATAGGAGATGCTGGGGGCAGCGCTGACACACAGCTTAGGGCCATGCAATTATAGGGCAGTCAAGCTAAGAGAAAGACCAGGGTGTATGGCCTGCCCTGGAAAGGCACCTGAGAATGTGTTCATAGAATCAGGGAGAAGCTGAGGATTCTGGTGAGGCTGGGGGGAGAGGTGGGGTGGGCATATACCTACCATGGGCCAGGTGCCTGACGCACATCATCTCATTCAGTCCCCATAGCAACCCATTGTGATTCCATTGTGTAGTAAGCATCTTGCTTACTACGTGTCAGGCACTGTGCTAATCGCTTTACACATAGTAACTCACTTAATATTAGCAACGACCCCGAGATAGATACCAGTGTTTATCCCATATTATAAAAGATCGCTAAGGCCCAGAGAGGTTAAGTAACTAGTGCAAGGTCACACAGCTACAAGGCAATGGAGTTAAGTTCAACCATGCATGCATAAGTAAACTGAGGCTCAGAAATATTAAATCACTTGCCGGAGGACAAGGAGCTGAACTAAGATTCATGCCTGAATCTGTCTGATTCCCAAATCTGGGCTCTTTCCTTGAATACCCTACGTTTCCTTAGGGAAAGATAGGGTTCAAGAAAAAGATTATTCAAGATTCTTCCTGAGAGAAGAGACTGGAAGGCCAGGACACTCAGACCTTATTAGTACAACAAAACCAACACAAAAACAATAGTAGATATTTGTTTAAAAACAGCTAAGAATAGAGACGGTGTGCACTGGGCCCCTAATAGTACAAGTGAATTAGGAAGAGATGATATATGCCTGGTACTTGCATTTCTTTTCTTTTCTTTTCTTTCTATTTTGACATTTCATTGCTTGTCAGTAAAAAGACTTAACTGCTTCGTGTCTTAAACAGATGTGGGCATCTTTAGGAGGGGCTGTGTGCACACACAGGCAGCATTTCACTGGGAGATCCTTTGTGGGTGATTCTCCTGTCTCCCCGAAATTCACAGCCAGCCAGTCTGGTCGATAGCAGCAAAGACCCCATGATGGCTCAGAACAGAGCAAAGGGCCAGAAACCCCAACTTGGGGCGCCCTAGGCCATGGTGGTGGGGGGGGCGGGAGAAGGGGCTTCCTGGAGGCAGCATCTGCAGGTTCTGGCGAACGGAGCAGGAGGGGATGGATGGAGTGAGAGGGTTGCCCCGCTGGGGGCTGTTGCTGGGAAGGCAGCCGGAACGCGAATCAGACTCAACATATGCCTGACTAGGGAAAGCAGAGAAACTGGCACTGGATCCGTCTAGGTCTGTGCTTGGAGAAACATCTCCTTAGGTTTTGTCAGTCTGTGTGCTATGTTCCAGAAAATTCCACGTGAGCCTGAGGGACGAAGTCATGCTGGATGGAATATGAGGTGCACGGAGGCGGGTTCTAGAAGGCCTGGGGGGTGCAGGGCCAGCCGCTCTGAGAAGGAAGCTGGAGCCCCCTGGTCTCTGAGTGACCCGTCCTGAAGGAGGAGCGCTTCAGCTGCTGACTTGGCCATGACTCGCGTGTGTGTGTGTGTGTGTGTGTGTGTGTGTGTGTGTGTGTGTGTGCACACGCGTGCACGCACGCATGTGTGTGAGTTTAGAGGCCTAATGAGGATTGCAGCAAAGGCTACGATGGATCAGAATGGCACTAGCAAGTGGCTTAAAAACCTCCCGTGAGGAAAAGGGCCCCTTCAGTACAGCAGCAGATGCCAGCGTTGAGGGTTGATGTTTCCCTTAGTGTGTCCCCTCGAGCCTCCCTTCCCGCCCGTCTTCATGTCCCCTGGTACCCACGGGGCCCCCATGGGTGGTGGAGGAAGTCGTGTCCTGGGTCCTCCTCACTTAGGTGAGCCGGCCTCCTGCCCTCCTCGGGGTTCCACGGGGCAGGCATCCGTCAGCACGATGCTCCTGCTCTGCACACCCCATTCCTCTCGAAGAGTGGAATTCATACATAAAAGCAGGAAGACCCCTCTCTCCCTCCTAGTCTAACTCCTCCCCACCTCTGCTTCTCCCACCTTCTCAGCCCTTCCTCCCCACCCCCTCTGCAGCCTCACCAGCACCTGCCCTCCCCAAGCCTGCTCTGGGCTCTTGACTGCATGTCACTCTGCCCCCTCATGCAGTTCAGGCCACGAAGCCTCATCAGCAGGGACCTCCTGCCTCTTGTTTTGGGCTCTTGTCAGATGGACCCACTTTGGTTCCTTTTGGCCTCAGGCCCCGCCCCTCAAGAACACCCTCCGCCCTCCAAGGCAGGTTGCATCTTTGGCACCTTGGGGGTTCGCTGGGATCCTGGCAGATTGTAACCTCAGCCACAGTCACCCCAAGGGATTGAGTGGCTTTGAGCCCAAACTAGGAGTGTCCTGGAGGAGAGGTGTCCCAGCAGATACTAAATTCCATTCAGTCTAATTTTCCAGAATCTCTCCAACCCCCCCCCACAAGTCTCCCCAAAGTGTAACCCAGACGAGGTCAGCCCTCTTCACTTGCCATGGAGAGGGAGGGACGGAGGGAGGCACAGCTATGCATGCAATGGATAAACCGATCCTGCTTGAACTTGAACTTGAACTTGAACTTGGTTATCATGAACCAGTTTGCTGCTGGGATTGTGATTTTGGAGGAGCCGGGAGTGACTCACTTCATTAAAAGCAATCACACGCTGTGTACACCCAGCTCGTTGTTTCCTACACAGCCCCAGTTCATGGCGGGGGCTTCCAGAAATGTTTGTTGATTGAGGGAATGACCTTGCCCTCTCACAAGCCTGCCACCACGTAGATACCCACAGGAGAGGCAACCAGGAGCTCCCTGAGCTCATCCAACGGTCATCTTTTAGTTTGTTTTCTCTAAAGTCCTCACAGTGGGTCCTGACTGTTCATATGTTACTGCAAAAAAAAAAAAAAAAGTTACAAAACCTCCTTCCCAGAAAATCAAACGCTGCTTTACATGATGTTGGAACAGCACGATTTAAGGCTCCTCCGGGCAGCACCAGAAAGTGATTCATTCTCTCTACAGAGGCAAGCCTGACATACGCTGTGCACGTGTGCCCAGTGTAGACGGAGCAGCCAGGCTGGATTCAGAGAGGGGCCCACTCAGAAGAAAATTCTTTATTTTTACCCTCTTGCCAAAAATGGAACCTCACCCCAGTTCTCCCCCCTAAATAGCATAACCAGCAGGCCTGCCATTTCAGAAGGCTGCCTAGAAGCTCAAAAAATGCTCAGTTGAAGTTAGACCCCAAAAGGACAACTGGGTTTATAGAAATGGAATCAGACTCCTTACCTAAAAATAAAAGGACCCAGACTTCTAAAAATACAGTGATATTTATTCCTGGCCAGGCCCCTATGTTTGTATCTTTTTCATTTTCTTAGGAATCTGTTCCTTCTAAAATACATTCTGGTGCCCTGGCCATGAAGCTGTTCCCCAGGATGGCGGAAGACTGTGGATGGCCCTGGTGGCTCTGGTTGGTTACACCAAATGGAAAGTCTGGAGGAGGACACCTCCTGAAAGTAGAAAAGACACAGGTGTGTGGTGACTGAGCGGTCTGGGTGGATTTTTATGGTTATTTTTAAAGGCAGCTGGAGAGTTCGCTACGGTAAGAAGACGCCCTGAGAGTTAAGACTCACCATTTGCAAGGAACTAACTTGGCAAATAATGATGCTTTGTATTAATACTATCATCCCAAGATGCATGAGAAATGACAAGAAAACATCCCAATTGCTCCTTGGAGAAAAGGTAACTTGATGTTCAATTGAAGCTTTCAGAGATGAAGCTCTTTGCCCCATATTGTGCAGCAAATGTGGGTCCTTGGTTCTGCTTCTTTCCTCTGACCTGTCAGGCATGAATCTCAACAGTTCTGAAGAGCTACTCTCATCCAAACCTTCTGCCTGGGGAGGTGGTCTTTGTGGGCAGAAAAGCAAGAGTGGTTAAGGGAACAATAACCATGTCTGTTTTGGTTCTGGTGGGAAGAACTATAGGGATGTTTCTCTCCCATGATTGCTGAATCTACCGTCTGCTGGCTTGCAAAGATCCTAATCCTGAATTGCACAGGACCCGTTGGGCCAAATCTAGTCCTACGTCCCTCTGGTAGGTTGAAATGACCCCCCTCCAACCCCCAAGGAATGTTTCCACATCCTAATCCCTGGAACCTGACAATGTGACCTTATTGGGACAGAGGGTCTTTGCAGAAGTGATTAAGCTGAGGATTTTGAGATGGGATGATCTGGGTGGCTCCACAGTGGTATCACAAGTGCTCTTGGATGATGCTTGAACAAACAGGGGGATTTGACATGGAGGAAGAGAAGGTGGTGTGAGGGTGGAGGCAGAGAATGGAGTGACGTGGTCACCAGCCAAGGGATGCCTGCAGCCACCAAAGCTAAGAAGAGCTTCTCCCTGGGACCCCACACAGGGGACATGGCTCAGCTGACATCTTGATTGCAGACTCCTGGCCTCCAGAACTATGAGAAAAGACATTTCTGTTGTGCTAAGCAACCACGTTTATGGCAATCTGTTACAGAAGCCACAGAAAACCAGAAAAGTTCCCATCTGGGCTAAACTGAGCCCACCCACCGCCAACTCTGACATCATGGAGGCTGTTTTTTCTGTGTCATCATTATTTCAGTAGATACTTCTTGAGTGTCTACTACAGGTGCTGAGATATAATGGTGAGCGAAAAGATAGGAGCCCCATCCTCAGGAATATTATGGTGGAAGAGATGGTCAGTAGCAAATAACACCGCTGTCATTACAGTATACAGAGTCCAGGGCGCAGTGACAGGTGCGATAGTGATAGGGGTGTTCACTGTTGTATTATTTTTGCTGAGCAAACCTGGAAACAACCTAAATGTCCAATAATGGAGGATTTCATGCCACCATGAAAAATCACGGTATACATTCCTGTTCTGGAACACAGAGAGTATTTTAAATGCCAAAAGTAGGTTACAAAACAACCTAGACATTATGATCTCATTTTTGCATCTGGGAAGATGCATTTCAAACTATTAATAAGTGTGATCTCTAGTTTGGGGCTATAGGTGGTTTTCATTTCCTCTTTCTCTGCTTGTTTGTATTTTTTAATAATCATAGTAATTAATAAAGAGTGCATAGTACCTGGTTAATTGGAACAAACCTAATATTAGTGTTGAGGGAGGGCAGGTATCTGACAGTGAGGCAGAAACAAGAACATAGGCGCCCTGTAGAACCCCCAAAGGCATAAAGGCTATGCTCCCATTTGCATCCCACACAAACCCTACCTGCCAACCACCATCGACATCCATAGGCATTACATGCATCACTTACTAACAAGACTGCCACACTTTTTCATTAGTTGGAAGAGAAAACAGATGGAACAAGACTCCACAGTGGACAATGAGGGAGTGAGATGTAGACAGACTTGGACTACAGTAGGGGAAGTTACATGGAAAGGTCTGCAAGAAGACCCAGAAGGAGGAAGATGAAGAATTTGTTCAAGCATTCCCAAAGGGCAGAGGGAAGGAGAGTTCTGGATGGGGGTGGAAGGCAGCTCATGCCGACTCCAGAGTCCAAGAGGATGAACTTGGCATCTTAGGGCATCTGGGTGGCTCAGTCAGTTGAGTGTCTGACTCTTGACTTCAGCTCAGGTCATATCCCAGGGTTGTGGGATCAAGCAAACCCTGAACATGGAGCCTGCTTGAGATTTTCTCTCTCTCTTTCTCTCTGCCCTTCCCCCAATTGTTTGCTCGCTCTCTCTCTCTTTCTCTTGCTCTCTTTCTCTAAAAAAAAATTTGCATTTCTATCCTAAAGGCATGGAGACCACGTGTTGCATGCAGTGGGGTGGCCCAATCAGACTGAAGTTTCACAGGATCAGTGAATAGGAGGTGGGAGAGGAGGGGCTGAAGCCAGTGGCCCTCGGCCAGAGAGGAGGCTCTGAAGAAATCCAGGCAAGAAATGGTGGTGGTTTGGACTGGGAGGTAGCAGCTGAGACTGAAGAAGTGGGTGGATTCCAAAGAAATGCAGGCAGTCTGACTCGGTGATGGAGTGGAGGTGGGTGGTGAGGGAGGCGGCGGTGTGAAGGATAAGTCCTGGGCTCCTTGTTTTTACCATGGGCAGAATGGTGATTTCAGAGCCTCTGGAAACTCTTGAAAAGGATCCTGGTTGAGGGAAAGAAGATACTTAGTGTTTTCATTTAAAATGATATGACTTCAGGGCACCTGGGTGGCTCAGTCAGTTAGTCATCTGACTTCAGCACAGGTCATGATCTCATGGTTTGTAGGGTTGAGTCCCACATTGGGCTTTGCACTGAGAGCACAGAGCCTACTTGGGATTCTCTGTCTCCTTCTCTCTCTGCCCCTTCCCTGCTTACTTGTGCTCTCTCAAAATAAATAAATAAACTTAAAAATAAAATAAAACAAAATGATCTGACTTCTCCATTATCCTTGGGAACAATCCACAATATGCCTATTACCTCAGAGTCTTGTTCAGAAATGTTATTTCCCAGAATGCCCTGGTTTGAGTCGATAGATTCAAACCAGGGCTAAGATTCAAATCTTAGCCTAGGTGGCCCTAGGCTAAGATTTGTGTGATTTGAAAGGCCCTTGAGATATACAAGAGAAGACTGTGAGGATGTAAAATGAGAGAGGAGGGCTGAGGAGGGAGCCTTGCTGAACTTTAATGCCTGGATAGGTGACAAGAGCCAAGCAGGACAGCCAGACAGAGGAGAGAAGCCAGGAGACTGTGTGTCAGGCGTAGCCAAGGATGTTAGAGGAGGCACATGCTCTTCTCCTGGGGAGTTTCTGGAGAGACATCCTATAGAGCCAAGGGTAGCAATGTTTGACTTCCAGGCCATGCAGTTTCTGCCATGACACCTCAACTCCACCTTTGGAGCAGGACAGCAGCCTTAGACAATTCATAAACAAATGTGTGTGGCTGCATTCCAGTAAAATTCACTGACAAAAATGGGGTGAGAGCCAGATTTTGCCCACAGGGAGGAGTTGGCAGACCCTTATGTTAGAGGAACGCTCTGGGTGCCTGTTCTCCTTAATGCTTTCTCTCCATCACCCCCAATGTTGGGACTGATGGGTATTTCACTGGAGAGCCTGAGCCATCCCTTCTTTGGGGTAGCTCTGCTCGACTGTGGGGGGTTCCATGATGAGGAAAGTCACTTAGGGCAGGACATCCAGGGGACACCTAAAGCTATTCGTGCCACCAGTGACAGAGCCACAGTGCAGTCTTATTCCAGGGTGAGGTCTTCTCAGGCCCACTTGACTAAGAGAACTAACCACAATCTCCAAACCTAGTTTTATCAGAAATGAAAGTAATATGACTCCATCTGCTCGATACCTATCTCTTACCTCAATTGCTCCAAGCTTAGGTGACTGCCTCCCTGGCCGACTCCAACAGTAGAGGAAGTCTATTTCTCAACTCAACTGGCCTCTGGGTTGGATCTGTTTGTCTTGAAGATTTGCAACTCTTTCAGGCAATCTCAGAAATGGAGTGGCCACTGTGGGGTCTTGTTCCATCTGTTTTCTCTTCCAACTAATGAAAAAGTGTGGCAGTCTTGTTAGTAAGTGATGCATGTAATGCCTATGGATGTCGATGGTGGTTGGCAGGTAGGGTTTGTGTGGGATGCAAATGGGAGCATAGCCTTTATGCCTTTGGGGGTTCCACGGGGTGCTTATGTTCTTGTTTCCACCTCACGTTCAGATACCTGCCCTCCCTCAACACCAACATTAGGTTTGTTCCAATTAACCAGGTACTATGCACTCTTTATTAATTACTATGATTATTAAAAAATACAAACAAGCAGAGTAAGAAGAAATGAAAACCACCTACAGCCCCAAACTAGAGATCACACTTACTAGTAGTTTGAAATGCATCTTCCCAGATGCAAAAATGAGATCATAATGTCTAGGTTGTTTTGTAACCTACTTTTGGCATTTAAAATACTCTCCATGTTCCAGAACAGGAATGTATACCATGATTTTTGATGGTGGCATGAAATCCTCCATTATTGGACATTTAGGTTGTTTCCAGGTTTGCTCAGCAAAAATAATACAACAGTGAACACCCCTATCACTGTGTTGTGGAAACATATCCTTAATTATTTACTTCACCTGAATTCCAAGAAGACAATCATGACAATACAGTCATTTTTCAGAAAAAGCACACATTCCACATCCTTCTCAGGGGACCTTGACCTGAAGTAAGTTCACCCACAGGGGAAGAGCAGGTTCATGTCTGTGTTCAGATGTTTAGTGCTGGCAATCCCCCAGACGACTCCTGTGGGCCAGGAGGTTAGAGCCCAAAGAATCTCCCAGCCCCAGACAGTCACATTGTGTGCAGTATCTTCCCCTGGGGGGATGGGCTCTGTCAATCAATACTCAATGGAAACACCAGCAAAATGGAAAGATGGGGAGACAAGATGACTCCCAGCCATTTGGAAGAAGATGAACTGAGAACACCCCACATTATTGGGGATGGGCTCTCTTGCCTTGGAGGATTAGGTGACTTTAAGGTTTCCTCCTCTTTTCTTCTATAGTTTAAATTCTGTTTTATTAAGGCTCAGCAAGTTTCTCATAAGGTCTGGGAAAGACTTCTTGGAGGGCCCCCTCAGGCATTCAGAAATAAAAGAAGCAAAAGACAGAGGAAATGGGGCAGAAATCTAGCTCTAGGATTTAAAGGGAAGGAGCGGGACTTCGAGTTCCCCTTTGGCCCACCTGGCCCAACTCAGAAGGTCAGGAAAGAGCTAGACTAGGGTTAAGTCACCTGCCTTTTGCTTTGGTCTCCTCTATTACTATCTCAGGCCCAATGAGGGGTGGCAGGAGGGCTTCAGTCCCACAGCAGAGTAGAGGGCTTCCCTGTAAAGGGGTCAGCTCTCTGGTTGCCTCCTAACCCCCTAAGATACTTTCACACTGGTTCTCCAGCCCACCATGCATCTGAATTATAGTGAGCAGATTTAAGACACAGATGCTGAGGGCCCAGAGCTTCTGAAGAGGTTCAGGGTAGAGCCCCAGCCTTGATCAGATTTTCAAAATGTTAAGAACTACTGAGTAATCCTTTTAGACCCACATCACTGGCTACACATGATTTAAGAGCAGAATATAAGGGAGGTGTCTGTGCCTCGGAACTGGTTGATCAATCCAGGAATTTTGAGAATGGGAGTGATAATGGACAATGATGTGCACCACTATTAGGTGGCCAGCACACAGTGAGTACTTGATGGATGGCAGCTCAGTGTGTTGAGGATTAATTACTTGCATGGCTGCAAGAGGTAAATATAAAGGGCAATGGAAGAATGAGAAGGGAGAGGATTAGGAGACAATATCTACTGCTCATCAAACCTGACCTGAAAGTCTTGGCATCAAAGAGCAATTGAGCTTTTTGCTTCGCCGTGAACAAAAAGCAAGAGGCCAGTCTTAAATTTCAGCTCTGGGGTCCAGAATTCCTATTTTTGCCAGTGTGCTGTGCAAATCATATAAGGATTGAGTGGTCATTTAGCTTTATCTTCCCTTGCTGGCCTGCTGTTTAACCGGGAACTGGGATCTGCTTTGTGTTAAAGATTATCTCCCTGAAGAGAGTGTAATCTGGTCTTATTATGTCTTGTAGGTGGAGGCCAACTGCTTTCCCACAGTCTAAATCTGAATCCTGCTTTCCCCACTGCTCCATTTTGTAACAGCAGTTGGCCAAACGAAACAATGGAGGACTCCAAAAGCGACGTAAAGATCTGAGTCTAACAATAGGTTATTTCCTCCTGCAAGGTAAGGATGATCTCTGTCTAACTTACGAGGAGGCGGGTCCAATTCCAGTTAGGGCTCTAAGTCAAGTTGTCACATGATGACAAGGTCTCCTGCAAAGTTGAGTGTTGCAGGAATGAGGCCATGGTAATTCAAGCATTCTTTCTTTAGGTCACTTTATACTTCAAGATTCTGGTCCCTTGACTTTTTAATTGATCTTCACTCAGCACTCCGCTTTGGAACACTTTGGCTGGAAGGTTCTTTGTCCCGCTTCTCAGAAATCAGCGGTGTGGGGGAAAACTTTTAGGTGCACTGGGGGAGCTCCTATTAAAAGAGGCCTGTGTCGTGGTCTTCTGCAAAACAATCATCCTTTGAATACGAGGCTGTTCACTCTGCCCAAATCTGTCTGCTTTGCAAGTTTGTGTTTCGTGTATTAGAGTTTCTTAAAATAGGACTCACAGTTGAACCCCATTCAGGTTCTGAGATAAAGCCTTGAGCTGGGTCTGCAGGGAGCAGTGTGAGTGAGCTGGTGTGTAGTGATGATGGCCACAGCCTCACGCTGGGCTCTAAATCACAGCTAAAACCCCAGAGCTAAAAGCATCATTCTTCTCTGGCACTTTCAATTTAAAAGCCATGCTATATTTTTGTTTCCAATTATAGAAGGAGAAAAATAAAAGCATCTGGAACTCATTACTGCCCCTTTATTCCACACCATAACTTTAGGAAAGCAAAATAAGCTCTCTCTAAAATGCATGGGAAGAGAGAGGAAGCAATGCCTGCAGAAGTAAACCCTCACACCCCAGCCCCCGTCCCCTGTGCATCTCTGCGGCCACATTGCAAACACATGGAGTGTGGGGTTTATGATGGAACCTTGACAGCTCATCAGCTCCTGCGGGGAGGAAGCTCGAGGGAGTCTGAGGGTCACCCAGCTTCTCAGGCTGCTGCCTTCCTCTGTCTGGTCATTCCCCATGTGCACCACTTGACCCCACCCCCAGCCCAAGAATCCAAGTCCACAAGGTCAGGCCTTCTCCCAAAACATCTGCATGGATTACAGATCCTTGTTCTAGAAACGTAGGATTCCAGCTTAAGATTCCAGAGAGAGTAAGCCCATATTGCCTTTAATGCCTCACACAAGATTGACACATGAGTACCTGTGGCCTCAGGATTTGAATCAAACTCTTTGGTATCCAACACAAGGCCCTTCCTCCTCTGCCCCCTGCACTGCCTTGGATTTGTGTCACTCATTCTCCCTGAGCACGCTGTCTTCTGCCACATGATACTTTATTTCTCTAAACACACCACAAACATGGCACGCTTGGGCGGCTCAGTCGGTTAAGTGTCTGACTTCAGCTCAGGTCACGATCTCACTGTTTGTGAGTTCAACCCCCATGTTGGGCTCTGTGCTGACAGCTCAGAGCCTGGAGCCTGTTTCAGATTCTGTGTCTCCCTCTCTCTTTGTTCCTCTCTGGCTCATGCTCTCTCTCTCTCTCAAAGATAAATAAATATTAAAAAAATTAAACACACCACAGACATTTGTGTCTTTGCTCAAGCATCTCCCTTGTTTTCAAAGCCCTTTTTCAATCCACTTCCATGCCTTGGAAACTTCACCCATTCTTGATCATCCAGCTCAAATAGTGCCTTTTTCAGAATTCACTGAAAATAGTCACTGACTGCCAACCATATGCTACCTGTGACTGTAGGCGCAGGTCTACAATAAACAAAAAGAGGAGGTCCTTGCCCTTAATGAACTTAAAAGGAAGACTCCAGTCTGTCTGATTCATTTTTAGCCAAAGCCTAAGGTGCATCTGGTGTTAGGGGTTGTAGTAGCTTCCTATGGCTGCGATAACAAATGATCACGAATTCAGTGATTTAAAACAAGCACAAATCAATTATCTTCTGATTTTATTAGTGAGAAATCCAACATAGGTCTTACTGGGCAAATATCAAGGTATTGGTAAGGCTATGTGACTTTCTGGAGGCCAGGATCCATTTCCTTGTCTCTTTCCGCATCTAGAGGCCACATGTTTCCTAGGCTCATGGCCCCCTTCTTCCATGTTTATAGCATGTACCTGCAGTAATGGCAGCCTCTTTGTCACTTCAAATCATGCTGACTCTCTGCTGTCTCCCTCATCTGTTTTTAAGGCTCTTCATGATTTCATTGGGCCAATCCAGACCATCGAGATTAATTTCTTTATCTTCAGGCCAGATGATTAGTACCTTGAATTCTATCTGCAACCTTAATTCCCCTTCACCTTGTAATGTAATATATGCATGCGTTCATGCTAAACTGTGGATTGGACCAGGTGACAGGCATTATTTTGATTACCACTGAGGATAAACCAATGAAGGGGATGCTGTCACTTCCCTCAAAAAGACTTCTGCAAAGTCTTCCTTATGAACATAGGAAGGATTAATAGTCCTTTTTATATTCCCATTACACTTTGTGCATTTTATAAACATCTCTTTTACAACATTTAACAGACTTAAAGCAGTGGTCCCCAGAGTGTGGGACATGTGATACTTGGTATTTGCATTTAGTCAGTTTGCCTTTTAATCATTATACATTTATGTTCATATGATTTTGAAAAGCATAAGTAGCATATCCAATCTGTGATGTAACCTTTTTTATTTATTTAAAAATTTTTTAAGTTTATTTATTTTTGAGAGACAGAGAGAGACAGAATGCAAGCAGGGAAGAGGCAGAGAGAGAGGGACACACAGAATCTGAAGCAGGTCCCAGACTCTGAGCTGTCAGCACAAAGCTCAACATGGGGCTTGAACCCATGAACCATGAGATCATGACTTGAGCAGAAGTTGGATGCTTAACTGACTGAGCCATCCAGGTGTGCCCCTATAATCTTTCTTCTAAAATTAAATTGACTTAAGCTGAATTAGCAGTACACGTACAGGCCAAGGCAAAAACAAAATGTGAGGGTGGTACCTGAATGACTATAATATAGGAAAAGCTCTACTAGAGTTAATGCTTTCCAGAGAAACCCTGAGTTCCCTGAGGGCACAGAATTGTCCATCTTCTCAGTATTGTGTCCCTGGATCCTAGTAAAGTTCCCAGCACAAAATAAGTTCTCAATACATAATTGTAGGATCTACAAATAACCAATTAAATGACTAACCCTCACTTTCCGGGGACAGGGACTGTGCTTATTAATTTTTATATTTCTGGAACCTAGCACCTATCACAGAACAGATACTCAAGTGTCTATCAAATGAATAAATAAAGTAGGCTTAAGCTGTGCACATGAATGTATACCTTTTAGATTACTCCCATAGTATGGAAATGTGGCTAAAGTAATGATGGAACAGTCATTACCTGCTCTTTTAATTATTTTACCATAATGGGATTTTTCTACATGTCTACTCTGTAGGAAGTAACATATAAAGGTACAAACATTGAAGATTAAATGTAGCTGAGACCCAGGTTCTTGGTAATGGGTTAACAACTGAAAATTACACCAAGCACAGGAAGGTGAAAGTTGATATATACATGCAAGGCTCGAAGCTTTTCCCTCCTGGTTCCTGAATCTTTGCAGTAACAGTGTTCTGATTTGGTGGGTGTTCCCTGAATTACGTGGTTTGTTAGCATATTCATGCGTTCAGCATCATGGCAGGTCCATTGTGTGCAACAATAAGCTATATGTGAAGGACACAAAGATGAATAAGACCAAGTTACTATCCTTGACAAGCTTACAGTTCTGTAGGGGAGAGACCCACACCTCAACCTGTTAGTACGCTGCAATTAATAAAAGCTATACCAGGAATGATAATAGGGCTTTGGAGCATTGAAGGTGTATTTGTAGTTGGAGTTTAACCAAATTAATTAGATGTTAAACAAAGAAAGCAAAAGTGAATCAACTGTCTGTGAAAGAACATAACAGAATCCAGAATTCCACCACATAAACTTTGCAATATCCAGGATATAATAATTTAAAAAAAAAAAACTAACTCAACATAAGAAGAACCAAGGAAATATCACTTGCTCTCAAGAGAAAAAGTAATCAATAGAGGACAAACAGATGTTGAAATTAGCAGACTTAGGTTTAAAAAAATTTTTTTTAAATGTTTTTATTTATTTCTAGAAGAGAGAGAGAGAGAGAGAGAGCGTGAGCAGGGGAGGGTCAGAGAGAGAGGGAGTCACAGACAGAAACAGGCTCCAGGCTCTGAGCTGGCAGTCAGCACAGAGCCCGACATGGGGCCTGAACCCACGAACCGCAAGATCATGACCTAAGCGAAAGTCGGATGCTTAACCGACTAAGCCACCCAGGCGCCCCACAGACTTAGGTTTTAAAGCAGCTTTTGAACTATATTCATTGACAAAGAAAAACAGAAAACTAGAAATTATTTTTCGAAAGAGCCAAATAGAAATTCTAGGACTGGAAAACAATATCTGAAATTAAAAGTTCCCTGTATGTGCTTGAGAATAGAATGGAAATGATAAAGATTCAATGAACTTGAAGATAGGTCCACAGAACTATGGATCCAAACCATGAATCTGTTAAATCGAGGTGGGGAGGGGTTGAGAACAACAGAGAAAACAAAATTGAAATAAACAGAGTCTCAGGAACCAGTTGAAAAATTATCAAAATGTATAACATACATATAATTGGAGGCTCAGGAAAGCTGGACTAGATTGGGGTGGGGTAGAGAAAATATTTAATAAATAATGGGTAAAATGTATCCCATTTGGTAAAAGACATAAATTTACAGATTGAAAAAGCTTAACAAACTCTAAGCAGGATAAATGTGGCTAAATATGAAGAAAATATGTACACATTTATGGGTACATTATAGCTAAGTGCCAAAAGTAAAATAAAGAGAAAATCTTGAAAGCAGCCAGAAGAAAATGACACATTACACACAAGGGAACAAATATTTGAATAATGTCCAATTTCTCATCAAAAACTCTGGAAGATAGGGGCACCTGGGCAGCTCAGTCAATTAAGTGACTTTTGGCTTTGGTTTAGGTCATGATCTCATGGTTCATAAGTTCAAGCTCCACATGGAGTGGAGCCGACAGTGCAGAGCCTACTTGGGATTCTCTCTCTCCCTCTCTTTGTCCCTCCTGCCCTTGCGCTCTCTCTCTCTCTCTCAAAAGTAAATAAACTTAACAAAAAACTTTTAAAAAATAAACTCTAAGAGACAATAGAAATGGAACAATATCTTTACAGTGTTGAAAGGGAAAAAAACTTCCAACCCAGAATTTTTTAATCAGTGTAAATATTCTTTTAAAATGAAGGCAAAATAAGGACGCCTGGGTGGCTCAGTTGGTTGAGTATACAACTTCGGCTCAGGTAACGATCTCATGGTTCATGAGTTCGAGCCTTGTGTCAGCCTCTGTGGTGACTCTTCAGAGCCTGAAGCCTGCTTTGGATTCTGTGTCTCCCTTTCTCTCTGCCCCTCCCTTGCTCATACTCTGTCTGTGTCTCCCAAAAAATGAATGAACGTTAAAAAAAATTTTAAAGCAAAATAAAGATATTTTTGGATAAGAGAAAATTAGAAGGATGCATTTCCAGGAAACTGCACTACCAGAATTACTAAAAGAAAAATTTTCAGGTTGAAGAGAAATGATACAAGATGGAAACCCAGATCTTTAAGAAGGAATGAAGAACATCAGCAATGGTAAATATCTATGTAAATATTACTAACTTGGTAAGCTGGAAACTACTGCCCATACCCCCTTTACTATGGGTCCAGATTT
This sequence comes from Crocuta crocuta, assembly GCF_008692635.1. NCBI lineage: Eukaryota > Metazoa > Chordata > Mammalia > Carnivora > Hyaenidae > Crocuta > Crocuta crocuta. The sequence continues at coordinate 8,131,008 of NW_027530213.1, read as the reverse complement.
AAGGTGAGCAAAAGGGGAAATCCCATATAGCCAACATAGGAAGAAGTAGCCATGACTCTCTGAAGGCCTTTCCATAGTCATATGTAGTGACTGAGGAAGAAAAAACCTAGCTCTGACTTATAGATGGTTCTGTATGATATATTCCTACAAATGAATAATTCTATCACACTAATGCCTACAAAGAACAGTGGTGAATGGTTCTCCCAGCTGGCAGGAACTCAAGCAGTGTGCCTGGTTGCTCATTTTCCCTGGAAGGAGAAATGACCGGAGATAGCTGTCTATACTGATTGATGGGTAGCAGCTACTGGTTTGGTCAGAAGGTCATGGACTTGGAGAAACCATAACTGGGAAATTAATGGTGAGGAGATCTAGAGAGGAGGTATGTAGCTCAGACTTTCTGAATGGGCACACTGTGTAAGGACATTTGTGTGCCATGGAAATGCTTACCATAAAGCAGCCTTAGCATGGGAGGATCTTAGAACCAATCAAATAGACACGATGACCCATTCTGTGGATTTCACACAGCCTTTTTGTCACCCATCTCTGTCCTTGCCCAATGGGCTCATGAACAAAGTGGCTAGGGGAATAGGGGTGACAATTATGCGTGGGCTCAGCAACATGAGCTTCCACTTATTAAAGCCAATCTACCTACAGTCACTGTTGAGTGTACAATGAGCCAACTGCAAAGACCAACAATGAATTCCCGATATGTTATTGCTCCAGAGAGAATCAGCCCGCCACAGAGTGGCATATTTATTACACTGTATGATTTCCATTATGGCAGGGATAACATTTGGTCTGAATGGATAGACACTGTATAGATTTGCCTGTCTTGTCTGTAGTGCTTCTACCAAAGCCATCATCTGTAGAGTCACAGAGTACTTTATTTAGTGTCCTGGTATTCCAAATGGCATTGCTTCTAAAAAGAGAGCTCATTTTACAGCATACAAAGTGCAACAGTGGGCTCATGCTCATGGAATGCCTCCGTTCAACTATCATCCTAAAGCAACTAACCTGACAGAATGACGGAATAGCCTTTTGATGACTCAGTTGTAGTTGCAATTGTGTGGCAACATTTATGGGACTCCAGAATGTGGTATATCCTCTAAATCAGTATATGATGCTGTTTCTGCCATAGCCTGGATTTGAATATCTAGGATACTTAGATATCTTCCACCACCAAGGGGTGGAAGAGGTAGCAGTTTCTCTTATTACCTTTAATGATCCACCAGGAACGTTTTGACTTCCTGTTACCATGATTTTGGAGCCTGTCAGTCTAGATGTCTTTGTTTCTATCAGAAGACACAATCACGGTTCTGTTCAACTGGAAGCCGAAACTACCACTTGGCTACTTTGGGTTCCTCTTGCCAATGTACCAACAGGAAAAGGGGGTTACTATACTGGTTTGGGAGATTGATCCCATGGAAACTAGGGGGCCACTACTCAGTAGGGGCAATGGAGTATGTCTGAAACATAAAGATCCTCTGGGGCACCTCTTAGACTCCCCATGTCCTGTGATAAAACTTAATTCATGTGAGTGTATTGAACACCACTGAATAGTACACTTAAGATGATTTAGATGAGAAATTTGATGTTATGTGCATTTAACATAATAAGAAAATTTAGAGGGGCACCAGTGTGGCTCAGTCAGTTAGGCGTCCAATTTTAGTTCAGGTCATGATCTTGCGGTTTGTGAGTTTGAGCTCCACATTGGGCTCTATGCTGACAGCTTGGATCCTGGAGCCTGCTTCAGATTCTATACCTCCCTCTCTCTCTACCCTCCCCCCTACTTGCTCTCTCTCTCAAAAATAAATAAACATTAAATTGTTTTTTAAAAAAGAATCATATCGGGGCACCTGGGTGGCTTAGTCGGTTAAGCGTCCGACTTTCACTTAGGTCATGATCTCGCGGTTCGTGGGTTCGAGCCCCGTGTCGAGCTCTGTGCTGACTGCCAGCTGAGAGCCTGGAGCCTATTTCAGAGTCTGTATCGCCCTCTCTCTCTGACCCTCCCCTGCTCACGCTGTCTCTCTCTCTCTCTCCTAGAAATAAATAAAAATAAAAATAATAAAGAATCATATCCAAGATATCATATTACATTTTTTAAAAATTTATTTATTGTAAGAGGGAGAGTGTGAGCAGGGGAGGGCAGAGAGAGAGAGAAAGAGACAATGAAAGAGAATCCCAATCAGGGTCCCCGCTGTCAGTGCAGAGCCCCATGAGAGGCTCAAACTTACAAACTGCAAGATTGTGACCTGAGCCGAAATCGAAAGTTGGGCACTTAACCAATTGAGCCACCCAGGCACCCCTGGGATACCTTATTACATTTAGTTGTCGTGTCTCTTTTAGGTTCCAATTGGCTGCGACCATTTCTTAGAGTTTTCCTTTTTTTAATGACAATGGCAGTTTTGAGGAGCCTTAGTCAGGTATTTTGCAGGCTGCCTCACTACTGTAATTTCTCTGACTTGTTTTCTCATATTAAACTGGGGTTGTGTGTTTTAGGGGAGACTGCCTTGTTGTTCACTGATGGAACTTCATTGCTAGCCTAAGACTGCACAGAGAGGTTCTTTAATAAATGTTTGTTGAATAAATCGATGTCTACCAGTTAGAAAATGGGTTCAGAAAGATTAAGAAATGTGCCAAAATAATACCCAGCTGGTCAGAAGCAAAACTAGGATCAGAATCCAGGACTCTGACTCAGAAACTCTCCTACTTTCCAATACATGATATTAGCCTCACAATTATAACACAATGTTTCAGATCTTTTTCTAGATATTTTTATTTCTAGATATTTTCTAGATATTTTATTTCTAATTTTCTCAATAATATTTGAAGGAGTGTGTTCTTATCTGACTTTCTTAAAACTTGGTGGTACCTGGGAACTTCTCCAAGGCTACATAGTAAAACAGTAGCCGTGGATTTGAACCATCTCTGGCTGTTGCGAGAATTTCTGCTCATCCTTGTCGCCATCCCAATGACTTTCAAACATGACCAAATGTTTTTTCCTCTTTCAAACTCTCTGCAGCACAGCCTCTAGCACAGCCAGCGAGACTCCCCACTTTTCTGCTTGCACCCCGAGCTCTGGGCACAGTGAGCACCTGGCAGGCCTCCTGAAGAACACACCCCTTCATATGTCTCTGCATGCGCTGTTGTCACGCTTAGAACACATTTCCTCACCAACCTCTAGGGATCTAACTGATGTTTCATCTATCAATTTCAACTCCTAACTCTACAAAACAAAAACTTCTCTGAACCAACCAAGCAGACTCCATCCTACCCACTCCATATGCCCAATGTTCATAGTAGGTGCCTGTACGCATTGGTCATACTATAGTGACATGATTCATTTACAGCTCCCACTGTGTAACCAGATGTTGAACTCCTCAGGGCAAGAAATCTGTCTCCTTCATCTCTGCATCTGCCACACCTAGTGCAGTGCCTGGCATGTGACCAGTGATCAATTAATTAATTAATTATGAGTGAACAAATGAATGAATGAATGAATGACTATGGAAGGCTGTAGAATAATCTTCCACACAAGGACATAAAACTCCTGAAAACGAACTGAACGCTGCCTCTGCACTCTCTTCTCCAAGGCCAGGGGCACATGGCCAACCTCTCCAGGAGTTTTCAATCTTGCTATAAATGCATCTTGTTGGATATGTGGCTGAGTAATGTCTGGAACCTGCGAGTGAAAAATTGGCCTAATCTCAGTATCTAAGTTATTTAATGGGCCGGAAATCCAGCTGAGCCTCTTCTGTCATTTTTGCAAAGAAAATGCAAGAAGAGTCTCATCATAAAAGTACCTTAAAGGCCAAATATCTATACCCAGAAGACGTTTTCATTGGCTACATATAAGAGCATCAGATGCATGATTTAATTCCCTTCCCTTTTGCTGTCCCTGAGCAATTCAAAGTAGAGTGAAAACTTGGCAGTTAACCAATTAACTCGATTGGCGTAAACAGCCAAATTAGATCATTGATGATCATGTTTGCCAAATTTCCACTCCGTTTTTTTTCTGGGTACATGTAGCCTTGAGGCTACAGATTCATTTACAAGCAAATTGCCCAATTCTTCTAGTGAATCCTCCGGTATCTTGAATCTCATATCTTCCATTACCCCTCTGGCTCTTCTCCATCACGTTAGAAAAAACAAGAGGAGAAATGCTCACAGCACCAGGACATTTGCTCTCCTGCCTGGTTCTGAAAAGAATCCGGTGGCTTCGAGTTGGCAGGCCAACCCAGGCCAAAGTGAGGAACTTGCGTTTCCTTCCTGTATCAGCACCCAAAAAGTGGCTACTGTGTGACCTTTGTCACAGGAGCCAAGAGAAGTGGAGGTCCCTTTCTGGAGGTCATGTGTCAAATGTGACTTGCTAAAGTATTGATCTTTTCTCTTTAGATTGTTATCTGCTACCATTTTGCATGGCTGGTGGTTGAAAGAAGCCCTATCTATTGCTTCCCTAAAGCTTTTTCTTTGACCACTGTTGGGTCCATGGAAGATTAAATGGCAAATAATTTCTAGGTTAAAAAAAATCTAGATTAAAACCTTGAGGTCCAAAAAAGGTAGGCTTTTGTAATGGAGGTAACTATGGCCTATGTGGAGGGGTTGTTTTTAAGGTCAACAAGGTAAGAGTGTCAAGTGCTCTGCACAGATTTTAATCAAGCGCTAGGAGGCTTAGAGATGGATGATGGAGAGAATTGCAAAGCTGGGATTAGCATAGCCCATTCACGCTGCAGCAACATTCAATTACTGGTTTTAGAATACTTAGGAATTCTCAAACCTTTCAAGAAGCACATTTATAATGGGCACAGATTAACCATACACTACATTGGGCCCATGCTGGGCCTTTGTGCATTAAATTTTTTTTCATGAGCACCTACTTCATGTTAAGTGCTATTCTACAGAAATAGTGACAAACAGGACAAATAACTCACAATCTAGCTAGCAGGCATTATTGCCTGCTCACTCTAACAAACCTGACATTAAAACCCCAGCTTGGTCATTCCTTCCCACTCAAAAACCTGCAAACAAGGCAGAGAGGCAGGATTGAAACTAAATGTAGAAGACAGATAGGTGGTTGCTGGGATGCCAAGCAGAGTGAGCAGCCACAAAAGGGATGCACAAGGTGGTTTTTTGGGGATGTCAGTTCTGTATGGTACTGTGGTGGTAGACACATGACCCTACTCATCTGTCAAATCCCATAGGACTCTGTCTCACAAAGAATGAACTTTAGTGTATGCAAATTAAAAAAAGAACCATCAACCAGAGGTCAGAGCATCCCAGAATGGAGTGAAGACTCTGACAAAAGACTAACTATCTTACAAAATGTGTGACATAACCTCAGTAACGGCGAGCATGCCAGTAGACAGATATTGGTTTCTAAATACTATTCTCTAATAAAACAAACCAGAGCCTTGGACAAATGGCTGGTTCAAGGGCTGAGACAGGGAAAATACAAGGTGAACCTAGAGCATCTTGCAGTATTAAGAAAATAAGGCAATGTCAAAAAAAAAAAAAAAAAGGATGGGGACATATCAAAAAGACACAGAAGGCAAACTGAAAGAGCTCCCAACGGGCAAAGATGGAACAATTTGAGCAACCAATAAAGAAATAAATAAATAACACTGAATTATAACCCAAAGGATAAAATAATTATTTATGAGTCCATAGTGATATAAATATATGATTGAATAAATAAGTAAATAAAGGAGAAGAGACAAATTGCCCTTAAAGAATTCCAAATAGTTATATAAATATCCCCTCTAAGAGATGAAGTTTAATTCCACCACCTCTCCTTGAATATGGGTTGGACTTCATGACTTGCTTCCAAAGAACAGAATATGGAAAGGAGAGAAGGGTAACTTTATGGAAAAACCATTCAAATATCTGGGCTCAGTGATCAAGGTCAGCAACAGCAATAGTAAGACAGGTGGACAGCATGTAGCTCTGTGATACAAGGTGATTAGAAAGACATTTCTCTTCCAAAAAATAATAATAACCCCGCTATAACCATATGAAGAATATCAGCTAACCCCCAACTAAAGGACTTTCCACAGTATGTTACTTTCCATAGCCAGTAATACTCAATTCAATGTCATGAAAATCAAAGACTGAGGAACTGTCACAGATGAGGAAGTCAACATGGACATGACAACTAAATACACCATGGGATCCTCAGTTGGATCCTGAAACAAACAATGAGAAAGGGCATTAATGAAAAACTTGGTGCAATCCAAATAAAGTCTGGAGTTTACATAATTGTAGCATACCATTTTTTTTTAAGTTTTTAGTTTTCATTTATTTTCAAAAATATTTATTTATTTATTTTTGAAACAAAGAGAGAGAAAGAGTGAGAGGCAGACAGACGATCCCAAGCAGGCTCCAAGCTGTCAGCACAGAGCCTGATGTGGGGCTCGAACCCACAAACTGTGAGATCATGATCTGAGCCAAATTCGCAAGCATGGAGCTACCCAGGTGGCCCTAGTTTTTAGTTTTAAAAAAGTATACCATTGTGGGGTGCCTGGGTGGCTCAGTCAGTTGAGCATCTGACTTTGACCCAGGTCATGATCTTACCATTCACAAGTTCGAGCCCAGCATTGGACTCTGTGCTGAGAGCTTAGAATTCTATGTCTCCCTCTCTCCCTCTCTCCCTGCCCCTCCCCCACTAGTGCTCTGTCCCTCTATCTCTCAAAAATAAATAAAAACATAAAAAATATATATATACATACATACCATGGTACTATAAGACAATAACACCAAAGGAGGCTGGGTAAAGGGTAGATGAGAACTCATTGTGTTATCGTTGCAAATTCATTTTAAAAGAAATGCAACTTGTCAAAATTCATTGAATGTACAACGCCAATGTGAACACTAACGGAAACTGTAGACCCTGGGTGATGATTATATGTCCGTGTAGGCTCATCAATTGTAACAAATGTGTCACTCTGACATCGGATGTTCATAGTGGGGGAGGCCATGCATAAGGTCTATATGGGAATTCTATTTTCTGCTCAGTTTTGTTGTGAAACCTGACTGCTCTAAAAAAATAATAAAGTCTCTTTAAAAATATTAATGCAGACTTTTAATTCTAGCTGTGATGGAGTAACTTCTTAGCACGCCAACACTCCCATCTCTCTCTCTCACACACACACACACACACATACACACACACACACAAAGAGGGAGAGAGAGAGAGAGAGAGAAGCTGGATTAAAAGAAAATACCCAAAGCCTTTTGAAGCCATTAAAGAGCTTTAAAGTAAGCCAGGACCTGACACAGCAGATCCCAGAAAGAAAGAAACTGCATTGAAGAAACCCAACTTTTTTCATGAAGCTTTTCCCTTTGGGGTATTTGCCAACCTTTGTGTGAAGCTGAAAAGCCAACCAAGCTTTACAAAACCTCACATGGTGAGAAAGACAAAAATTGGAGATTTGGATGCCAAAGCATCCAGGTCTTGAGAGGTCAAGATTCAGAAGAGAAGAAAAGCACAGGAGGTGAGCCTAACGCTCAGCATCAGCTTTTCTATTGAGGCATGTTCTTGTTGGCAGGCACGATGCTAAGAAGCCAAGTAGAAAGAGCTAAAAATCAGACTAAAGTTTTCAGTGGTTTCACAGTATTGAGAAATTAAAATCCCACCTCAGGATTTGCCAAGAAGGAGCCCCAAGAAACTTCTCAGTTCTTAGACTGAGCCTAACAAAACCCACAAATCAATCTTGACTTTTCTCAGTCCATGATTAGATTGAGCTGAATTTGTTTCTGTTGTTTGCCAGGGTTAGGACAAACCTTTTTTGGAACTAGATAATATCATCCAGAGCTCTATAACTTATCACACACAGCATCTAGTATTCAATTTACAGTTATGAGTAAACAGGACCAGAAGAACAACTAGACAGTAGACCTACAGGTGCCGCTATATTAAAGTTACCTGACATGGATTTTTTAAATGTTTACTTATTTATTTTTGAAAGAGAAAAAGCATGCAGGGGAGGGGCAGAGAGAGAAGAAGAGAGAAAATCCCAAGCAGGCTCTGCGTGGTCAATACAGAGCCTAAGTCACAGCTTGAACCCACAAACTGTGAGATCATGACTTGGGCTGAAATCAAGAGTCCGATGCTCAACTGACTGAGCCACCCAGGTGCCCCTACTTGACATAATTTTAAACTAACTGTGATTGATATATTTTATTTTTTTTACATTTTTAAAACTGTTTTTTATTTATTTCTGAGAGAGAGACAGCACGAACAGGGGAGGGTCAGAGAGAGAGGGAGACACAGAATCCGAAACAGGCTCCATGCTCTGAGCTGGCTGTCAGCACAGAGTCCGACACAGGGCTCGAACCCACGAACCATGAGATCATGACCTGAGCCAAAGTCGGACGCTTAACTGACTGAGCAACCCAGGTGCCCCAATATATTTTAAAAACTAGATTATAAGATGGACCTTTTAACCAAAGAACTGGAATCTATTTAAAAAAAAAACAGGATGAAAATGAGAAAACTAAAAATTATGAAAACTGAAATTAAAACCATTGCATATGAGTTGACAGTAGATTAAACACAGCTAAAACAAGGATTCAGGGGCTGAAATCAGGGTCAGCAGAAAATATCCTGACTTTGCATGGAGAGCAAAAGGAATGAGAAATACAAAACAAAACAAAAAACGCACAAGACACATAGCATATGCTGAAAGAGCTACTGTTGATAGAATTGGAACAATATATGAAGAGATAATGGCTATGGATTTTTCAAAATAAATGAAAGACTTCAAACTACAGATTCAAGGACTTCAGACTTGAAGCAGAACAGACAAGGAAAATCACACTGTCGCATATCATATTCAACTGCTGAAAACCAAAGATAAGGAGAAAAGTCTTTAAAACTGCCTGAAGAGTAATATATTACTTTCCAAGGAGCAAACATAAGTCTGGCATCTCAACAACAAAAAGGAAGATAAGACAATGATATATTGCTATGGAATGAATGTCTGCATCTCCCCCTAATTCATACACTGAGGCCCTAACCCACAATGTGATGGTTTTAGTTGTTTGGGTCATGAGGGTGGAGCCCCATGAATAGGATTAGTGCCCTTATAAGAGACACGAGAGAGATCATCTCTCTCTGTTATATGAGAACACAGCAAGAAGGTGGTCTTCCATAAGCTGGGAAGAGAGTTCTTAACAGAAACTGAATTAGCCAGCACCTTGATCTTGGACTCCCCAGCCTCAGAACTATGAGAAATAAATGTCTATTGTTTAAGCCACCCTGTTTATTCTATTCTATTATAGCAGCCTGAACAGACTAAGACAGACATCATATTTAAAGGGCTGGAAGAAAATAAATCACAACATAGAAATCTACACCCAGAAAAAAAATCTCATAAAAGTAAGAAATATAAAGGATTTTTTTATATTGGTGCCAAAAGACTTATATTAAGATACTAAAGGGATTTCTTTAGGCAGTTAGAAATGTATAAAGAATGGAACTCACATTACATTGTATGAAAAGTGTACTTAATTTCAAAAAATATGTGCATGTGAAAGAATTAAGGGCAACAGAAAGGGTAAATACATGGATAAAACTAAATGTGTAATGACTGGACAAAATAATAATGTGTTATGTGACTTTCTGTATATCTAAATAAAAATGCATACTGTAACATTTTAAGGCCCTGGCATTATCTGGGAAGTGGTAAAGTTACTAATTAATAAAAGATTTTTTAAAATGGCAATTGTAATATTTAAGGCGACCACTAAAAGAATAGAAAAAATATATACCTCTAACACGCTAATAGACAGAAAATAGTAAGACAGAAGCAATAATTTTAAAGGTATAAAATGAAGGAAAAAGAAAATAAGATAGCTGTAACAAATACAATGTAAAAAGTGGGATAGTGGATATAAGGCCAAATTCAATAGTAACTAATTCGATGTAAACAATTTATTTATTTAAAAAAATTTTTTTAACGTTTTTTTAAAAATTTATTTCTAGGAGAGAGAGCGACAGTGTGAGCAGGGGAGGGTCAGAGAGAGAGGGAGTCACAGACTGAAACAGGCTCCAGGCTCTGAGCTGGCAGTCAGCACAGAGCCCGACGCGGGCCTCGAACCCACGAACCGCGAGATCATGACCTAAGCGAAAGTCGGACGCTTAACTGACTAAGCCACCCAGGCGCCCCGATGTAAACAATTTATTAATACTCCATTTGAAGATTAAAGATTGAGGAGTCACTTCTAGGTTAGCAGAGTTCCACTCCTCTGTAAGAGCAAAAAGAACACTAGCAAAAATTGTCAAAATGAACTTGTCTGGAACTCTAGAAATTAACCAAAGGCTTGCACTATTATGAGGAACATTTATTCAAGAAAAATAGCTGAATATTGGTAAAGATTGTGTTACATTTTAATTTACCCTATTTCCAACCCCATCCCCTCTACAGCTCTGCAGTAGGTTTTTAAGCCAGCAGCTTCGCAAACACAGTAGTTATGGAAAAAAGGCCACTTAGCAGCCACTGGAAGGGGCATAACAGGTTGGAACCCCTCCCCTCAAAAAAAAACCATTCCCAGAAAACTGTCATGATCTGACCTTTCTGGCAGCTCCCTGGAGTAGTGCCATTCATAAACCTTCTCTTAATTTACCTGACTCAGACCTTGCTCAGTGGGTATTGTCAAAGACAGTCAGTGACAATTAATTAACATCATAGCTGCCTCAGTTAGCAAAACCAGTTGACCCAAACAAGAGACTGACCAAAACACAAAAGGAAAATGTGGAGAGTGAGGTGTCCATAAGGAGGTTTTGAAACCCTAATATATTCTTGAATCTAGAAGATCATGTTCATGGGCAGAGCACGTATGTGCCCAGGAAGTATCTGAGAAAGCCTTAATCTCTTTCTTCTGTCTGACCTTGAGGGTCTGTACAATACGGAAATGAAGACAACAGCAGAATTGTAAGTTACATTGAACATTGAAGGTACTCCCCCAACATATAGAGAGAGTTCCTTGGTAAAGTGTGGGATACTTACTGGCTTTTGAGGAAATATTTGTCTAATAATTAGACGAGCATTAAGTTGACCAAGTAGAAGCTTCAGTAACCACACACAATAAAGAATAAGTACTTAACAGAATAAGCCCAGGAAAGTCACTGAACAGACAAACAGAAACAACAAATCTTGAGGAGCAAAGTATGATTTCCAGAGTTGCCATATTACATTGTTTTAAATGTCTAATCTCCAACAAAAAATGACAAGACAGGAAAAGAAATAGGGTAAGTATGGCTTATACACAGGGAAAGAGGTAGTCAATAGAAACCATCCCTGAGTAAGACTGGATATTTATCTTACTCTGCAAAGACTTTAAATTGGCAATTATAAATATGTTCAGAGAACTAAAATAAATCATGTCTAAAGAATTAAAGAAAAGTATGAAATTGATATCTCACCAACTATGGAATATAAATAAATGGAAATTATTAAAAACAACCAAACAGAAAATCTAGTGTAGAAAAAAGTAAAATAACTGAATGAGAAATTCACTAGAGGGGCTCAACAGCAGATTTGAGCTGGCAGAAGAAATAATTAGCAAACATGAAGATACGTCCATCATTAAAATGACACAAAAAGGAAAAAGAATAAATAAAAATTAACAGAATTTTGAGATACCCTTAAGACAACATCAAGCATACAAATGTAGGCATAGTGTAAGTCCCAGAAGGGATATAGATGTAAACATCTTCCATAAAATTCTATGAAACCAAATCCAATATTATAAAAAAGAGAATACACCATGATCAAGTGGGATTTATCCCAGGAATGCAGGGTTGAAATCACTGTAATACATAATATTCATGATATAAAGGGGAGGGAACCATAGAAACATCTCAGTAAATGTAGAAAAAGCACTTAACAAAATCTAACATTCTTTCATTCTCAAACTAAGAATGAGAGGCAACTTCTTCAACCTGATAAAAGGTATCTAGAAATTTTTATATTCAGTGGTGAAATGCTGGCTGCTTTCCCCTAAGATCAGGAACAAGACAAGGAAGTTCATTCTAGTTACTTCTACTCAACAATCTACTGGAGTTTTAGCCAGGGCAATTAGGCATAGAAACAAAATAAAATGTATCCAAATTGGAAAAGAAAAAATAAATGATCCCTATTGACAGATAACATGAACTGGTATATTTAAAAAATCCTGGGGCACCTGCATGGCTCAGTCATTTGGGTGTCCCACTTTGCCTCAGGTCATGATCTCATGGTTCAAGGGTTCAAGCCCCATGTCAGGCTCTATGCTAGTAGCTTGGAGCCTGGAGCCTGCTTCAGATTCTGTGTCTCCCTCTCTCTCTGCTCCTCCCCCACTCGTGCTCTGTCTCTCTCTGTCTCTCTCTCAAAAATAAATAAACATTAAAAAAATTTTTTTAATCCTAAGGAATGCACACAAAAATAGCTACTCAAATTCATAACAGAGTTTAGCAAGGTTGCAGGATACAAAATCAATATACAAAATTCAATTGCATTCTGGGGCACCTGGGTGGCTCAGTCGGATAGGCATCCGACTTCGGCTCAGGTCACGATCTCACAGTTTGTGGGTTTGAGCCCCGCGTTGGGCTCTGTGCTGACAGCTCAGAGCCTGGAGCCTGTTTCAGATTCTGTGTCTCCCTCTCTCTCTGACCCTCCCCTGCTTGCTCATGCGCCCTCTCCGTCTCTCAGAAATAAATAAAATATAAATTAAAAAAAAATTCAGTTGCATTCCTATGTGCTAACCATAATCTGAAAATGACATTAAGAAAACAATTTAATTTATGATAATACCAAAAAAGGAAATACTTAGAAACAAATTAAATAAAACAAGTATAAGATTTGTACTCTGAAAAATAGAAAACATTATGAGAAGAAATTTTAAAGACCGAAAAACATGCAAAGACATTCCATGTTCATAGATCAGGAGATTCCACACAGTTAGAGGGCAATACCTCCCCAAATTGATCCTTAGATCCAGTGTAATCTTATCAAAATCTCAGCTGCCTTTTTATTTTTTACAAAAACTCACATGATCCTAAAATTCATGGAAATGCAAGGGAGTCAGAATAACCAAAGCATTTTTGAGAAAGAAAAAAGAAGTTGGAGAACTCACACTTCCCAACTTCAAAACTTACAGCAAAATAATTTTGTGCTGGCATAAGGACAAACAGATCATGGAATAGAATTGAGAGTCTAGAAATAAATCCTCTCACTTTTATGCTTAATTTATTCTCAACAAGGATCCAAGACAATTCAATGGGGAAATTCAACAAATGGTGCCAGGACAACTTAATATAAACTTTTGTATGAAAACAAAGTTAGACTTAACCTCATATTATAGGTTATCAATTCAAAATGGATCATGGACCTCTCAGCTCAGGTCTTGATCTCGGGGTTGTGAGTTCAAGCCCCCTCTGGGCTCTGTTCTGGGCACAAAGCTACTTAAAAAATTAAGAAAACTAAAAAAACAGATCATGGACCTAAATGTAGGATCTAAAATTATAAGACTCTTAGAAGAAAACATAGGGTTAAATCTTCATGAACTTGAGTTAAAGAATAGTTTCTTACATGTTTTTTTAAAATATTATTTATTTATTTATTTCTAGGAGAGAGAGAGAGAGAGACAGCGTGAGCAGGGGAGGGTCAGAGAGAGAGGGAGACACAGACTCTGAAATAAGCTCCAGGCTCTGAGCTGGCAGTCAGCACAGAGCCCGACGCGGGGCTCGAACCCACAAACCGCGAGATCATGACCTAAGCGAAAGTTGACACTTCACTGACTAAGCCACCCAGGCGCCCCAAGTTTCTTACATGTTGACACCAAAGCACAGTCAACAAAAGGACAAAAAAAAACAAAAAGAAAAACAGGTAAATTGACCTTCATCAAAATTTAAAATGTTTGTGCTTCAGAGAATACCATCAAGTATATGTGCTGCCAAAGCGAGCACCAAAGAATACCATCAAGAAAGAGAAAAGACAACTCACAGAATGGGAGAAGATATTTGTAATTCATGTACCTGTTTAGGGACTTATAAAGAATTTGTAAAGGACGCTTACAATTATAGAAAGACAAAAATCTCAGTTTAAAAATAAGAAAAGGATTAAATAGATATTTCTGCAAAGAAGATATACAAATAGAGGTGCCTAGGTGGCTCAGTTGGTTAAGCGGCTGACCTCGGCTCAAGTCATGATCTCTGTTTGTGGGTTTGAGCCCCGCATCCGGCTCTGTGCTGACAGCTCAGAGCCTGGAGCCTGCTTTGGATTCTGTATCTCCCTCTCTCTCCACCCCTCCCCCAGTCCTGCTCTGTCTCTCTCAAAATAAAATAAACATTACAAAAATTTAAAAAAAAGAAGAAGATATATCAATAGCCAACTAGCACATGGAAAGATGCTCAACACGGTTAGCCGCTAGGGAAATATCAAAAACACAGGCAATCACGACAGACTCACTAAGATAGCTAGAATCAAGATAGATCATACCAAGTGTGGGCAAGGATGTGGAGAATTTGGAACTCTCATGCAGCGCTGGTGAGATTGTAAAATGGTGCAGTAATTTTGGAACAGGGTTTGGCAGTTCCTCAAAATGTTAAACATAGTTACCATGTGACCAGTAGTTCCACCCCAACATATATATCCAAGAGAAGTGAAAACATATGTTCCTAAAAAAATTGTACTTGAATGTTCCTAGCAGCATTTTTCATAACAGCCACAAAGTAGAAACAACCCAAATGTTCATCAATGGGTAAATGAATAAACAAAATGTGGTATACCCATACTGTGGAATGTGATTTGGCAATAAAAAGAATGAAGTACTGACGACGAGTCTCAAAAAACATTCTGTTAAATGAAAGAAGCCAGTCACAAAATACCACAGATTGTACAATTCCATTTATATGAAATGTCCAGAGGAGGTAAATACATGGAGATAAGGGTGCCTGGGTGGCTCAGTCGGTAAGCGTCCAACCTAGGCTCAGGTCATGATCTCACGGTTCGTGGGTTCGAGCCCCGCGTCGCGCTCTGTGTTGACAGCCAGCTCAGAGCCTGGAGCCTGTTTCGGATTCTGCGTCTCCCTCTCTCTCTCACCCTTCCCTACTCAAGTTGTCTCTCTCTCTCTCTCTCTCTCAGAAATAGATAAAACATTAAAAAAAATTACACAGAGATAGAAAGTAGATCAGTGCTTACCGGGGGTGGAAGGTGTGGGTAGTGAAATGTGGGGTTTCTTTGGGGAGTAATGAAAATGATCTAAAATTATATCAATGTGATAGTTGCAAAACTATGGATATACTAGAAACCACTGGATTATACATTTTGAAATGGTGAATTTTTTGGTATATGAATCATATCTCAGTAAAGATGCTATTTAAAAACAGCAAAGATTGTTGTACTGGATTTTAAAAGTATATATGCTGCTTATAAGATACCTTAAATATAAGTTGAAGTAAAAAGATGAAAATTATATACTATGAAAAAACACTAACCCAAAGAATGCTGAGGTAGCTATCAAACAAGATAGGTTTTCAAGCAAGAAACATTACTAGAGATAAAGTGGAATATTTCTCAATAATATGATGTCAATCCTCTATAAAGATAAAACTAAATTTTCTTGCATTTAATAACATAGCTTCAAAACACACAAAGCAGAATTTGAAACAGTGAGCAGAAATGAAGACAAATCCAAACTACTCTCAGTAACTAATAGAACAAGTAGAAAAAGTCAGTTTGGATGTACAAAATTTGATCAAGGTGATTCAGACTTTCACTTAACTAACATACAGAGGACATGATACTCGGTGACACATATACACATTCTATTCAAGACCACATAAAACATTTATTTATTTATTTTTAGTGTTTTTATTTATTTCTGAGAGGAGCGAGAGAGAGAGAGCACGAGGGGAGGGTCAGAGAAAGAGGGAGACACAGAATCCGAAACAGGCTCCAGGCTCTGAGCTCACAGTCAGCACAGAGCCCAACGCGGGGATCGAACCCACGAACTGTGAGATCATGACCTGAGCTGAACTCGGACACTTAACCGACTGAGCCACCCAGGCGCCCCTAAAACATTTATTTAAATAGACCACATCCAGGGCACCTGGGTGGCTATCTGTGCTGATAGCTCAGAGCCTGCTTCGGGTGCTGTGTTTCCCTCTCTCTCTTTCTGCTCCTCCTCCACTTGTAATTTTTCTCTCTGTCTCTCCAAAATAAATGTTTAAAAAATTTTATAGAAAATTAGACCGTATCCTGGACATAAAATAAATATCCTCAAATGTAAAAGGACTAAAATCAGTAAGAGTAAATTCTCTGAACACAGTAGAATTAGGCTGGAAACAAACAGCTGAAAATAACTAAGAAATCTACTGTTTGTAAACAAAATAGTTTATTTCTAAAAAATCCGTTTTGAAATGAATGATAATTTAACACAATATATCAAAACTTGTGAGTTGAAGGTAAGGCTGCGCTCAGAGGAAGATTTATATCCTTAAAAATTCATATACTAGAAAATAAGGCTAAAAAATCATGATTTTGATTATAATAATTATAATTATGATAAAACATCATTATCTAAATATCCATCTCAAGAAGTTAGAAAATGGAAGGAACCTAAAGGAAGGAAATACTGAAGACAAGAATTTACAACATTAGTGGCGCCTGGGTGGCTTAGTCGGTTAAGCGTCCGACTTTCGCTTAGGTCATGATCTCGTGGTTCGTGGGTTCGAGCCCCGCGTCGGGCTCTGTGCTGACTGCCAGCTCAGAGCATGGAGCCTGTTTCGGATTCTGTGTCTCCTTCTCTCTCTGACCCTCCCCTGCTCACGCTGTCTCTCTCTCCTAGAAATAAATAAAAATATTTTAAAAAAAGAATTTACAACATTAAAGATATGAATTTACAACATAGAAAACAGTTGTAGAACAATTGAAAATCAAGTCAAAACTTAACTTTTTGAAAATACCAATAAATTTGAGAGAAGACATAGTGCAAATCTTACACAAAACACTTCTAGGGAATAGAAAAAGAGGGTAATGCATACAAAACCATTAGATGAAGTGAAAAGAATGCAGATATTGGAAACCTAATGAGGTTTCCTAAGAAAGGAAAGTTTCAGATACACCTCTCTCATGTAAACAGATGCAAAAATTTAAACAAAACATTAGCAAGTCAGTTCCAGTGATAAAAAGGATAATAATCTTTCATGACCAAGTTGGATTTATTCTAGACAGACAATATTAGCTTAAAATGTAAAATATCAGTTAATGAATTTACCATATTAATAGAATAAATAAGGTAAATTATATGACCATCTTAGATGCAGAATGGCATCTGATAAATTTCATATCCATTCATGATCAAAATTTGAGCAAATAGGAATATAATTTTCTCAATCTGATAGGGGTATTTAGAAGTATCTCTACATCATATGTGATATTGATGGTGAAATATCGAAAGCTTTTCACTTGAGATAAGAAATAAAACAAGAATACTGACTTTTACCATGTCTGTTTATATAGTGTTGAAGGTCCTGGCCATTGCAAAAAAAAGATGTCAAAGTTGTAAAGGAAGAATTAAAACCATCGTTATTCCTACACAGCATGATCACAACATGATTGTAGCTAGAAATCATAACTAGAAAATATTGAAAGAATTTGCAGACTGTTAAGTAATTGTCACATGGCTGTTGGATAAAAGATCACCTACAAAAATCAACTGTAACTTATACAAAAGGAATGAACAATTAGAAAATGAAATTTTTCACACAGAGATTACAATAACATCACAAAATCAAAATTATGGGAACAAATATAAAGAACATTTTCTATACAGAAGCTACTAAACATTTTAAATATATTACTAATTATTAATGGTTAATAAATAACGGGATCATGTTG